>NW_006205376.1:2413913-2418719 GCF_000334495.1 Tupaia belangeri chinensis | reverse complement strand
AAACCTCTCAAAAAAAAAAAAAAAAGAGGTAACATAGTTTAAAATGGGAACTTTGAAGGAGAAACAATAGATATAAAATTATAAAGAAGAAATTATAGCTATAAAAACTATGAAACAACATTGCCCTCACCAAAATAAAAACAAACATGAAATAAGAAGAAAAAGAACAGGAGGTAAGTTTAAATAATATTTAATTCATACTAGAAATTCAAGAGAATGTCACATTAATGAATCAAGAGTACATAAGCATGAAGTGGAAAGGTAACAATGCAAAATTCAACAGAAAATTCCATGGAAATAAAAAGCTTGATTTTAGTAATAAATACCATAATGGAGTTTGTAAACAATAGATAAACAGCAGAAAAACTGATTTAGTGTAGAACACAAGCTTGAGTTGTTTTTATAGACTTTAGAGAAGAAACCAAGAAAAAGTAAATAAACCAAAAAACATGAGTCTTAGGAGAATTTATTTGTGATAAGAGTTGGGGAGAGAGAGGGAAAGAAAAAGTACAAAAGAAGGATAAATAATAAATTTATAGTTACTTGAGAAATGCATTCATGATATTTACCTGTGCTCTTTTTAATATTTTAAATTTTGCTAGAGGGGGTGTGATCTTCCAAGAAAGAGACAGAGAGAAGATAAGGAGAAAGTATCCCTATGGGGAAAGGTCACTGTTGCAAGCCCTTCTCTATTTCTCCATCCTGTCAAGATTCAGGGCACACTTGCACACGTGCCCAACAAGTTCCTCAAGCTGCCGAGTCCTGGACTTGAACTGAAGAGTTAGTTATGTGGACTCCAGCTACCATAATCACCAGGCTACAGAGATAGCCCTTGTCTGTCTTCTTATGTGTAGCTGTGATTTATTCATCTTGCTGATGTATTCTGTTATGTAAGTATTTCACAAGTTAGTTACCTCTTTTCCTGACAATGTGTATGTGGACTTTTCTACCTTGCAGTTACAAGAAAGATGACAGGAATATTCTTGTAAAAGCATCCCAGTGCACAAGTGTAAGAGTTTCACAATATCATAATTGATGCTGAGCAAATGCTATTTCATTTAGCATTTTCACCTACATGCTCTGTAAAAGCTTTTGTCAACATCAAAATAGTATCTCTCTATTAGCTGATTTTCCTGGGATTTTGCCTAGGTTAGAGCTTTTAGAACACATCTTAAATTATGTTCTTATTACTCATGCAATTTTGTCTACAATATTGTAATAAACTTATTAGTATGCTATTTCATTCTTTGGTTGCTCCCTGTAGTGCAACATCTTGCAGAATATAGCACATTACTCCAAATCTTTTTTTTTATTTTAAAGAAAAAATTACCCCAAATCTTGAGATGAATCAGACACCTAAAAGTGCATTTGATATTTTAAGATCAATACATTTCAGCTTGAAAATTTTTGCTTTCCTATCAGAAGCAGAAGAGGTAGCTATGTTGCTTTAAACTCTTTATTCTGGCTTTTCACTATACTGCTTTGGACTGTTTCTTTGCCTAAGAAATCAATTTCAGTGGACTCTTGCCCAATCGCAGTGTTACTTTTAGTACTAAAAGGTCTCATTCATTGGGTATGCATTGTTTCAAAGGTGAGGGTAAAGTAGAGCTTATGATTCATTTTGCTGTTTTCTCTAAGTTTATTCATTTATTTCTTCTATGAGAGATAGAGAGACAGAGACAGAGAGAAGCACCTCCAACAGGGTCCTCACACCACAGTCCATTCCCAGCTTCAGCCAGCCCAGGACATGGGTGCACACATAAACACCTAGCTTACGGCCTGGGGACATATGAACGCAGGACCTTCCTGTGTAGCCTCAGCATCACAGAGCATTGTGTGACCACTGTGCCACTGTCTGGCCCAAGATTCTCTTCTTAACACCTGTATTTAATGTAGTAAATAATTTGTAGCACATTACTTTCTTTCAGTCTGATTCTTTTGATTTTCTTCTCTCTTTTTTTGACTGACATATAATAATTATATGTATTTATGGGGTAGAGTGTGGTGTTTTCATATTGAATACAATGTGTAATGATAAAATTGGGGCAATTAGCATATTCAGCATCTCAAACATTTATCATTATTTTGTGTTGGGAATTTTCCAAATTCTGTCTTTTCACTATTTTGAGATATACAAGTACATGATTGTTAACTATAGCTATCCTACTGTGTTATAGAATTCTACAGCTTATTCCTCTTGCCTAACTAATTTTGTATTCATTAACCAACATCTCCCTGATGCCCCTACTCCCTTCTCTCCCCAGCTTCTAGTAACCATTATTTTACTCTCTACTTCTATGAGGAAAAGTATTTTTATTTTTAGGTAAAACACATCTTTCTAAAATGTTTATTTATTTATTTCTTCCATGAGAGAGATAGAAAGAGAGAGATGGGGAGACAGTCACTCCCAAAAGGGCCCTCACATTGTTATCCACCTGCCCAGACTGTGGGCATGTGAGCACAGCTCGTGTGCACGGGGAGGTCCGAGATGCGAGCCCAAGATCTTTCCCACGCAGATCCAATTGATTACCACAACGCCACTACCTGGCCCCTGAGGACGGTTT
This sequence comes from Tupaia belangeri chinensis, assembly GCF_000334495.1. Lineage (NCBI taxonomy): Eukaryota > Metazoa > Chordata > Mammalia > Scandentia > Tupaiidae > Tupaia > Tupaia belangeri. Next base: position 2,416,155 of record NW_006205376.1, on the reverse strand, counting down.
TTATGTAAGTGAGAACAGGTGAATGTTCTCTTCTTGTGCTTGGCTTGTTTAATTTAATATGCTCCTCCAAGCCTGTCCATGTTGCCCAGAATATCAAGAATTTCATTCTTTGTAAAGGCTGAACATTATCCATTGTACATCTGCCACGATTTCCTCATTTGTCTTTTGATAGACAGAGGTTGACTCCATACCCTGTCTATTGTGAACAGTGCTGCAGTGAACATAGGAGTGCAGTTACCTCTATGACATACTGAGTGCCATCCCTCCAGACATCTGCCCAGTAGCAGGGCAGCCAGATCATATGGCAGTTCCATTAAATTTTTTACTTTTTGCCCTTTTCTTACCAAGAAACTTTCTATTCCCAATGCTACTCAAAATGGAAACCTGCATTCTTGCTTAATATAGTTCAGACCCTCTCTTTCCATAATTTTTGGATAGATTTATGGTCCTTGTCTTAAAGAGTTATGAAACCTCAAAGATCACCTAAAAATATTCCAACAAATTATCTGGAAGATTTACCAGCCCATTGTGTTACATATCCTCATTCTTTAAACACAAATTGAGCCATTATAGGTTTTTTTTTTAAAGAATTATCTATTCTTAGTTTATTTATTATTATTTTAATTTGCTATAAGGCACATACGTTAACCAGAGAGAGAGAGAGAGAGAGAAAGCAAGCCACCAGGTCTGGGACTTGAACCAAGGTTGACCATATGGGAGTCCAGCACTTCAATCACCATGGTACCTGATGGCCCCAAGATTTAGTTTTTTTTTTTTTGTTTTTTGTTTTTTTTTTTTTTTGAGAGATTTTCACTGTAGGGCGCGTGCGCTCGCCAGACAGACAGAAAGAGACAGAGAGACAGAAAGCGAGAAATCACCCCCCAGGGGGGATGGTCACGCCGCAATCCCTTCTCCTCCATTCTCCTCTCGGGATCTTGGGCACGCACGCACACGCGCCCGGCGTGAGTTTTAAGCCACCAGGTCCGGGACACGAACCGCGGTCGACTACGTGGGAGTCCAGCGACATAGCCATTACACTAACTGCTGGTTCCCAAGATTTAGTTTTAATAACTGTTTTCTTAACATGTAAAGTGAAACTTACCTGAGATCTGACTATGTGGTTTTTAACTTACGCTATTTTGTCTAAATTACGCTGTTATCTTCACGAGCTCATGTTTTGGTGAAACTGACAAAATACTTAGTCAGTTGATTATTATTTTGCATAAAATAAAAAATACAGACTATCAAAACAGAAATAACTTATAATTTTTTCCAATTGTTAATTTGATACAAGATACAAAAAAGATAAAATGACATAGTTAGATTATGGTGGAATCAGACCTGAAAGATTACCTTCCATCTGGTTTTTCCAACAGAAAGTATATTAATCCTTCTCTCCATTTCAGCCAAACATACCACACACACACACACACACACACACACACACACACATTTTAATAATGACACCATTGCTTCAAACTAAATTCCAAACAACATATCAATTAAGTTTTGCCCTGAATTATCTGAGGACTCAATAATGAACTTTCTACTATGGAGCAGAGAAGCCTTGTAGATTGCTTACCAGTTATAATGGGCAAATACGAATGGCACAGAATGTTACTTGCCACTAGTTAATTGCCTTATTAATAGCAGATTTGTAGAGAGGCAAAATTAATGTCACAAACATCTAAAATATGAATGCAAGAGAAGATTTCCAAGATTGCATTGTGTTTTGCTTTCTTTGTGTTAAGTGTATTTAAAGATACTCTGTTTTTTATCCAAATGCCTGTAATTATTTTGGGTAGCTTAATTTGCACACTCACACTCCCTAATACAGCACAGAGGCATTTAGCACTCCACAATAATTTTATCAGACCATAACAAACTATTACAGTACTTGGTGATCGTATGATTAAAAATAAGTTTTCCAAGTTAAATTGTGATTGATTTAGCAAAGTGTTTCCAATTCAACTCTAATGTATGAACACTTTTCCTTGACATTTCTAAAAGGGAGATTGTGGAGCCCTGACAGTTATTGAACATAGAGCTCAGAAATAAATGTGATTGTGAATTTCAGAGGATATTCAATTTTTCTGACAACATAGATAACATAACTTAAATTCTCAATTTCTTATGGCACTATTTTAAAAGGTCTGGTTCTTTCCAGACAAAAAGAGAAAAAAATCAATTGAGCTTCAAAAAAATTTTTTACATTATGCTTTGTTGTTTCATGTTAGGGAAA
>NW_006205376.1:2404838-2413898 GCF_000334495.1 Tupaia belangeri chinensis | reverse complement strand
GGACCAGTGGATGGCACAGTAGTTTTCACTGGACTCCCACGTAGTCGACTGTGGGTTCCTGTCCCAGATCCAGTGGCTTGAGACTCACACTGGGCACGTATGCATGCATGCATACCCTGCATGCCCAGGAGCCTGAAAAGAGAATAGAGAGGGGATTGCAGCGTGATTTCTTGCTTTTTGTCTCTGTGTGTCTCTCTGGCAAGCACATGTGCCCTACAGCAAAAATCTCTAAAAAAATAAATAGGATAGTCATCATTGAAATGAATAATAGAATATTGAGGATCTATTAGTTTCAGTTGCTTTTATCTGTTTGAGAATGTTTTTGCAAGCTGTGATCAGAAAAATCAGTGTCATCTTGCTGAGGCCTCTCTGTAAGGCAGGCGAAGCATCCTTGGAAGTTTGAGTAGAACAATTCCTGAATTTACTCTAAACAGGGCTGGTCTTTTACCCTGAATGAAACAACGAGTAAAACCATCTAAGAAGTGGCATTTTGCCTCCCCACCCTCAAGTCTTATTTTTCTCACTGAAGGATAATCAAAGATCGACTCCCACAGGGTATAGAGCAACAAGGAGGGTCAGATGCAATTTATGACAGTGTGTTCCTTAAATCTGGTCCCATTTATGACAGACTTTGGGGAACTCTCTGCAAAGCCAGAGTCTCTGAGAAGATACATTATATTTTACCTAGCTCAGACTCCCAACATGAAGATAACAGAATTCAAATCATCTCACACAAATTACTTATCCATTCAGCGCAATTTTTAGAAGCATGCAGCTGTGAGCTGTCTACAGCTAATCTTCTCTGTAGTAAAGGACTGAGTGCTTAAGACCTGATATGGGGCTTGCCACAGTGCAACACGGCACCTACTACATTCTTCCATGTAGCCTTTCTTTTACTCCACGAAACACAGACCTACCAAACAGAAACTCAATGAGATAATTTGAAGGACATTGTCTTAGTCCTCTTGTGCTAAGCAAATCATCCCAAAACAGAAGCTGTTGGGTCCTAGTCATTGGGAGAGAGTCAATCAGTGCAGCTAAAACCTCACAGTTTCTGTAGGTCATTAACGGCACCTGTGACTTATTTCCGTGTCTCTGGCTCAAGTTCACCCATGAAGTTACAGTCAGGCTGTTGGCCAAGGCTGTGATCTCATCTGAAGACTCTCTGGAGGGAGAATCTGCTTCCCAGCTCACTCTTATGTCTGGACTCTCTTCCTCAAAGTCTAGACTCAGGATTACCTTCAATTCTTTGCTGGCTGAGTCCTCTCTGAGTTCCTTTCTCCAGAATCTTGTTGTAGGTTGGATTATGTCCTCCCCAAATTCATATGCTAATGCTCTAACACTTAATATCTCATTCCTGGATTTGGAAATAGGCCTTTAAAGGGGTGATTACATTAAATCAAGTCTGTCAGAGTGGGCCCTCATCCAATCAAACCAGCAACTTTATAAGAAAAGGAAATTTAGGACGAGGAGTTGACATAATGGCTATGTCACTGGACTCCCATGTAGTCAACAGCAGCTCAAGTCCTGGACCCAGTGGCTTAAACTCACACCAGGGACATGTGCATGTGTGCCCAAGATCCCAAGAGGAGAATGAAGGAGAAGGTATTGTGGTGTGGCCATCCCCCGGGGGGTGATTATGTACTTTCTGTCTCTCTGTCTTTCTGGTGAGCACATGTGCCCTACAGCATAACCTCTCAAAAAAAAAAAAGAAAGAAAGAAAGAAAGAGAAAAGAAAGGAAGTTAGACACAAAGAAACACCAAAGGTACACATGCACAAAAGGGAAGACCTATGTCAAAGGGATGGAAAAGGCTATCTACAGGGAACAGCAAATGGTAATGGTTGTCACTGGACTCCTAGGTAGTTGACCATGGTACGAGTCCTGGTGGCTTAAAACATGCTGGGTGCATGTGTGCACATGCCCAAAATCCCAAGAGGAGAATGGAGAAGGGATTGTGGCATGGCCATCCCCAACAAGGGGGTGATTTTTCACTTTCTGTCTGTCTCTTTTTGTGTCTCTGGTGAGCGTACACACCCTATAGCAAAAATCTCTCTCTTAAAAAAAAAAAAAAAGGCTACCTGCAAGGCAAGGAGAAGGACTCAGGAAACACCAACCCAGCTTGCACCTTGATCTTTGACTTGTGAGAAATAAATTTCTCTTGCTTACGTCACACACTAAATTAATACAAGCCTTCATAGCAGGCAGCTTCCAAGATGGCAGCTGGCTTCCCTCAGCTTAGAGAGCAAGAAATTGTGTCCAAAATTAAAATCATGGACTATTGGTAAACTAATCTCAGTAGCTAAAGCCGGGTACTTCTGTTGTATCCTATTCATTGGGAGAGTGTCAATCAGTGCAGCTAAAACTCCAAGGGTAGGGATGATATGAGGAGATGAAAACCATGAAATAGGGATCACTAGGGACCATCTTAGAGGGGCTGCCTACCACAGACACTAACATGACATCTGCTAGAACTTGAGTAATGTAAGTTAGAAACCACAGAGCATGTATGTTATGAGATGAATGAAAAATGTAACCTTTACTGGGAGGGACTTACATCAGAGGAGAAATTTTAAACACAGGCCATGGTATCATGTTTGTATCACATGGAGTTAGATGAAAAGAAATGTGGACCCGTGGTAACTGTCACATTTGCTGTGAAGCCTGGATCCAGTTGTGCCTTCCATGTGATCGCCTACGTCTACTCCGCTCTCTCGCAGTAATAGGAAGGAGAAGGCAGTTTTAATTAGCTGAGTACTTCTACTCTGCATTCCATTTCACCTCCACCCCTTGCCAAGTGTCACGCTTGGCTTAGTAACACCTCTTCCTGAGGAAAGTTTGCAGTCAATTATTGTGTGACAGTACCAACTATCCCCCTAAATATATATTCAAATTAAGGGTTACATAGCGGGCATTTCTAAAGCAGAACATCGCTGTATAAACAAAAACCAAGCCAGCTGGGACGTTATTTTGAGTGCATCGTCCTGCCTCAGGACCATTATTAGTTGTTCAGGACTTATTTCCAAAGATTCACTTCAGGGGGAAGAAAAGGTAGACTTTATTATAATCAACCACAAGTTAAATATATGCTACTGAAGATGAGGAGATGCTGAGAATTCCAGTCTTTCTTTTAACAAGAAAAGCCCCCACCCCAGCAGCACTTAAATGATCATTGCTTCCCATGACAATTATGACAAGACAAAGGGGAAGAAGATCATTTTGGAAAAAATTTGGAGATTATACATTTTTTTTCCAGATACCATATTTTTTAAGTTACTGGGACTAAATTTTAAGTTTAAGTTATAAACTAGTTGGTCTTTTAAAAATATGCTCACAGAAATGGTATTTAAACACTTGGGTTAGGACATATTCATAATTACCACCTCTGGTGCTTAAAATCAGCATTGAGGAGGATTGCAGTCCATTGCCGAAGCATGCCAAGCGCGTATTCATCACCCTACCTTCGCAGAGCAGGTAAGAGCATGGAGCCTGCCTTGAACTCATGAGTCTGAACTCCCACTCTATCCTTCATTAGCTACAAGATATCTCTGACACTCGATTTCTTCATCTGTAGAAAGGCCAAAGTAATAGTAATTATAGGACATTCATGAAGGATCCAGCCTGGCAGATGGTCAGCATTCAAACGATATCTTGTTTAAGTGATTACTCTGTCTGAAGTGCTCTTCTTCAATCTGTCAAATGTTTTATTTTTCTTCCTCAGCATACAGGTTAAATGCCTCTTGTTCTAGGGTCTCTCCTGTAAGCCTACTCCCATCTCCTCCTGGGCTTTCATGCCATTGCATACTTTTCTCCTTTTGTACACACTTCACTTTCTTCATACCTTGTTTGTGATGGTATGAGTGTGAGTGTGTGTGTGTGTGTGTGTGTGTGTGTGTGTGTTTTACTCTGATTCTCCACTTGATCTGAGCTCCTTAAGAGTCTGGACCTGACTTTTTCCCTGGGCCCTATAATGAATGACTACGTGGGAATTGCTATCGACATCTCCTTGTCTAGGTGTGTATCGGGGTTAGAGGGAGATGCTAAGTAGCATCTTTGAATGAAGAATTAAGAAAACATATCTCATTTTAAAAATAGTCGAATGAGGGAACCAGCAGTTAGCATAATGGCTATGTCGCTGGACTCCCACATAGTCGACCACGGTTTGCGTCCCGGACCTGGTGGCTTAAAACTCACACTGGGCGTGTGTACGTGCGTGCCCAAGATCCCGAGAGGAGGATGGAAGAGAAGGGATGGCGGTGTGACAATCCCCCCTGGGGGGGGTGATTTCTCGCTTTCTGTCTCTCTGTCTCTGTGTCTGTCTGGCGAGCACACGCACCCTATAGTGAAAACCTCTCCAAAAAAAAAAAAAATAGTCGAATGATATATTCTATTCCAAACCAAAGTTACTCACGGGAATGTTTTGGCATGATTGGACACTTTGAACAAGAAGTTTTTTGTTTGTTTGCATTTGTTTTTTTAAATACACCTACTACCAACATTACTTATAAAAAGAATTGTGTGTAGAAGGGCTCATTTTTCCTACCAGGAATGAGAATCTGTCATTAGCATTTGGCATTTAAAATCATCTATTATATAGTGGATAGAGTCAGATAAAAATAGTTTAAGTTAATAATGTTAGTGATAAAAAGGCTTGAAAACTTATATTTAAAGGACTACTCAATGCAACTATTTCAGCCTCTATATTTAACCACAACCAGTATTTAATGTTACAGTTATTAATAGCCTTCCTAATGCCCTCTGGGACAGCAACATCCATTCAGACCATCATATCTTAGTTCGAATAAATTATTACTCTGTGCTTCCACATCTTTCATCTAAATATCAAAATGTCAATGCTTAACTTCTAATCTGACCTTTAATAGTATGTTTTCTAATTACCATAGCACTTGTATATCATTATCAATTCTTCAGTACTTGGTTTGAAACCTTAAGTAATTAGCACCTATTCAAATCAGCATTATTTTACAACATAAACAAGAGCCTCGTTTAAATGAAAGATTGCAACTTTAAAAAAGAATGTAATTGAATTATCTGGAAGTGTTTTTGTTAAAAGGTTGCAAGTATCAATATATATCAGAGTGTGAATATTCAGCTTTCATTTATTAGCGCATCTAAATGTTTAGTGCTCTATATTGTCAAAAAATGACAGTATAATGGCATTCATATAATGAGATATTAAAATTTTGACATGTAATTAAGCTCAGTATGCTAAATAAAAAATTTAGAATTAATCCTCCACTCTTACCACAGAGGCCTTATAATCGTCTCTAGTTCCATCCAGTGGAGCTTATGAGAGAAAAACAAATTAAACTCAAAACGAACCTAAATTCTGAATACTTCAGCCTAAAATGAGGATTCTTTTTTTATTTGTGCACATTCTCATCCCCTTAGCCTCCACTTCTAATTCATTATCAAATGCTGTCTCTATATCTCCAAATTACAAATCAAACTTTCCTGTTTCTTTACGTCTTCACATCAGAGACTGTCTAATGGCAATCATTTCCTAAGAGGTAACACTAGCACTTCACTTCTAAAGTTTTCCCATAGCCAGTATATTCTGACATTCAGTATTCTAATCAGTCTTTTTTCTGAAATACTCTAAAAATATTTCTTGGCTTGGAGAAACGGCTCTTGAGTGTGTGGTCCGATGTGTGAGTCCAGTGCAGAATGAAGAGCTCCTCACCTCAGGCCTCTGCACCACAGCCACAGGGAAGAAGCTATAACGGCTTAATCTCAGTGTCACATCCATGCTATTATATACTCGTTTTTTCATCTGAGAAATGTAGGTAACGAATATAAAGAGAATCAGCCAAACCTTATTAGACAAATAGACAAATCCTACCACAATGAAGATTTTATCTTAGCTCTCTCAGATGCAACAAGCAAGCAGACATAAAATCAGGACATAGATAAAGGTCTGTGTAGCACTATTTAACCAACTTAATGTTCTTAACATCAACAGCTGTGGAATACGAAACATCTCAAGTTCAAACACTTTACCAAGGTTGCCTATTTTCACCACACATATTCAATATCGAACTGGAGGTTCTAAGAGTGTAATTAAAAAAAAAAGACATGAAGATTATGAATATTGGAAGGGAAGAGTACATGATTTTGTATTTCAGAAAATCAAAGTGAATCTTTAAATATGTTATCAGGGTTAATAACTTGGAATAGCTACATCAAAGAATAGAATATTAATGTACAAAACTTACTTGTATTTTTTAAACATTTATTTAATTTTATTTATTATTATTATCATTTTTTAATTTGCTATAAGACATGTGAGCACATAGGGAAAATGACAAAGCAAGCCACTAGGTCTGGGACTTAAACCACAGTCAGCTTTGTGGGAGTCCAGTGCCTTAACCACCATGCCACCTGCTGGCCCCCTTATTTGTATTTTTATACAAAATCAAAATAAATTAGAAAAAGAAAACTTTAAACAAGATAAAATATTAGACTTTTGATGTTTATACTTTTGAGTATAAACATTTATGAGTATAAAAATATCCAATCACTAAGAATAAATCTAACAAAAATGTGTAATACTTATATTTTGAAAACTAAAAAACATTGAAAAAAGAATTATTTAAAGCTTATTTATTTTCTTAATTTTATTTATTATTGTCTTTTAAGATTGCCATAGGGCATGTGTTCTTTCCAGAGAGAGACAGAGAGAAGGGTTGGAGAGTGAAAAAAGCAAGTCCCTAAGTCCAAAACTCAAACCATGATTGGCCAAGTGGGAGTCCAGTGTCCTAATCACCATGCACCTGTTCGCGTGAGGAAAGAATTTTTAAAAGAAAAAATGAATTAAGAAATCTATAATAAATTGAAAGATTCGATAATGTTAAAGTTTAAGTTCTCATGTTGATCTATAGCCTCAATTTAATTCCACTCAAAATCTAAATTTTATTTTATTTTCTTAGCAATTTACTTAGTTTTAAGATTATTGGGTCACTGGAAAAGTCATAACTTTATTTTTACATTTTTCTATAAAAAAATGGGTCATGACTTTTCCAATGACCAATATAAACATAATTATTTATTTGGTATTATTGTTACCATGGGCATTGCCAAGCCAGTAGAAAAATACACCTAGAAACAGTGAAGAATAGTCAAGAAAATCTTGAGTCACAAGTTGGAGAATCATATCAACAAATATCAAAACTTACTATAGGGATGGCATAATAATTACGTCGCTGGACTACCACATAGTCGACCATGGTTTGAGTTTCAGAGCCAGCAGCTTAAAACTCATGCCAAGTGAGTTTATGTGTGCATGTCCCAAATCCCAAGAGGAAAATGGAGGAGAAGGGATTGTGGTGTGGCCATCACCCCTGGAAGGGGGATGTTATTTCTTGCTTTCTGTCTTTCTGTCTCTCTCTGTCTCTCCAATGAGCACACACATCCGATAGCAAAAATTTCTCTAAAAACAAACAAATAAACAAAAAATCTCACTATAAAGTTGTAGTCAGTGGGCCAGCAGGTGGCATGGAGGTTAAGGGACTGGATCACACATATGGATGATTGAGCAGTTCAAGTCCCATATCCAGTAGCTTGAAAATCATGTTGGGCATGTGTGCATGGTGCATGCCCAAGATCCTGAGAGGAGAATGGAGAGCAAGGAATCACAGCATGGCTATCACTCCTTGAGGGTGATTCTGACTCTCTCTCTCCTTTGGGCTCTCTCTCTCTCTCTTCCTTTCTCTCTCTGGTGAGCACACATGACCTATGGGAAAATTAAAAAAAAAAAAAAAAAGGGCAGGCAGTTATTAAGCCACTGTGGCATTAGAGTAACATTATTGAAACAAACTAATGAACTAGAATAATCAGAATAATGTTGAAGTGGTTTGAATACATATGCATTTTCCTGATTTACATCAATATGCTACTCTGAGCCAGTGAGGAAAAACTAGCATTTTTAATAAATGGTAAAGGAATAATAGGATAACCACATGGAAAAAATGACCCTGACTTCCTCATGCCATACACAAAAATTAATTTGAGGCATGACAGACTTAAACACAGATGGTAAATATTAAAACTGATCAAAGAAAACATAGGGACATTTATAAAAAGTTAAATAGTCAAAGTTTTCTTAAATAGGATATAATAACATCCAGAGACCTCCCTGAGTAGCCTGAATATATAGTGCCCAGGATCTGGAGTTCGCTGATGGCTAGGTGTGGATCATGGTATCGAGACTCTGTCGGGGGTGTTGTTTCTCTGTTTCTTTCCTTATTACTCTCATTTGCTCACATAAGAAATAACAAAATAAATTTTTTAAAGCTGATAAATTATATTTTATGAAAATGAAGTTAGCAAAAAGACAATCAACAAACTAGAATAAGAGATTTACAATATGGGACCAGCAAGTGGCATGGTGCTGGACTCCCACATGGCCAACTATCGTTTGAGTCCCGGACCTGATGGCTTGCTTTCCTCCTCTCCCTCTCTGTCTTTCACTGGTCAAATTAAAAATAATAATAATAATAATAAATAAAAACTAGCAAAATGATCTTTTTTAAAAAAGAGAAACTTACAATATAGGCCAAGCCTCTCTGTCTTTCACTGGTCAAATTAAAATAATAATAATAATAATAAATAAAAACTAGCAAAATGATCTTTTTTAAAAAAGAGAAACTTACAATATAGGCCAAGCCTCTCTGTCTTTCACTGGTCAAATTAAAATAATAATAATAATAATAAATAAAAACTAGCAAAATGATCTTTTTTAAAAAAGAGAAACTTACAATATAGGCCAAGCCAGTCAAAATCTGGTTAAAATAAAAAACAGGCATTTTATGAAAAATTATACCGAAATGGCTTGTCAACATATAGATGCTCAACAACATCAGTTATCAGAAAATGCAAATTAAGGGCCAGCTAGTGGTGGAGGTTGAGGCAGCTGAATCCCACATGCCAACTGCATGATTCAAGTCCTAGATCCAGTGGTTTGAAAAACACGTGAATGCTGGGAACCAGCAGTTAGCGTAATGGCTATGTGGCTGGACTCCCACGTAGTCGACCACGGTTC
>NW_006205376.1:2357868-2404807 GCF_000334495.1 Tupaia belangeri chinensis | reverse complement strand
GCGTGTGCGTGCGTGCCCAAGATCCCGAGAGGAGAATGGAGGAGAAGGGATTGCGGCGTGACCATCCCCCCTGGGGGGTGATTTCTCGCTTTCTGTCTCTAGGTCTCTCTCTGTCTGTCTGGCGAGCGCACGCGCCCTACAGTGAAAATCTCTCAAAAAAAAAAAAACCAAAAAACAAAAAAAAAACACGTGAATGCATGTGTGTGTGCCTAAAGTCCAAAGAGGAGAATGGAGGAGAAGGAGAAGGGATTGCAGCATGGCCAACTCCACTGGGGGATGATTTATCACTTTCCCTCTCTTTCTATCTTTCTCTTTCTCTCCCTGGTGAGCATATGCACTGGGGAAACTAAAAAAAAAATTTTTTGAATGTGAATTAAACCGTAATGTGATACCACTACAGAGCATCACAATTGCTAAAATTAAAAAGAATAAGATCAAGTACTAGTAAGATTTGGAACAATCAGAGTTCTCCATCAATGTCAGTGGAAATTGGTTCAACTCATTTTGAAAATTTGTTGGCATTATATACAAGTACATATACATATACCGTCTACTCAGATATTATACTCATGTACATTCATTCTCCAAAGTAAGTAATTATGTTGACTGAAAAACATGGTCAATAATGTTTGTAGCAGCTTTATTTGGAAAGGCCTTGTACTGGAATAAATTCAAGTTCTCCTCAGTGCAGAATAAGTAAATATATTATAGGATAATGTTTACACAGTGTAATACTACACAACAATAAAAAGAATGAACTACTATGACAACACTATAAAAGAATAAACTCACCAACATTGATAAGTCTCAAAGACAAAGTTTAGTAAAAGGTACCAGACACAAAAGAATACATACTATATGTGATTTGATTTGTGTAAAGTTCAAAAGTTGGCAAAATGAAATTGTTAGTGATAAAAATAAGAATAGAGAAAAGTGCTGTGTTTGCTGAGTTGATTGGGTACTGATGGCTTTAGGAGCATGGCAAAATAAATTCCTCCCAAGATTAAAAAATAAAAGATGATATTAGCAAAGTCAGATACAGAGAATTATAAGAGATTATTTTGAATTAGTTATTTGCATGCTAATTTGAAACCTAGATGAGATATCTGATTTGTAAGGAAAACACACATTAACAAAATGAAGAAAAGGTAGTTTATCAAAAAGCCAGAGAGAACATTTTAAAAATTTGATAATGTTGTCAAATTATTACTCAAAAAGAAAAATACTATTCTCTGCCATTCTCTTCTCTCATTTTAGCAATGATTTTCTGCTCTGTAAGGAGCATACGTAATTGAGCACAATTTTGTTACATTAATTTGGAGACTAGAGATAAAATAACCCCTTACTATTCTATTTGCAAAAATAGCATATTATAACAATATAGTCTGAAAAATATCCTTCAACATTATACATAAATATTACTGCTAAATATAAATTAAAATTGATAAATGAAAAATGTTCATATATTTTCTTCAAGCTAACTGGGTTGCAGTGGTTTTGTACTCTTCATTTATTTAATCTTGAACTACGTCTCCTAGAATTCCTCTCTGTGTGGTTCTGAGCCAGGAGTGTCCACAGGAGAAATCTGCATGAGATTTGGGAGGCTGGAGTGAAGCAGCAATCAAGGGATGATTACCCTCTAAAAGTCAGTCCAGGCGTCCAGGCGCTGCTGCAGCCCTTGTGTCAACACTAGCTCATTTCGTTGGCATCAGACAGCATCTGAGCCTGCAGCTCTTTTGACTCCATCCAATCAAATCTCCTTTAGCATCTCTCAGATCTGGGCCAGACCCAGCTCTTTCACAAGTCACACCATAATCAAGGGAAATGATGGGGAATGACAGACATGGCCTTGCATTTGTGGGTTGCCGATGATTGTCCTCGAGCTCAGTTTGTTCCAACGCTCACTTATTTTCCTCCTACACCAAGTTCTGGCCCACCACCAGACACAGAACAACAGACTCCCCTAGACTCCTTCATCAGCTTTTGTTTGGGATCCCTGGTTAGTGACTTCTGTTTCAAACTCCAAATACCTCTCTTGAGCTTTGCTTCCTCAGCTTCTCCCTTACCTATCCCTTATCATGAACCTTCTCTTCCCTAGCAGTCCTAACTGTTCTGCTTCCCTGAATCCAATGCTGGCTGATCCAAAGGTGTTAAATCCCAGAAAGTAAGAATCATACCCATAAGGATGTTTACCAATATGTTTTATTTTATTTATTAATAAGTTATGTAGTAATGTTTCCAAAAGAAAGAAAGAAAGAAAAATATTTAATCCCAAAAAGCTTGCATCAAGTTCTATAAGCCATTCATGCAGAAATAATTCCAGCCACACATCGTCTCTTTCAGAATGAGAAAACAGGTAACAGTCCTCAACTCGATTTTTATTATGGATTAGGTTGTCAGGAATGTCATGATACAGTTTTTCACTGAAAAACAGGAAAATACATTATGACTTTCCCGACAACCTAATAGCTGAAACTTAATATAAATATATAGCAAGGACAGTATGAGAATAAAAATTTATGAATTATCTTTCTGCATTAGCATAGACACAAAAGCCTTAACAGAAATTTAGCACTCCAAATCCATTAATTCATCCATTCTGTCATGGTTCAGAATATTCTTACTTATCGTATTACTTTTTAATAGAAAAATTTCCACCTTCCTGTCAACATCATAAAAATTTTCCCAGCAAGTTTACATTTTCCATTTCAATTTGTTTTGTTGCAAACTGCAGCATTTTGTTGTTGTTGTTGCTCATCATCTTGTTTCTTCCTATAACTCCTGTTGCTAGTACTCAAATCTGTTTTCATTTACACAGTTTGTGCCCAGTTCACAGAGAGCACTAAACTAATCTGTGCTGATGATAATAAATGGGGAAAAAAAGACGCCTTCAACACTGGGGAAGAAGCCAAGCCACTTCTCTACTGCCAGGACTTGCTTTCTTCAGAGCCAGGGAGATGATGCTTAAAGTTTTCACCAGCTGGGAACCTTTACCTAATTAACTTCGTTGTATCAAAATATTCTATTTGCAATAGAACATTATATAGATGGTAATATAGCTATGGATGGTCTCACAAATGTAAAAAAAAAAACCAACAACAAAAACAAAAAACTAGTTACTTTACTGTTAAACTAATTGGTTTCCTTAGACAACAGGTATTGAATGAACCTTAGTAGAAGAGTCATTTTTCAAGTTTTGACACAGGCAGCTGCAAGGACAGTTAAAATTTCCCAGCTCTACCCCACAAAGCTTCTCATTTAGAAATTATGAGATGAAGTTCAAGGATCAATATCTTCAAGAAACATACTCACTCAACACATATTTCTGAGTACCTGTCATCAATATATTATTGTATATGAAGTTGTGAACAAAACAGATCAAAATTCTTGCTTTTATAGAGATTACAGTTCAGGAACCAGCAGGTGGCATAGTGGTTAAGGCACTAGACAATCCCACATGGTTGACCAAGGTCCAGTCCTGGACCTGGTGGCTTGCTTTCTCACTTTGTCTCTCTGTATCTCTCTCTGGTCAGATTAAAATAAATGAATGAATAAATAAAAAAATAAATAAATCATTCTTAGAAATATTTTTTTAAAAATTGTAGAGATTACAGTTCAGTGAGAAGCTCTGGCACAAAGGCTGATAACACTCTTAAACACACTGAATCCTACTAAATGTTGCTGTTTATTATATATTGCTATTTCATTTTTCACTGTGTTTGGTGTGACATTTTGGAAGAAACTATCTGGGCAAGGTACAACATATAATGTTGATAGTATAATGACCTGCATGTATATACCATCACCTGATTTTCTAGTTTTTCAAAGCTTTGTGAAGACACAAAGTCTTTGCAGATACTGAGATATGAAGATAGGGAAGGGATAAACTCAACCAGCCCTCTCCCATGTGACTAAAGAGTTGGTTTGTTGTTTTTTTTTTTCTTTTTAAAATAAAATTATTTTTTTGTTTTGTTGTGTTTTGTTTTGTTTTGTTTTGAGAGCTTTTTGCTATAGGGCATGTGCACTTGCTGGAGAGACAGAGCGAAAGAAAACAAGAAATACAATCCCTTCTTCCCTTGGGATTTTGGGCGTGCATTCACTCATGCCAGTGTGAGTTTTAAGTGTCTGGATCCAGGACTCGAACCACGGTCAACTACAGGGGAGTCCAGCAACGTAACCATTATGCCATCTGTTGTTCCCATGACTGGAACGATCTTATCAGTCTAAGTATTATAAAGCTATACCTAGACAATCTGTTGCTGCTTCTTTTATTTTTTTTTGGAGAGGTTTTTGCTATAGGGTGCATGCACTCGCCAGGCAGACAGACAGACAGAGATAGAGAGACAGAAAGCGAGAAATCACCCCCCAGGGGGAATGGCCACGCTGCAATCCCTTCTCCTCTCGGGATCTTGGGCACGCACGCACAAGCACCCGACGTGAGTTTTAAGCCACCGGGTCCAGGTCGCGAACCATGGTCAACTACATGGGAGTCCAGCGACACAGCCATTACGCTAACTGCTGGTCCTTGGATAATCTGCTGCTCCTAAAACAGGATCTAAGACTGACTTCATTTTACGCCTGCTGCCTTGCAAATCTTTGCTTAAGCACCTTGTAAATAACTGAAACTGGGCATTCAAAAAAGCTGCCCCTCAGTCAGTGATTGCCTTTTGTGATCCTGTTCAAAGATAATGAGCAGACTTCTTATGATTTTGCCTCAAGACAATGAATAACTTACCCTTTGCTTCTAGATAGATGTTCACATGGATGCATTCCCCTATATGTTTTGCTTTTTTGTTTGTTTGTTTTTCTCATCCAGTACAGCAGAGATAGTTATGAACTCTGGCCTGCTCTTTCAACAGTTCCTTTTTGTATTTACCAACTCTTGTTTCTTTACCAAGCAGTGAGTGGCATGAACCTGATTCCTGCTCCTCCAGAACAAGCATCCTTCCCTGTTCCTGGCATCACAACTATAAGTCTTTAATTTTGAAAATGAAGTTATTGACACATATTAATTACAGAGGAACATGCCAATTTTTCTTAAAATCAGTTTTCAAAGACAGGCATGTCTCTTTCCAGTCCTGAACAGCTTTGTGAGGTACTTTTGACCCTGTGGTAAAAGATCTACTGTTGAATTTTAGCAAATGCTAACGTACCATTAGTTACATACGTCATGCTCAACAGCTGGAAACAGAAAACTCCTGGCTTGGGAACCAGCAGTTAGCGTAATGGCTATGTCGCTGGACTCCCACGTAGTCGACTGTGGTTTGTGTCCCAGACCCGGTGGCTTAAAACTCACGCTGGGCGCGTGTGCGTGTGTGCCCAAGATCCCAAGAGAATGGAAGAGAAGGGATTGTGGCGTGACCATCCCCTCTGGGGGATGATTTCTCACTTTCTGTCTCTCTGTCTCTCTCTGTCTGGCTGGCGAGCGCACGCGCCCTATAGCAAAAAAAACTCTCAAAAAACAAACAAACAAAAAAAAACTCCTGGCACAACATGCTCTCACTCTAGAAATTATGCTCTTTTAGGCAAAAGGAAGCTCTCTGCAACTGGAAAGTTGTCCAGAAAACCCAAAACACTATAGTTGGTCCACACAGACATTCTACAGTAAAGTAACATCACACGATTTGAGATGTTTAATTAATTTCAACCTTTAAAATTATTATTATTGGGACCAGCAGTTAGGGTAATGGCTATGTCACTGGACTCCCATGTAGTTGACCACGGTTTGAGTCCCGGACCCGATGGCTTAAACTCATACTGGGTGCATGTGCACATGGAAGATCCCAAGAGGAGAATGGAGAAGGGATTGCAGAGTGGTCATCTCCCCTGGGGGGGGTGATTTCTCGCTTTCTGTCTCTCTGTCTCTCTTTGTTTGGCGAGCGCATGCGCCCTATAGCAAAAACCTCTCCCCCCAAAAAAATTATTATTATTTAATTTTTGTTATAAGGCATGTATGCTTGCAAGAGAGAGAGAGAGAAAGAAATCACCCTCCCCACGGAGGATGACCACACCGCAATCCCTTGTCCTCCACTCTCCTCTTGGGATCTTCCATGTGCACATGCACCCAGTATGTTTTCAAGCCACCAGGTCCAGGACTCAAACTGCAGAGTTGGTGATGTGGGGTCCAGTCCTTAACTGCCACACCACCTCGCTGTCCTAAGGCAGAGACTAGCTAGGCAGTTAGGCATTAGGGGAGCCATAATGGAATGCTGACAAAAAGGGGGGTTACTCAGTTGGCCAGCCAGTTTTCCAACTCAGTTTTCCAAATAAGTCCTACTCTTGGAAAACTTACATCTCCCTCTTCCCTAATCCTTGCTCTTCCAGGCCAAACCATTACAGACCTTACTCACAAGAAACAACTTACAGCAGTAACTTGATTTTATTTTCTTTTTTAGGGAGAGATTTTTGCTAAAGGGAACATGCACTTGTCAGAGAGACAGAAAGTAAAAAATCACTCCCCTAGGAGATGGCAATGCTGCAATCCCTTCTCCCCCATTCTCCCCTTGTGATTTTGGGCATGCACACGACACACACCTGACATGAGTTTTAAGTCACCAGATTCGGGAAGTCCAGTGACAAAACCATTACACCATCTGCTGGTCCTGGTAACTCAAGTATTAATGTCAATGGAAAATAACCGACTCTGTAAAAATAATAATTCATGCAGTTTATTTCTAAGCAGAATGAGTGACCTAGGCTGAAGAGGAGGCAAAACATGCCTTTCTCTCCTGGTGATCAGGTACAGGGGTTCCTTTTATTTGATTTTGAGAGCAAGAGGCAGAGTTTGGAATTTAGTGAAGATTGTTTCGATTGGTCTGTCCCAAAAAGGCGACACATGGGGGAGGGGCCGGCTGGCTTGTAGGTTATAGGTGGGCTTTACAGCTTTTAGGGTGGTTATTGGAAAATAAAGGTTGCTGTGATCAGAAAGGAATGCACTTCAACAGTGATAAGGAGGCTTAATATCCATCACAAAGATACTCCAATACTATGCTGGGGCAGGAAGGAGGAAGAATCCTGTTACCAATGGGCCAGAATGGTCTGTCAACATCTGCAGGCATGTCTCCCTCTAAGCCCTCTGGAAAGGACCTTGAAAAAATAGGAAAAAGCAGAGAGACTTCTGTCCACATTAACCTAGGCAGCATGACCTACAACAATGGCTTTTTTCTGCTCCCACCACATTCCAGGAAGAAGGTAATGGTCTTTTATGGCCCAAAGCTTTTAGACAAGAAAGTGTCCTGACCCTCATACCCACTCCAAAATTAGGAAAAATAACGAGACCCATCTAGCACGTGGCCCCACCATGAGGAAAACTCATGCATAAGCCTCACCAGAGAAGAAGCCTGAGCAAAACCCCTCTGACAGATAAAAACCTCTCACCTCAGTTCCTCTTCAGCAACCCATTTAGGACCCACTCTCTACTCAGGAGCTCTTTTCTTTCTTTCCTCTCTCAAAGAACGGTGCTTGCCTACCTGCATCTGTGTCTCTAATTCTTCGTGTGCTACAGACAAGAACCTGCGTCCCACTGCGGGTGCTGGGCCCGATCACCCCTGCACCCCTGTGTCCCTGCATCAATTTTAAGATAGCCGCAAGGTCTGTCAGTATTTTTAGTTATTGTCAACAGCAGCTTTCTCAGGCTGATGGAAAGGAAAGAATTTTGGGGAAGTTGGCAAATAAGACTTGAAGCTAATGATTGTGGTGCAATGACTAATATTCCCTGTAGCGCCATTTTCTAAGGAACCTACTGCCACTGCTAAAGAGCACAGACATTGTTTTCACTGCTGTGTGCAGGAGCTCAGGTTTGCATTCTCTTCATCCTTTTGTACCACCAATTCCTAAAATCTGATGAACATGCATTCAATTGGTAAAATCTGTTACTTCCTGTACCTTAGCTATAAGAGCATCTAGGAAATGTTAAATGGGAGAAAAACAACAACAACAACAACAAAAACCAGACAATTTAATTTAGTGGTGTTTACGTGGGTGAATCTTAACATGATTTGAATCAGGCAGTTTCCCGGACCAGACCGAATTCTGAATAACTCCAAGTAGCCTTGTGTTCGACCCAGTATTTTAAGTTCCAGAAAGGGAAAGTGACATACAAAAACGAAAGTGAAGGAATGAGGTAGAAAAACCATTTGGGTTTGGATACTTTCTGAAGTTTGTTTGTGTTAACACAGTATGAAAGGTAGACTCCCTGTGATTAACTGAAGTCTAGCTGCTGTGATGGACTAACAGCAAAAAGAAAAATAAAGCAGCCTTATCTAAACAAGGTCACAGTTTATTTATGGAACCTACGCATGATTTCAAGGCCTTTTCAATATTCTTTAATGGAAAGAACTTGGAACTTTCAGCCTCAAAAAAGAAGAACCTGGGGACCAGCAGGTGGTATGGTGGTTAAAGGTGCTAGAGTCCCACAGGGAGACCCCAGCTCTAATGCTCTAATCCCAGACCTGGCAGCCTGAAAATCACACCAGGCACATGTGAGTGCGTGCCCAAAATCTTGAAAGGAGAATGTAGGAGGGGGGATTGCAGTGACCACTCCCTCCTACCCCCTCCCCTCAGGGATGATTTCTCACTTTCTCTGTTTCTGTCTCTCTCTGGTAAGCACATGGGCCTCATGGAAAGAAAAAAAAATAAAGAACATGAAAAAGAAGGGAGTAACTTCTTGACCATAAGTTCACATGCTTTGAACTTTCCTTCCTTCATTCACTTGCTGAAGGTTTCATCATGTGACTTGCTAAAATAAACCAACTATAGACAGATTAACAGAATAAAAGGTAAAAAAATTATCATGTGTATACACCAAGGAGCCTCACAAAATAACTCAAATGAGAACCAAATGACTAAAGTTTTGTGTTTATTTTTAATTATTTAATCTAATTTATGTATTATTACTAGTTCTTTTTAAAGTTTTTATAGCTCAGAATAGGAGCTTGGGGCTTCTGTTGGGAGAGATGGTAACAGGTTATAGGAGGATGAGGGGAGAATGCAGGATGAATAAAAGATTGTCTTGTTCTATAGATAACATCTCTCAGGTAATAAAACTTGTCCTTGAGCAAAACCTCTTTGCCATACAGATAATTTACTTCTGTAGATCTCCTTATAGATGTAAATTTCTTTTATAAAAGAACAGCTTTTCAGAGCTATTTCTTTGTGGTTTCTCTGAATAGCGATGTCAAAATATGTCAAAGAAATATATTTTAGGCTTCTACAATAGTAAAACTGAAAAGTAGAGGACAATAACAGCCTGATGTTGCTAATTTATTTATCTTTACTTTATTTCATTATTTTCCCCTTTTGTGAAATGTTAAACCTGAGGACTTTGCTATGGAGATTAAGTCTATATTTTTAAACATTTTCTTGAAGTGATTTGTGTACTTATTTTTCCTTTGAGGGTGTGAGAGAGTTGACTTCTTTCCCAGTAAATCATTCATTGAATAGAGACTGATCTTGAGTTATCTCTCGACAGAATGAAATAGAACCCCTGAGTTCCAATTTTTCCTATAACATAGACACAAATTATTCAGGTGATTCTACTGAATAAATTTGGTAGAACAGAAGGAAGAATTCCTGTGGGCTCTTATACTGTTTTAGTGTTCTTCAAGTGACACCTGTGAGTTTTAAAAACTCTTTTAATATAAAAGCCATCTCTCTTCAGCCTTCACTACTTTAAAAAAATTTTAACTTTATTTCTTTTAATTTGACCAGAGAGAGGGAGAGAGAGAGAGATTGAGAAAGAAAAATTGAGAAAGCAAGTCACCAGGACCAGGACTCAAACTGCTGTCAGCCATGTGGGAGTCCAGCACCCTTAACCACCATGCCACCTGCTGAGCCCAGCCCTTCTGTATTTTAACTCATATTACACATTTTTTTCTTTTCTTTTTTGGAGAGGTTTTTGCTATAGGGTGCATGCGCTCGCCAGAAAGACAGAGAGAGAAAGAGAGAACAGAAAGCGAGAAATCACCCCCGGGGGGATAGCCACGCCGCAATCGCTTCTCTTCCATTCTCCTCTTGGGATCTTGGGCACGGCCGCACATGCACCTGGCATGAGTTTAGGCCACCGGGCCCGGGACTCCAACCATGCATGCACATGCACCGGGCGTGAGTTTAAGCTGCCAAGTTCGGGAATCGAACCATGGTTGACTACATGGGAGTCCAGCAACATAGCCATTATGCTACCTGCTGGTTCCCCCATAGTACATACTTTAAAATCACATTATACCTACTCTGATAGATTTAAATAGATTTATATTTACCCCTGGCTAAAGAGCAAACTGAAATAAGAGACTGCATGACTTTAAGATGCATAACTAGGGGCCAGCAGGTGGCATGGTGATTAAGGCACTGAACTCTCCTGTGGCTGAGTGAGGCCTGAGTCCCAGACCCAGCGGCTTGAAAATCACACCTGATATATGTGACTGTGTGCCCGAAACCCCAACAGGAGAAGGGATGAGAAGGAAGTTCAGCATGGCCATCCCCCGGGAGTGATTTCTCACTTTCTCTCTGTGTCTCTCTTACACAGGCGTTATGACAAAAACTTTTTAAAAAATGCATATCAATTACCTGGTTTTAAAATATGCAGTTTGTGTTTCCAAACTGATATTTGCATCTCTAAAAAGTGATGCCAACTGCTAGTCCACAGACTACACTCTGAATAACAAGGGGCTCAAGCTTTCCATAGCAATAAGTAATAAAGAATCCTGAACACCTGTTGTCACAGTTGTTTTGAGAACTGAAAGACCCTAAGCTAACCATTTCTATCTAATTAAATCTGGCTAACAGCTGGGGGCTTTTTTTTTGAAGAAAATTGCATTAACAAGGCTAAGAATAGAAAAATTAATTTGTTTAATTTCTAATTAATTTACATTTATTTTGTGTCTTGTTAGTATACAAGGATGATGACCGGTTTGCTGACAGTTCTCTTGAACTTAAATTCTGTAAAGTATAACCCATTCAATTTGACTTTATAGACTTTATTCTAAAATATCTCTGGGAAACAAATGGTTAAATTAATATGTTAACATTCAGTCTGGCCCACAGCCTAGTAGCCTAGTATTTAAGAGAGATGGATCACATTTGGCCAACCAGCTTAAAAAACAACAACAACAAAGCATGCGTTCATGTGTGTGCCCCAAATCCAAACAGGATGGAGAAGAGGAGGAGAAAGGATTGTGGCATTGAGAAAGGAGACAGGGACAAGAATTTTAAGCATAAGGTCAGAGTAAACGCCCAAGATCAAGTCACTCTTGAATACAGGGAACTACTTGCAGCAAAATTTAAAATGGTATACAGCATGATTTAAAGCAATGATGGCTTTTCCATGTTCCCACTATAACCTAAAACCTAGTTAATGGTCATTATGGCCCAGAGATCTCAAAGACTTGAACAAACACTGAACACTAGTTTTCTAAAAGGAGTAATCTAACTAGCACATAACTCCTTTGAGGAAAAGGCATGGACAAGGTCCTCCTAGCCAAGATAAAAACTCCTGATGAAAACTCTAAATTGGCTGTCACTTTCAGGACCTCTCCCTGCCTAAAGCTCTTCTCTCTTTCAAAAAGAGCTTTAAGACCACTTCCTTTTGTCCTCACTTCTAATTCTTCGTGGTCACAAGACATGAACTTAGTCAACTCAGAAATCCCGCAAGCATGACCACACCCCACTGGTGCTGCCTCCTTCTTTCTCTCTGACTCTTGCTGGCACATGCCCTCTGAAATTTTGCAAAGAGAAAAAAAGAAGGTTCAACTACCTTTGGCTTAATTTTTTATTCAGGCCTGACTGTAATAAAAGTTATGACTTACAATGTTGGTCTCTGTCTATTTTCTGTCTTCAAAATAACATCAACAGTTAGTTTTCTTCTGGAAAAATGATTTACCAAGTCACAAGGTGACTAAAACACAGCTATTTATAAAATGATATATGAAGTGTCTTAGTCCACTCTGTGCTGCTATAACAAAATGCCTTAGCCTGGGTAACTTAGAAATTGATTGCTGGCAGTTCTGGAAACTAAGAAGTCCAAGATAAGGGAACCAAGTTTGATGCACTACTGAGGGCTCACCTTCTGCTTCTAAGAGGACACCTTAGAAGTGTCAGCGTGGCTAACAAGCTCTCCGACTCTCTTTTATAATGGAACAGTTTCATTCAGAGCCATGTGACCTAATTGTCTCCTAAAGGTCCCAGCTCTTAACACTAACATGCTGGGGACAGATTTCAACATCTGATTTTGGGAGGGGCACAAACACTCAGACCACAGAATCAGGGGACAGATAGAAACAATTACTGTCCTAAACTTACTGCTGACTAGCTGCTCTCTTAATCAGAGAGATGGCATAACACAACAGTGACAGCTCAGGCAGGACCAAGCTCAGACCCAGTTTTGCCTTATCCTAGCCACGTGATCCTGGACAAGTCATTTCACTTCTCTGAACCTCAGTTTTCTCATCTATAAAAACAGCAAGCTTGGCGCCAGCAGATGGCTTAGTGGTTACCTCGCTGAATTCCCACATGGCAGACAGCGGTTCGAGTCCCAGACCTGGCAGCTTAAACTCACTGAGCATGTGTGTGTGCATGCCCAAAATCCTGAGAGGAGAATGAGGGAGAAGGGATTGCAGTATGGTCATCCTCCCTGGGGATGATTTCTTGCTTTCTGTCTCTCCATCTCTCCAGCAACTGCTTGTGCCCTATAGCAAAAAATCTCTCTCTCTGAAAAAAAAAACAAAAAACAAACAAACAAACAAACAAACAAACAAAAAACAAGCTTGGGATAATGCTTATCCAGTGTTTATTTTGTTATTAATTATATGTACTCTTAGAGGATTATAAATTGTTTCTTCTAAAAGCAAGAAAAATTATTAAATAGGCACTTGATAAAATTTCATTATACTGGAGGCTAAAGGAAGACTGGTGGCATGCGTAAAACTGCGAGAAGCAGTGTGCCTTTAGCATTGCAAAATCTTGGATGATTGGGAAGTAAGTGTGGTATACCGTTTAGGAAAACAAAGTAGATTTATCTTAGTCCTTTTCTTTATAAGCATACAAACAGTTTTTTTTTCTATTTGTATCTTTTAGGCATGAACTAAATTAGCCAATTTCATAAAGGTCAGTTCTATTTTAAAAATTGTAAATCTTAACTCACAGTGAGTAATTTAGCTTTGGAAGGGAATACACACACACACACACACACACACACACACACACACACCTGTAAAGAAAATTACTTTGGAGGTCAAATTTTAAACTGAGGGTAGTTCACGTGTCTGAAATCAGGACAACTGAACACTTAGTAAATACCAGCCTAACAATACAGATAGTAAATACCAGCTAATATCAGACAGAAGTGAATATTGATTTTTCAGGGAGGGTAAACAACTTGTCCAAACTGATTATTAAGGAATTAAAACAAGATTCAAATTTAGTTAAGATGTTTCTCAAAAGTCTTATCTCCTAAATTCTCTTTTCTGTCATTTTAATAATATATCCCACCCTATATAGTGTTTAGATCCACTGCCAATATTGTATTCCTGTCACTTTTATGTTCCAAATCTAAGCAACCATACTATAGATAAGCAGATTCTCTTTTAAGATATGCTAAAATCTGCATCCATATCTTAGTCTAACCTGAGAGCTATTCCAGCTATGTGTTTTACTTTTTGATCCACTGTAGCTTTCTTTGTCATTTAAGCCTTACAGGGTATATTACTTACCTATTGTTGAAATTGAGACAAAAGCACTTGAATCTTATTTTATTGCTGAAGGACACATGTGCTCATCAGAGAGTGAATGAGAGAGAAAAACACAGAGAGAGAGAGAAACGCCAATCTTTTGGGACTCAAACCATAATCGGCCACGCTCCTGCTTTATATCCAACAGTTTTTAAGCACTATGCCACAGAGCCAGCCCTTGCTTCTTTTTACCATACAAATTTAAGCCAGTTGTTTCCCGGAGGCATTTATAAAATGAAAAATGTAATAAATTACTACAAATTTAGAGATTATGACACAAGCTGGTTCTCTTATAGTTCTGGAGGTCAGAACTATAATTTTTAAAGTTTATTTCTGTCTCCCCTGTGAGTCCCAGGTAGACAGGCAGAGAGACAGATAGAGAGCATTCCCAAAAGGGTCTTATGCTGCCATCCATCTCCACTTTCAGCCAGCCCCAGATCATGGGCACATACTATACTCAGCATACCTAGGCAGGAGGTCATCAAATACCATCCCAACTTCGCAGAGTGGTGTGTTTTACACCATCTACTCCCCAAATTTAATTTTTTTCTTGATTTTAATTCTCTATTGACATTTTCCACTTCTTTACTTGCTTGGTCCATCTGATTCTCTATTTTTTTAATAACATATTGATTATAGGAATCATGAAGTCCTTACTTACTGATTCAAATATTTAGATCATTTTTCTGAAAAATTTTTTTGAGAGTTTTTTGCTATAGGGTGCTTGTGCTTGCCAGAAAGACAGAGAGAAACAGAGAAACAGAAAGCAAGAAATCACCCCCAGGGGGGGATGGCCACACCACAATTCCTTCTCCTCCATTCTCCTCTCGGGATCTTGGGCATGCATGCACACGCGCCCAACATGAGTTTAAGCCACTGGGTCCAGAACTCGCACCGCAGTCAGCTACATGGGAGTCCAGCGACATAGCCATTAAGCTAACTGCTGGTCCCAAATTTTTTTTTTTTTTTTTACATTTGCTAAAGGGCACTTGCAGTTGCCGGAGAGAGACAGAGAGAGAAAGTGAAAAACAGATCTCCCAGGAGGGATGACCATGCCACAATCCCTTTCTCTATTCTCCTCTTGGGATTTTTGAGTACCATGAATGTGCCTGGTGTGTGTTTTCCAAGTCACTGGGCCTGAGACTCAAAGCTATTGATTATTTTATCTCTTGGTTATTAGTCAGTATTTTTTCCTTATTATTTGCTCTTTTAGTAATCCAAAAAACAAAAGTCATGTGCCATATACATGATACATTTGTTGATACATTTTGAGTCTGAATTTTGACTTCTTCTAAACGCTATTAAATTTCTTTTCCAGGCAGTTAAATTGCCAGATTACTTGATTGTTTTAAAGCTTAATGTGTAGGGCAATCATGTTTTATTTGCTATTTCTGTTGTCTCATCTAAAAGTCTAGGATATTTATCAATATATACCACTCAGGCTTGGTTCTTATTCCAGTATTTCTGCAGCATTGCATAGCATCTGAAATATTCTCGCTCCAGTTTTCCAACATTATCTAGATTGCCTGGAGCCTTGACCTGTGCGTGTATAATATAAAAAGCACCCAAAGACGTTCATAGCTATCTCAGAACTCCAATTTTTATTTGCTATAGTCAGCAAGATCTTTGTTCTCTCCACTTGGACTCTAGTCCAATATGTCGCAATTTGGAAAATATCCTCAGAAAGATAGGGTGAATATAGAGCTTATCTCTTTGAAGATTTTCCCTCATGAACTATAGTCTTGAGTTGCTTTCTGTCCAACAACAGGAAATAAATGTTTTGTAACTTTTTTTTTTTTTTTTGGAGAGGTTTTTGCTATAGGGCGCGTGCGCTCGCCAGACAGAGAGAGACAGAGAGACAGAAAGCAAGAAGTCACCCCCCGCCCCCAGGGAAATGGCCACGCCGCAATCCCTTCTCATCCATTCTCCTCTCGGGATCTTGGGTACACACGCACACGCACCCGGCATGAGTTTAAGCCACTGGGTCCAGGACTCGAACTGCAGTCGACTACGTGGGAGTCCAGCGACATAGCCATTACGCTAACTGCTGGTCTCAAACTTTTCTAAGTTCAATATTAGGCATTTAGCCATGATGCAGTGGAGAGTCCCATTGCAAACTCATTTCAATTATCTACACCAGTAGTAGTTACTGAGCTGAGCAGCAGTATTCATCAAACACAAAAAACTCTATATTTCTGTCTAAATCATCGGTTTCCAAAAGTAGGTGATACATCTCCCTACTTCATACTGCCATTATAACATAAATCTCTTTCTCCAATTCCTATGTAGCATATGTTCCCATTTCAATAACATGAAGAATAAATATGTATACATACATATACATGTGCCAATATACAATACATTCATATATATTAATATTAACATGCACTAATTTAACTTCAACTTTTATATGTATATATGTAAGTTTATTTATTTATTTATTTGTTGAAAGAGATTTTTGCAATAGGGTATATGCACTCTCTGGAGAGACAGAGAGACAGAAAGCAAGACATCACCCCCAGGAAGGATGGCCACACTGCAATCCCTTCTTCTCTAGGGATTTTGGGCACTCATGCGCATGCACCTGGCATAAGTTTTCAGCTGCCAGGTCTGGGACTCAAACCACAGTTGACTACATGGGAGTCTAGTGATGCACCCATTACGCCATCTGCTGGTCATCTGCAAGTTTATTATTTTTATTCATACAGATGTATATGTACACACATGAGAGAGAGAGAGAAAAAAGAGAGAGAGAGAAAACAGTCTTGATGGAGTCATATAGCACTGTGACCCTTTCCCTAATCCTGCAGCTCATCAGGATCTTGGGCACGCACACATACACCTGGCATGTCTCAGGTCAACCAGGCTGGAGAGCGGAACCTGAATCTTCTACATGGCTACCAGCACTGCAGTTCAGTATGCTACTGACCGTCCTGTGGAGGCCGGGCCTCATCTTACATTTTTTAATAAAACTAAAAAAATTAGTGAAAAAAGAATTGTATCCACTTAATAATACTTTTATGAAATAGCCACAACAGATAATCTGAATGGATGTGTAATTTCAATTTTTAAAAGATAGTGGTGGTCGATACAGATACAATTGTCCTTTGAATTCTAATTAGGATTTCAAGCAACATCCTTCCATGTGCATGAATAGCACATATAGCCAGAGATAATGTATTATTTTCTCACTTAAAATTGTCACTGTGAAGTTTTGCTTTGGGTCTGACAGCTTAAGCAGCTGCCAATTAGAACAGCATCTCACAAAATGAGCAATGAAGGTTGTCTGCCAATAGTTGTGATGTGAAATTATGCTTCCCATTCTCACTCATTTCATGTAACTAAAATCTGTTTTCAAAGTGGAGATTAGAAGAACGTAACTGCCTGCCTCTGAACTGACTTCATTTGTGCCACCCAATAGTTTCAAAGCATAAAACAGTATTTCTGGTCAGACCCACTGTCATGACTTACTATTTTAGTACTGTGGAACAGTAATTTTAAATACTGATTTTTTTTTAAGTGGGTCTATATAATCCATATTCTCAAATTAACTTAAAGGCCATTTAGTTTTGCTTTTGTTTTTCATTGTCAGAACAGAGAAATAAGGAGATAGAGATAGACAGACAGACAGACAGACAGAGATAGGGAGAGAGAGAGAGAAAGCATTCCCCCACCCCAATGGGGAACTGGTCACACTACAATCTTTTTTTTTCTCCATTTCTTCATACAGTCAGGATCCTGTCATGTGTGTGTACACACACCAGGATTCAAACCTCAGTCATTTACATAGGAAGAAGCTAGCCCTGGGACCAGCAGTTAGTGTAATGGCTATGTCACTGGACTCCCAGGTAGTCAACCACAGTTCAAGTCTCGGACCTGGTGGCTTAAACACACGTCGGATGTTTGTGCATGCGTGCGTGCCCAAGATCCCGAGAGGAGAGTGGAGGAGAAGGGATTGTGGCATGGCCATCCCCCCAGGGGGGTGATTTCTCGCTTTCTGTCTCTATGTCTCTGTCTGTCTGTCTGGCGAGCGCATGCGCCCTGTAGCAAAAAACCTCTCCAATTAAAAATAAAAAAAAAAGCTAGCCCTAAATTAGTTTGAAAATTGTTATTGTTTACTTTAAATTGGAAAAAAAAATGTTATCATGATGAAGGTTCAATATATTTGAAGGAGGAATGAAAGGTTTACATTTAAAAGGTTAAACTTTTAGAGTACAGGTGATAAACCAGATTTCTTGAAAAGATACTGGTTTAACATCAGAAAGTGAAACAACTAAAACAGAAGTTCAAACATGAAATAAAGGCAGCTTTCACTGGGTATCTAGAATGTGCTAAATACTTTGAAAAGCAACTCACACAGGGATCAGCAGTTGGCGTAATGGCTATGTTGCTGGACTCCCATGTAGTCGACCGCGGTTCGCGTCCCAGACCCGGTGGCTTAAAACTCATGCCAGGTACGTGTGCATGCAAACCCAAGATCCCTATGGGAGAACAGAGGAGAAGGGATTGTGACATGGCCATCCCCCTTAGGGGGTGATTTCTCGCTTTCTGTCTCTTTCTCTCTCTCTGTCTGGCGAGCAGCACACATCCTATAGCAAAAACCTCTCCAAAAAATTTTTTAAAAAAAAGCAACTCACACAAATGTCCTCATTTAACCCTGATACCTTTCCTACAGTGGATATATTCAGTCTTGTTTTATAGGTGAATAAACACAACTCAGAGAAACTATTTAATGTGGCCAACGTCCTATAGTTCATAAGTGGCAAGGTGAGATTCTAATAAAAGTTAGCCAGACTACTACAAAGCCTGCGTTTTTTTGTTTTGTTTTGTTTTGGTTTTTTTGGAGAGGTTTTCGCTATAGGGCGCGTGAGCTCGCCAGACAGAGAGACAGAGAGACAGAAAGTGAGAAATCACCCCCCAAGGGGAATGGTCACGCCGCAATCCCTTCTCCTCCATTCTCCTCTCGGGATCTTGGGCACGCACACACACACGCCCAGCGTGAGTCTTAAGCCACCAGGTCCGGGACACGAACCGTGGTCGACTATATGGGAGTCCAGTGACATAGCCATTACGCTAACTGCTGGTTCCCAAAGCCTGCGTTTTTAAACAAACCAATGAAACTGAATTAGAAACTTCCCTTTGAGGCAGAAACTAGAGAACAATCATATCTTTCTTATAAAATGCAATCTGCACCTTCCTTAGTCTCCTTATTTAGAGATGAATTAAACATTGAGGCTCAAAGTACAGTGCTTGGGCATCCTGAGTAGTTTAAACTAAAGGACACTGGTTGGACTCAGAAGCAAGGTCTCTCTGATCTCCTCCTGCCAATCTCTCTTCTGTCCCTCTTATTCCCCAGAAGCTAGTCATAGTAACTAAAATTCTTCTCTAAGAAGGATCATATACGCGAGGACTTTGTTCCCCCAAAGCAAGCCATAGAATCTAGGAAGGTCACTCTCTGCCTTCTCACTTCTCCACTGAAGATCCTCATTCTCAAGGAGTTTTGTCCCATACTCAGAGTGGAAGCAATGCTACACCGAGAGGCCAAGAAGAATTTGAACAGATGCACCTTGCTGAGTTTCCCCTCCAGTCTAGTTCCATTAAACCAAACCCTCTTGTTCAATCACACTTCTACACGCTGTCCACTCTTCACCAAACCTAGGCCATTTTCCACGTGTCTTTGAATCTTCATTTTCTCAAGGTTCCCATGACATGTAAAACTGAGTAAATACATTTGTTATGCTTTTCTCTTGTTAATCTGTCTTTCATCACAGGAGCATGGGGCAGAACCCTTATGATGGGTGAGGGAATACATTGCATCCTTCTGAGCCTACATGAACAACGTGGTCTGCCTTTGCCAGCACTCGGTGTTGTCCACTCAGTTCTCATTCAAGCTAACTGCAACCCTGACTGCTTCTCTGCTTCTGGTTTTCCCTCTGACTACTATGCGTCAGTTTGATTTTTCACCTTTATCATGTTACATAGGTTTCATGTGTTCTGTATAACTCAAACTCTTCAGCTAAAGATGTACCAGGAGCCCAACACAAAATGAATAGTGTTTCATTTTACATTTGTCCACTAAGTGTATAATCAATTTTTAAATTAGAAAATTCCTTGTTAAAAGTGATTCATATCTTGAAACACTATTTTTTTAATCATTGCCAGAGGGCATGTTTACTCACCAAAGAAGAAGAGAGCTAGAGAGACACAGAGAGAGAGAGAGAGAGAGAGAGAGAGAGAGAGAGCACACCCCCCCAATGAGGCCTGGTCATTCTACAACCCCTTTTTCTTTCATTTCTCCATTCTGTCCAGATTTTGAGCACAAGATGTTAGGGCCAGGAGTGGTTGGCCATGTGGAATCTGGCTCCCTATGCATAACATTTAACCACTGCATGCAAGACCAGCCCCAAACACTAATTTCTTTTTTACATTGTCTTTTTTTTGGAGAGATTTTCACTATAGGGCATGTGTGCTCGCCAGACAGAGACATAGAGACAGAAAGCGAGAAATCACCCCCCAGGGGGGATGGTCACGCCGCAATCCCTTCTCCTCCATTCTCCTCTCGGGATCTTGGGCATGCATGCACATGCACCTGGTGTGAGTTTTAAGCCACTGGGTCTGGGACACGAACCGCGGTCGACTACATGGGAGTCCAGCGACATAGCCATTATGCTAACTGCTGGTTCCCACTAATTTCTTTTTTTAACAGTCTAATTCATTAGCCTTAGTTTGACCAATTAACAATTAAAAGAGATAGCCAGAAAAATCTATGTTCTGGAGAATTTTCTCATCTCCCATTATATATTAAGTATATTCTTATAGTTTCAATAAAGCTCATTCTTAATATCTTAAAGTTTCACTTAGTCAGTGTACCAAAATTACTTACATTTATTCAATTTTTGAGACTTAAATTTTTCAAAGTTTCCTATCAAAAAATCAAATTAGGGGCCAGCAGGTGGTATGGTGGTTAAGGCACTGGATTTCCACATGGTCGACCACAGTTCAAGTCCCAGACCTGGTGGCTTGCTTTCTCACTTTCTCTCTCTCTCTGGTGAGTGCACATGCCCTATAGCAAAATTTAAAAACTAATAACAACAAAATAAAATAAATAATTATTTTTAAAGATCAAATTAATGCTAATTAATTTTTATAATGCCACTGTACATTTAGAATTATGTACATAGGGTGGGCCAAAATCCCAGTTGGGTAGAGAAATGGAGAAGTGACTTTAGTGTTACCATGCCCCATTGGAAGGGTCTTTCTCTCAGTTTCTCTTTATCTCTCTGTCTCACTGTCTCTCTCTCTCTCTGGTGAGTGTACTCTCTGGAAAATTAAAAAGAGGAAAAGAATTATGTACATAAGCTAAAATAATAAGTATGTTCCTAGTAAAACACATTCATATTTTTAAGGCATCTGAGAAATATTTGGAAATCCTTTTATTAAAACGGTTACCTATATTTTCCTTGAATGTTCACATCTCTCATAATTGGCAGATAAGAAATCTCTAGTGATTATACACAATGACTACGCTTACTCTCCTGCTTTTTTCAGAGAAGATTCTGTTTTCTACCGTTGCTCTAACTCTTAGAACTAAGAGGAAGTTCATCCATATTCTTGCTTTCAGATGACTTGCCATTGACTCTCATTGATCTTTTACTTACTACTCTTCTGGAAGCTCTAATCTCGGCCTAGCTGTCGATCTCTCACTCATCTTTTTCTTTTCTGTTGCCCTCCTCTTTCTTTTATATCAGTTTCCAGATGCTCGGGTTCCTTTCTCCCTGACATTAGCATATTGTTTTTTGGGAAAGTCGTGAAGCATTTTCACGCAGAAAAACAGAAAGCTCCATCATGCCCTTTCTGACAACCTAATATTTTTTTACTTTATCCTCTGACATTATCTTGTGTGATTTCTATGCCTAAAGGGAGAAATAGACAAATTATGATTAGAGAACACTCTTCTCTCAGTAACTTACAGAATATACAGATAAAAATTCAGTAAAGATGTAGAAGACTTGAACTAATATATAAAACCTTAGGACCAACAATAGCAGAATGCCTTTTTTTGAGTGTGCATCTAAAAATCACCAAATAGATTCCAGGCTATAAAACAGATTCAATAAATTGAAGAGCATTGAACTCAAGAATGTCTCTGACCAGAGTGTCTTTAAAGCATAAATCATCATCAGAATAATATCTGGCAAATCCAAAAGATGCTCGAAAATAAGCAGCACATTTGAAATAATCTGTAGATCAAATAAGAAATTATAAATGCATTTATTTGGAATTGAGTGAAAATGAAAATACAATGTATTGAAATGTATGGGAAACTATTAAAGCTGTGTTTAGAAGAAAATGAGTATTTTAAAAGCTAATATTAGAAAAAAGAAAGTCCTCAAATGAATTTAATTAGCTTCTACTTTAAGATGAAGCATTAAAAGTGCCAATTAAACCCGGTGTAAACAAAAAGAAAGAAAGAAACAAACAAACATAAGTAACAAACCAATATTTTTTTTAAAGAGGTTTTTGCTTTAGGGTGTGTCTACTTGCTGGAGAGAGAGAGAGAGAGAGAGAGAGAGAGAAAGTGAGAAATCACCCCTAGTGGGGATGCCATGCTGCAATCCCTTCTCCTCCATTCTTCTCCTGGTATCTGGGGCATGCACACACCAGGCATGAGTTTCAATCCATGGGGTCTGGGACTTGAACTGCAGCTGTCCATGTGGGAGCCCAGCAACACAACTGCTATGCCATCTGCTGGTACCCAAAACAATAACCCCAAATACAGAAACTAATAAAATGAACACAGCGAGGGGAAAATATCAATAAAACCCCAACTGGAGTTTTGGAAAGATTAATAAAACTAATAAATCTCTAAGCAGATAACCAAAATAAAAAGAGAGATAAGACACAACTGGATTAAAAACATACTGAAAGCTTAGTAGAAGGTAAAAATACTGTCAGTTTATGTATGCTATGAACAACTTTCTGAAGGACACAAAATGCCAGGAAAACTCACATAAGAACACAATAACTTGCTTTATATTTAACCACCTTTTGGCATTGTCTTCATTCAGTTTAACAAAGTGAAATTTCTCATGATGTACACAGCTTCCCTCAGCATGACCAGACTGAATCTTGTTAGAAATTTACAGGTGCCTACAGCATTTCCATTATTTTCTTGACCTCCTTCAAAAAATAATTTATAGGGTGAATATAGGATAAAATGTGTGGAAAATGTCACAGAGTCCAAAAAGTATTGCTAATGTCAACTTGATTAAATACTTCTGTTAGGAATATTGAGGAACCTTTCATGCTGAGACGTTACGTTTCTCTTCCTTCTGAAATAAGATGTTGCTCGAATGAAGAAAGTGCCAGGCCTTCTTTTTATTTTTTCTTTACTAAGGAGTAAACTAAAGCAACTATAAATCTTTCAAAAAGAAGATCTATCTGGGTTGTCAAGAAAAGGGGCAAATCACTGTGACAAAAAGGTGGAAAAAAGAGTCAGAAAAACATTATACTCAGGATAAAAATCAAAGTAAAATAGCATCTATGTTTTGTAACCATGAAAAATTTCCTTTATTAACTAATCCTCAGGTTTGATCCATGTTATTAAGGGAACAGCAATTGTCCAAAATCTCAATAAAAAGGTTCTGACACAGCGTTTCAATGAAAAACATGAAAAGGACCATAGTATTAAATTTGAATAAAAGATCTCTATTTTATTGTACTAATTTTAGCCCAGATATGTTAAATTAGACAGAAAATGTCTGAGCATATCTGTTTCTGTCTATTACAGTGTCTTGCTCACAGTGAGCCCTCAACTAATTACAGGTGAATGACTGGTGAGCATAGCAAAGGGGATGTTTGACTTCTCTTTCCGTTTTGTTGCTGTTTTCATTTTTTTCTTACCTGAGTGAGAGAGAAAGAGAAGGACAGAGAGAGAAAGAGATACAGCACCTGTGACAGGCACTTGACATTGTGAACTACTCTCACCTTTAGACCGCCCCAGTTCATGGGCACACTGCTGCCATACTCAGGGAGGTCTCTGGATGCGAACTGGCAGTCTGCCCAGGAGGCTAAGCCTCTCCGTGTGTCACATTTTACCACCGCATCACCTCCTGGCCCCTCTTTTCTTTCATTTTATAGTCCCATAATTGGTCTTGGCATCAGCTATTAGAAAAATTGCACAATAAGGCTTAGATTATAAAGTTAAGACTTTCATCAGTATTCCTTTGTATGAATACTTCAATTGTGATATTCTCAAAAGAAACCAGCCAGTAAAATCTTTTTTTTTGGGGGGTGGGGGGGAAGAATTGTTTAATAGGGTGCATGTGCTCGCCAGAAAGACAGAGACAGAGACCACGGTCGACTACATGGGAGTCCAGCGACATAGCCATTATGCTAACTGCTGGTCCCAAAATCTTTTTTTCTTAAATATATAGTTAGTGGTATCCATATTAGTAACATCTGAACAGAAAAGTTTTAAAATTGGTAACATTTATAAATATATGTAAATCTTAGCTAAAAACAAAAGACTGAAAACAACTCAGAATGGTACACCTACAAAATGATCAAATGACCATTTAATATACAATAGCACTTTTCATTTTATCGAATTAAATATACTGAAAATACCTCCTAGACAGAAGACACAAAAATAAATACCCTTAGAGGCAGGTAATTGAACCAGGAACAGACAGACTGATTTTTAACTACATATGGCAGAGCCCTAAAGGCTGTGAGAGAAGGCCTCAAATTATATGATCTCAACTTGGAACCGAATTAAGCTATTGGTACAATTGCTCGAAGGGCAGAGATAGAAGACTTTCAGATATCCCAAGTCAGTGCGAGTATAGTCTTTGAAAATTGCTACTCTGACCTAGGTCATTCCTCCCATCAAATCTCTTATCAACTTCTGAATTAAGGAATCATTTTGAAGTAGGAGAAAAACAATCATAAAGGAAATATAAAGCCACTATGTTCTCTGGAACAATGGTTAAAAAAACAGACCAAACCAAACAGAAAAATCTCTTAATCACAGGATGAAAAAATAAATGAATTACAGTGACCCAGCTCTGAAAGTCTGATTTTCAGCTTCCTGGAGTGCCATTAGCTCAAAAAGACAGAGAATGTAATAATATAACTTTATTGCAATTCAGTAGACTTCAGCAAGTTATTTCCTCAGACAATGGCTCTTTCATGATATGTATCCTTTTACATTCTGTATGTTCACTTAAACTCTGAATGGGAAGAACTGCAAACTTGCTTTTTGAAGAAAGTGTTAGAAAAGAGACCTACATTACTGCAAATAGCCAATTTGAATAATAAGTAATATTTTTAGCTTTACTAACAGAGAGAAATGAATCTTTTTTATATTATCTTTTATTTACAAAATAAATACTATAAGTTGATAACATTCATTTGGGAGATATACTCACAAATGACGTATTCATATATATGTGATACACATGCATACTCACACATGCCATATTCATATATATACACATACTCATACACACATATATAAGTGATGCACACACACACTCACATGATATATTCATATATACACACATGTGTGTATATGTGAATATATATGCATGCAGGTACGAATATATGTATATGCACATATGTTTACACATGTGCATACATGTATACTAATATGTATTCGTGCACGTGTGCATTCACATACATGCACATGTGTTTATATATGTACATATATGTGTGTATAAATAGGAATATGTCGTGTGATATGAATATGTCATGTCACTTAAGTGATGTGTATATGTGTGCATATATATATATGAATATGTAATATATATTCTAACATTGCAAATTATGTATGTGTGTGTCTGTGTGTATGAATATGTCATATATATTCCAACATTGCACTAAGCATTATGGAGAACAGATGAAAATGACACTGGCAAAAGTAAGAAATACAATTATGTAAAATATTTACTCAAATGATATTTATCAAAAATTAGAAAAATTTATAAGGCTTTTCAGGATTATTAACCAATATTAAATATTTAAGAGGTCCTTGCATACAACAGGTACTCCATGAATCTCTGCTGGATTAAGTTAAGGGAAATTTTTGGAAGAAAGATAAATTATTTTCTTTACTTATTTACTCAAAGACTGAATTATATTATCCTTGTAATTCAACATTTCACCTACCGCACTTTCAGTTTCTGTATGACTATAATTTCATCTTTAAAATTCTGTGTATTTCTATAACTTTTATAGAATAAGTTTCTATAGAATTTGGCATGATTTCAGTTTTAATGCTTTCATTCCCCAATTACCATCCAAATTAGTTATAAACCTCTCTGTCTTGATCTCCTCATCTGTAAAATGTGGGTAATAGTCCCACTCACCCCCAAGGGATCGCACTATCCTACAAAGCATCATTGAATGTCATACTTTTGACTCTAAATTCTAACATATTACTGTAACAGGTTTAATTTTATACTTAGAATAAAATCTAAAAATCCTAATATGACCAGTAAGGTCCTACATAATTTGACATCTAGCTTCTTTCTGGTTTCATTTCCGTCTGCTCTTCCCCCACTCACTTGGCTCAGGGGCTGTCCTCACAGGGTCTTTGCACTGTTTTCCCTCTGCCAGCCACATTACTCCCTTGGTTATTCACAAACTCTCTCCTTCACGTCACTGGAGACTGCCTTCAATGAAACCCACTTAGAAAGGCCCTCTTTGACCTCCATATATGTAAGATCATCCCTTTCTATCCCCTCTATTTATGCACGTATTTAGCACTTAATGCTATTGTCATTACAGGATACACTTAAGTCTATATCTTCTATAGATTCCCTCTATGCTCTCAGGATGAAGTCATGAGGGCAGGGACTTCATCCTTTTCTGTTCATTGCTGCTTTCTTGGTGCCTAGAACAGTGGTCTCTCAAGAAATGTTTGTTGAAGAAATTAAAATTTCCTTTTCTAAAAAAGAATTATTTATTTATTATTATTATTATTATTTATTTGCAATAGGTCACATGTACTCACGAGAGAGACAGAGAGAGAAAAATATAGGGAAAGTGAGAAAGCAAGCTGCCAGGTCTAGGACTTGAACCATGGTTGGTCATGTAAGAGTCCAGTGCTTTAATATCCATGCCTGCTGCTAGCCCCCAAAATTTCATTTTCAATAGTTTGACTACCTGTCTTTTGCTCATTGGCATACTCAGTGCCATGGTGTGGGAGGACATAGCATAGAGAAATACACACCAAATCAGGAACTAAAAGGACACTGAATTCTGATGCCGTCCATGTTTATTGCCTTGGGCAAGTCATTTCACCTATCTGGATACAAGTCTTGTTGACATGGACATTCCAATTCAAAGAAGCAAAAACATGTCCAAAATCACAAATATGTTCTTGAAGAGCCTGCTTTATAATTCAAGTGTGTTTATCTTAAAAGAGACATCTCTCTCATCTCAATACACTTTCTCCCATACTAAAACTGAAAAGTTGACATGATTTTAATCGGTAGAAATCAATCTATTTTTGTAATAGTCAATCGCTGAGGTTATTTGTTTCACAGGCCAAATTTCTGAATAGTTGCCAATGTTTTCTTTGTTTTGGAAATCCTAGCAACAGATAAATACTGATGACAGGAAATACTGCTAGTATAAAATGGCGAGTGAGAAAACTGAATCTTACCTAACTGACAGAACCCATTTAACTCACACACACACACAAAGTAATCAGAAAACAGTAAAATACAAGCTTATATTTAAAATTCTGTTTGACAAATATACCTCAAAAAGTATGCTGTCTTAAGGAAAAGAGAGGCATTTTTATAGAGCTTTAGTAAGAGAGACCAAAGTTGTGTCTACAATAGTAGTCAAAAAAAAAATGTAAAAGGGAAAAATCTATTTTAGCTTAACAAGGTGTTAGCTGGGCCTCTGTTTATCAAGAGGGATAAGAAATAAATAGATGTAGAACCCAGTAACAAGTGAAGGCCACAGTCAAAATCTTTAGTCCTTAAGACATCTCATAATCTTTTGGCCATGGCAGGGGACCAAGTCCCACTGCTTGACCATCACTCTACACCATCAGATCTATACCACTTGTGTCAATTATACCTTCAACTCTTCAATGACTGCCAAAGGAATTTCTTACAGCTTTTTTCTTTGTAGTTGAATTTTAATCGTTTGTTTATGATAGTTACATGCAAATATTTAAGACTTGGAACAATACAGCAAAGACACATTGGGACAAAAGTAATAAAAGGAATCATAGATAGTACCTCTTAGCCAAATCCTCAGCCATGATAATAAATCTCATACACCAGAGTTTGTAGAGAAGAAAGTTGGTTTGATATCAGTAGGATTGTAAAATAATTTTTTTATACTTCTTATTTATCAAGAGTAAAATGATTAGGGAAGAATTTTCTTAAATACTCATTTTAGCAATCAGAAACAAAGAGGGTAAGAAAGCCAGGTAAAGAAAGCAACAGACCAAGAAAGGAATGTCACTCTGTGATTCTAGGCATTTGGGAATCTTAATCTGTAGACCGTGGATAGAAACCAGTCATATTTAGCCCTCTGCTGCTGGATCTGCAGTTCTCTGGAATGTCTCTTTTCTTCTTTGTGCAATCCAAATAAGGTCTTAGTTTAAGATCTTCAATTTGCATTCACGTTTAGGAGGAAGTTTTATAATGTCTCTTTTTTTCATTGTTATTTTTCTTTTTTTATGAATGAATGAATGAATGAATGATTTAATTTCCCATAGGGCACACGCACTCACTAGAGAGAGGAAGATGGAAAGTGAAAAACCAAGACATCAGGTCCAGAACTTGAACGGAACTGTGGTTAGCCACGTGGGAATCCAGTGCCTTAACCACCACGCCACCTGCTGGCCCCAAGAAGTTATATAATGCTTTTTAAACTGGAATAATGAAGTTGAGACACAGGAGTTTAAAGGGCTGATTCCCTGAAGTTTTACTGCAGTGCTTGTGATGAACAGACCTAATAAAGTACCTTCTAATTAGGCTCAAAAGCAGCTTTCAATATCATTTCCAGTAAAGGAATGTTCCTTACTGAAAGTTATTCTGTCATTCCTGTGCCTTATCCTAGGGAAATACTACATGATAATAGACTTGAGCAACTTCAATTAAATCTCTAAACTATTTGGTCATATATAAAAATGCCAAAGTCAAGGATTAGTGGCGAAATCTCCAGATAGCTATATATTTTGGAATGGATCTAATAGAGAGCTAAGGGAAAATGGCAACTGAAATTTCCTGAATAGCTTTGCAAGTTTTATGTTTAAAATGCCATTCATTTGTTCTATTTTCCTTGGGGAAGAGATGGGGCAGTCAAGCAGCTAGTGACATGCAGAGCTTCACATAGTTTCTAAATGGCACATTTAGTGAGATTTATCACTAGACAAATAATTGGGTCTTTCTCAGGTGAGAAGTATGGGGTCTAAAACCTTTTTTACTGTCTCAGAGTAGTTGCTTTACTTCAAAAAAAGGCTTCCAGCTAAACAAAAACCAGATAGACAATATTAATAATATATTCAAAACCACAAAGGGGTAACTAGGTAAAATCAACTTGATGTTCCAAAAAACCTAAATGTCTGGCTCATATCCATGTCTTGCTTTCACAGTTATTCTAGAATTGTGTACTTGACAGATAAAATATAACCATAGACATTGTTTACAATCTTACTGAAGTTTTCCAATTTCAGCATCTCAAGGAAAACTAAGCAGCCATGTCATTATTTTATTCTTTATTGTATTATATTATATTTTATATTTATATAATAGCTATGTCACAGAATTTCAGAATTGTGAGAAATTATAAATGCTATCTATGCCAGTCCTAAATGTACTTTGATAATAAAAAATTAATATAACAATGTAAAATTTTGGAAAATAAGTATAGCTATAAATAGGAAATTAATCATGATTCTCAGAGCCAATATTTACAAATGATCAGTTCTTACATTTGATACATTTTATTCTTAATTTTATAAATTTTTTGTGTAGTTATGCTATAGTTCAAATATGTCCATCAAAAATGTATGTGTTGGGCCACTGTAATGGGATTAAGAGTGAAAACCTGTTCTAATTATGGCATCAAAATGTAAGACTTTTGAGAAGAAATTAGTGATTGGATAGTTAGGGTGGGTCCCCATGACTGAGTTCTAGTGGGTTTATAAGGAGAGAAAACGTGGCAGAGACCAATATGGAACAGACCATGTTCTCTCTGCATGCACCCTCCATCCTTTGTTTCTGTTGGTCACATTCAGATGCTGACCATGACTTTAGACTTTCTTGTCACCAGAACTGTAAGTCAAATAAACCTCTTTTCTTTATAAATCACCCAGTCACAAGTATTTCTATAAGCAACACAACAGCACACAAAGACAAGTCATAACAATTCTGTATAAAAGCCATTCTGTGCTTTGCATGTTACATATTTTAGATTATTTTTATGTCATTATACCTTCATAAAACACAGTAATATTCCAGCATATATAAATTTCACAAATTTCTAAATCATTGCCATCTATCGAGCACTTAAGTTTTTTCTATTTTTTTTTCAAAGCCACAGGTAACATAAAAGGAAGTACTCTATAATGATTTTATTAGTGTATAGTTCCAGGAATGAAATTACTAACTGAAAGGAATGAATGTACTGTAGTTTTCCAATTTGGTTGCCAACTTGTCTGCAGCATTATTTTTCTTCTTGGAAACGTGAAATGAATAAGTGTCCATTACATCACTTTGCACCAGAATTAGATAATTTCATCAACATTGTGGTCAATTTGGTAAGAAGCAGGAGGAAGAAAAAGATGCCAGAGAAGGCATAGAGGTAGGATGATCCAATAGAATGTTACATTATGAAAAAAAGGGGAAAGACTGTATATATGAGGTATTGTGTGTAAAAACCATGAATGCTAAGAAGCAATTGGCTGTATTAATTAGAACATTTTTTGGTGACTTTCAAAGAACATTAAAGTGGAATATGAGAGCAGAAAGTAGACTACAAGAGGTTAAGAAGATAATCTATAAACAAATCAACAGATAAATAAATACAAAATAAAAGAAGATAATCTCTGATTGGAAATAGAGGGTAGACGTCTAGGGAAACAGCAAGAAAGAATATTTATAAATTTTAAATGAGGGCATTTTTAAGAATTATTTTACTTAACTTTATTTATATTAATTTGACCAGAGAGAGAGAAAGCAAGCCACCAGGTCCAGGACTCAAACTGCAGTCGGCCATGTGGGAGTCCAGAGCCATTAACCACCACTCCACCTGCCGGCTCCAGGATGAGTTTATTTTTAGATGAAGTAAGGGACAGATAAGAAGAGAATGAGTGTGAAAAAGAGCAAACTTTAACAAAAGGTTCAGTGAATAGTTAAATTCGGTCTTGTAAATATAATAAAATCATTTTTCAAAAATATTCTGCAAGTATATATGTATAAATATATATTTCAAAGAAAACATTTATTTGGTTTCTCCTGTGCTTTCACTTTTGTTTGTTTATATCTTGAATATTCTTTATTTTAGCTGATCTATATTTCCATGATTAATTGCACTGTCATGTTTGAATAAATTTCATTTTAAACTAAACATGTTTTTGGAAGATACTGAGCTATGTGTTCCCATCTTTAAGAGACAGACTTATTTAAAGCAATGTTTTTCTGTTTTGTTTTTAGCTTTTCCTATAGTGTACATTCACTCACAAGAGGGAGACAGAGAGAAAGAGAGAGAGACAGAGAGAGAGAAAGTGAGAAATCACTTGCCCAGGGTCGATAGCCATGCCACAATCCCTTCTCCTTCACTCTCCTCTTGGAATTCTGGGCATACATGCACATGCATCCAGAATGATGTGTAAGTTACCAGGTCCAGGACTTGAACTGTGGAATAAGCTATGTGGGATCCAATGCCTTAACATGTATGTTATGTGGGATCCAGTGGCTTACCATGTATGTTACCTGCTGGCCTCCTTAAGCACTATATTTTAATAGTTTTAAAATATTTTGTTACTGACATATTAAATAGCATTATTTTATATTTGGAAAGTTAGCAACCATTACCCAATATATGTTGAAAGGAAATATGAAATGGAACTATGAGTTTTATCTAGTCATTTAGATCAAAGAAGGCAGCAAATGTAATCATTCAAGCCTAATCTTACTTTGTCTTCAATAACAATTTGTTTGAAGCTATTTATCTAAACAACTGTTTAAATTTATCATCTAATTTTCCTAGTAGAGAACAGAAGCTTTGATGATCCTTAAATTAGTCAACTGACCCATGTATTAAGTCTCATTTTTCTCTCTGACCAAGATTGAAAATAAGAATCACTATTCAGTTAACTTCTACTGTACTTTTTCTACATAATTCAGATATCTGACTAGAAAAACATCTACTTTAGTCATAGAACCACTTCCAAATTAGTATATTGCTTGACTTACATGAAAAAAATATTTTCTATTATTAGAGATAATCACAAGTATACATAAAGAAAGATTTGTTTACAATTATGAATAAAATAAAATGCCAAAGCACTATGCATTAACATACGTGTTGTGATGAAGTCAAGACACAAGGCAACTTATCACAAGTGACTAGATACTGTTCAGTAAAAGAAAACTTGGCTCTGATAGATGTGTTTATTAGCACCTTCTTTTAGAAAGTTCATTTGGACATTTGTGAAAAAGACATGCTTGAATGTCTCTGCAGGGGGCAAATCAAGCACCTGGATGAGTACATTCTCTCTCTTCCAAGTTATGAAGGAGCCAAGCAATGCCCTGCTGCTTTCCTGCTCACTAAACAACTGCGCTTTGTTTATACAATAGATATTGTGCCTGACAAGCCTTTTGTACATTCAATCTCATTTAAAAGTACTGTGTACAATTTGCTGTTTAACAGTTGCCATTACTAGATAATTTTGCAATCAAGTAAATTCCATAGCCATTTTCTAACCTGTACAATGATTAAAGCTAATCTAGAATTAAACAAGCTTCTTTTGAAAAAAATAAGTATATGCATTCTTGCAAGTTTCTCTGCTCTAGTGTACCAGTGTAAAATGTCATGCCATTTCATGCAAAAACATATATGTAAAAAGAAATAGCACATACATACATGTGTGCAATACATTGCTGAATTTTTAA
This sequence comes from Tupaia belangeri chinensis, assembly GCF_000334495.1. Taxonomy (NCBI): domain Eukaryota; kingdom Metazoa; phylum Chordata; class Mammalia; order Scandentia; family Tupaiidae; genus Tupaia; species Tupaia belangeri. The sequence goes on along the minus strand of NW_006205376.1, from coordinate 2,371,938 downwards.
ATATTTCTATATGTAAATATTTATATGTTATACACATAGGCAAATTCACATACATAATACAAACTTTGCTATGTTTTTTTACACATACGTATATAATAAAAGGAGAAAGTTGCTGATAGAGCTGATAGTAGAAATCTCTGTAAGACAGGACCTCAAAATGTACAAATTAGTTGAAGGGTTGGCATAAATAAAAGAGGGACTAGTTTTCTGTGCCATTAACTCTTGGAAAAAGTTCTATAGTTTCTTCAATGCCTAAATAAAGAGCAAATTTGCATGCCCAAACAAAATAATCCAATGTAAACATTAACATAGTTATACTTGCTTATATAAATTTGAAGAAGCAAAGAAAATCTTTAGACTAGATTTAGGAGAAATTTATGATATTATGAAATTGCCTAATTGAACAAGTTAAATTCTGAAAAATACAATCAGCAAAAAATTTTCTATAGTCATCTGCTTCTAGATATGTTTTCTTTTTTTTTTTCTTTTTTTGGAGAGGTTTTTGCTATAGGGCGTGTGTGCTCACCAGAAAGACAGAGAGAGACAGAGAGACAGAAAGCGAGAAATCACCCCCCAGGGGGGATGGCCACACCACAATCCCTTCTCCTACATTCTCCTCTCGGGATCTTGGGCACACAGGCACACACACCCAGCTGAGTTCAAGCCACCAGGTCCAGGACTCGAACCGTGGTTGACTACGTGGGAGTCCAGTGACATAGCCATTATGCTAACTGCTGGTCCCTAGATATGTTTTCTTGAATTTCTGTTTCTTATTTCTAGATGATGCATGCTGCAGATTCATAACTTTCTGTTATCAGATATTATGATGATTATATTTTCAGGTATTAAATATTAACTCCAGTTTAATTCATAACTTCAATGTCACAGCCTGTTCAAAAAGTTTCCACAACTCCCTTCTCCTAGATAACTCTTTCTTATCTATCAGATCTTAGCTCATTTATTGCTGAGACAGAAAGCCTTCTTAATATTTCTGATAAGATCATATCAGATGAAAACTCAGAGACTATTAGGAGTAGTAATGGAATTATATTCATAGTGCTTGCAAAAGAGCCTAATCTTTAGAAAAACTAGACTTTCTACATAAATAATTTGGCAAAGTCTTACAGCAAAAAGTTTTAGTTTATTGACTATTCCTTTGTTCTTCAAACAGTGATTTCAAATATGATTATCACTCTATAAAGGGTGATATTTATAGCTCTTAAAAATGAAAAAGATAACGACAAAACTATTGTTATTAGAAAGTAAGAAACTTACTGGAAAGAAATCAAGCCTTCCTTTATTTAGAAGACTAATATCAGATAGAGTGTTTTGTGTGTCTGTGTGTGTGTGAGAGAGATTTATCTCAAGATGCAAAGTCTTCCCTTACTGGCTATATGATATTCCTGCTTAGTCATCACTGTGGTTAAGTGTCAGTTTTGCTTTCTCATTCATAGCTTCCACCAATATGCCCTCTCCTATGACCTTGGTCTCTTCTTTAAAGCGCCACTGCGTGCAGACATTCTTTAAGGTGATTCTTTAGTTAATAGTTATTCCAAGATCCATGAGGCTACTCTGTCCCTCTTTGTTAACTCTTCATGATACTATTGGACTGACTATCCACGTTCATGCGGGAATACATACAAACATCTGTCTTGGCTCAATATTAGAATGTGGAAATGTATGCCACCTCCATAACAAAACTATTACGTTAAAAATGTATTTTCTACTTGTTCAATACAGTAAAAATAAAGAAAGTAAGAGACTTGCAGAAAGGGCCTTGATTGTAAGGAAATGAAATATAGGGTCTTTTGGCATAGAGTGTATACTAGCTATCCGAAGGCAGACTGTCAATGGAGCTGATGCTTGAAGTGAGAGCATGTGAAAGACTGCTTTAACAGTCTTCCAGTTTTGAAACTAAGTATTACTTAAGGGCTTTATCATTTAATTATTTGACTTTTTTAGTCCAGCAGTTTATTCGTTAATCCATTGATTCTACATCTGATTACAATGACTCAGCAATGGAAAAACTCAGGTAGACATGAGACAATATTGAAGTGAATAGTTGAAGAAGGTATGTTGTTGGCATGTGAGTGAAAACCAGGGTTTTCCTTCCTTATACATTCACCCTAGATCATTTTGATATCATCTGTATGACTCCTGTTTAAAAATCCATTTTTAACCCTACAACAAATATTAAATCCATTTTAATATTTTTCCTAAGATTTCTGACTTTTATTTACCAAAGCAAGATGTATAATGCTTGTTCATGCATTTAACCAACATTCGTTGACTGCTTAAACATTTTATGCCAAATAATTATAGTTTTAAAAAATTAATAAGGAAAGAACCCTATCTTCAAAGAGATTTATCTTTATCTTCAAGCCTTCACAGATTTCATCATCTACCCAAACAGCTGCTTGATTTCTTCACTCAAACGTTACTTAGAAACCTCAAATTAATCTGTCCAAATCTAAGCCTATTAATTTTTCCTTCAAAATTTTCTTTTTTGGGACCAGCAGTTAGCGTAATGGCTATGTTGCTGGACTCCCATGTAGTCGACCGCGTAGCGCGTCCCGGACCCGGTGGCTTAAAACTCATGCCGGGCCCATGTGTGTGCGTGCCCAAGATCCCCAGAGGAGAATGGAGGAGAAGGGACTGCAGAGTGGCCATCCTCCCCTGGGGGGTGATTTCTCGCTTTCTGTCTCTCTGTTTCTCTCTGTCTGGCGAGAGCACGCACCCTATAGCAAAAACCTCTCCAAAAACAAACAAACAAACAAAAACTTTCTTTTTTATTCTGTATCTCATATCTTGGTAGTTGGCATCACCACCTATTAAATCATAAAAGATTGAAATCTACAATCAATATCCCACCACAGTTGTTCTCTCTTGACCCCCAAATTTAATCAGTTGCCAAAAGTTATCATTTCCAAAACATCCTTTTCATCTATCTGGCCTGGCCATTTTAATCACACTTGGTGTAGTTTGCTTGTTTAGGTTGTAATGACTTTTTTAACAGGTGACCTTTTCACTCTAATCTCGGATGCTTCCCAAACTAACCATTTTAAATCAATTCTTGCTGTAATTAGAATCAGCTTTCTATAGAGCAAATGTACTCCACCCCTACACCAACGAGCCCCTTTCCATGTGTTTCCTACTTTCTTCGTAGCCTCTCTGTCCGTTTCCCACCTTATACCTCATGTTTCAACCATACTTACCTACTAGCAGGTCAACAAAACTCCATCTTTGTCTCACCTCAGACAAGTGAACACAGCTGCCGTACATGTGCTTTGACCTCTCATTGGTCCATTACCCAGCTACCTCTTAGGCATCCTTCAAAGCACAGTTTTGGCATGTCCCGAGAAACCTTACCTGACTCTCAGCACAACATTCCTCTGACAGCCTCTACAATTCTGGACTTTTGTCCTCCAGGGAAGTCCCTTCCACTCTGCTCCCTATACCACCTTCCCTTACTACCTGGGGTGTTACATGAGTATAGGGCTTTTATTTTCCACTTTATAACCAACGTTTGACACAAATAGGCAATTCGTAATTGAATGGATAAATAAACTTAAAAGTGCACAGCATGGTTAGGGAAAAAGCCGATTCTAAACAAGAATTATATTTTGTTTAGGTTAAAAGAGATACAGGAGGGACCAGCATAATGGCTACGTCGCTGGACTCCCATGCAGATGACCATGATTTGAGTCCCAGACCCGGTGGCTTAAACTCAAGCCGAGCGCATGTGCGTGTGTGCCCAAGATCCTGAGAGGAAAATGGAGGAAAAGGATTGTGGTGTGGCCACCCTCCCTAGGGGGTGATTTCTCACTTTCTGTCTCTCTGTCTCTGTCTTTCTGGTGAGCACGTGTGCCCTATAGCAAACATCTCTCAAAAAAAAAAAAAAAAGATACAGCAGGTAATATTGTATAGTGATTAAGAACAAGGACTCTGGGGTCAGACTGCTCATGCCTGTACCTGATAACAATGGATATTTGAGCCAGTGACAATTTCTCTGTGGTTTAGGTCTCTTGTTAAAGAAGCTAACAAAAGTGTGGAGTTTCTGTGAGCATCAGTTAAGGTTAAATATGCAAAGTTTTCAGTTCAGTGCTTTGAACAACCAAAAAAGTGCCCAGTAAACATAGTTCATTTGTATGTTTTGAAAAATGCTTTCAGGGACATGGAGAATAAAGGAGCTAGATCAGAAAGTACAAATAAGTAAATATGCTATGAGCAAAGTGACTTTTGATCAAACTATTTTCATATTTTGAATTGTGACTAGAATCTTGTCCAGTGTGGAATGCAGCAGTCCCAAGCAATCCTCCCTACTTTTAAAGCATTAGTAAGTCCTTGTTCTACAAAAAGATTATGTTCATTAGAAGTTTAAATGTTTAAATGTAATATTTCCAAATGATGTAGTTAGTAAAAACTAGTCAATTAGTCAGTAAAGCAAAGAAAGGCTTTGAAGGGAACCAGCAGTTAGCGTAATGGCTATGTCGCTGGACTCCCACGTAGTCGACCGCGGTTCGTGTCCCGGACCCGGTGGCTTAAAACTCACGCCGGGCACGTGTGCGTGCGTGCCCAAGATCCCGAGAGGAGAATGGAGGAGAAGGGATTGCGGCGTGACCATCCCCCCTGGGGGGTGATTTCTTGCTTTCTGTCTCTATGTCTCTCTCTGTCTGTCTGGCGAGCGCACGCGCCCTACAGTGAAAATCTCTCCAAAAAAAAAAAAAAAAAAAAAAAGGCTTTGAAGACCAAGAAGGCAGTGCTAAAAGGCATTCATAGCCACAAAAAAAATAAAGATCCGTTCATCACCCACTTTCCAGAGGCCTAAGACTCTTCGGCTGCAGAGGCAGCCTAAATATCCTGGGAAGAGCACCCCCAGGAGAAACAAGCTTGACAGCTATGTCATCAAGTTCTACTGACCACCGAGTCTGCCACGAAGAAGACAGAGGACAACAACACACTTGTGTTCATGGTGGATGTCAAGGCCAACAAGCACCAGATCACACAGGCTGCGAAGAAGCTCTGTGATATTGATGTGGCCAAGGTCAGCACTCTAATCAGGCCTGATGGAGAGAAGATGGCAGATGCGCGACTGCTCGTGATTATGATGCTTTGGATGTTGCCAACAAAATTGGGATCATCTAAAGCGAGTCCAGCTGGCTAATTCAAAATACACACTTTTTCAGCATAAAAAAAAAATTACTTCTTTGTTTGAAACAAAGTTATCATATAAAATGATGGGACTTTTCTCCTTTCATTCTATATGATTTTACAATATACACATGGCTTTTAAAATAACAGAGAATGTAAGGCATTTTGCATCCTAGCACAGAGAACATCTAGAATTACATGAAGATCAAGGGTAATGGTTTCCTGACATTTTTAATTTGTATCTTTTTCCCTAGGAATTGCATAAAAGGGTATTAAGGGAAGAGTTCTAAGAACTTACATTAAGTAAAATTATACAGAGGAGACATTAAGCAAAGATCTAAGATATACTAAGAAGTGTTGTCTCGAATTACACATGATAACAATCAACTCCTTCAGTTTCCTTTTCTCATGCCAGCTGTGTTAGTAAAAACTGAAGTAAGCAAATTATTGCTTATCACTCCAATTAAAAAAGAACCTTCCCCTAATTATAACAGAAGTTAGAAATAAATTGTGCACTCTACTTTCTCAAAATAAAATGGTTTATAAAATAGGTTATAAAATAGTGTGACATCTCAGTCTTTGCTGAGGGGCCTATAAAATTCAAGTTAGCATTAACTTAGAAAGCAGCCTTCAGAATAAAATCACTTTGACTTCTTTCTGTTCCCCAAATATTTCTATGAATTTGTGTTTTAAGTAATCAATTCTTCAAAAGGTTAAGAATAATTATATGTGGGAAAATTCAAAATCATTCTTATTTAGGAGCTTTAATTGTATCCAATATTCTTAATCTAAGAGCAGTCCTTTCATTTCCACCATCAAAGAATAAATGAAAGAAAAATCTTAAAGAACAGGTGGTTATTCAGAATCATTTGTCTCACCTTCTGCTCATAGTTCCCTTAACTATGGAAACTCAGTGTCTGGCCATAGAGGATTCATAGGCTGCTAGAAGCTCTGTGACACTTTTCTTTACCTTCCTCTTTATTTGCTTACCCCTCTCTTCTCCTGTTCCCTGTACATCTACACTATTTTCTCAGTTTTGTTTATTGCTATCAGATACATGTGTAGGTAATTTTAATACCTTTTCATTTTATTTAATTTTATTTATTTATTTATTTATTTGAGAGGGTTTTTGCTATAGAGTGTGTGTGCTTGCCAGAAAGACAGAGAGAGACAGAGAGACAGAAACTGAGAAATCATCCCCCAGGGGGGATGGCCACGCCGCAATCCCTTCTCCTCCATTCTCCTCTTGGGATCTTGGGCACGCACGCACATGCACCCAGCGTGAGTTTAAGCCACTGGTCCAGGACTTGACTACATGGGAGTCCAGCAAATATTTCTATGAATTTGTGTTTTAAGTAATCAATTCTTCAAAAGGTTAAGAATAATTATATGTGGGAAAATTCAAAATCATTCTTATTTAGGAGCTTTAATTGTATCCAATATTCTTAATCTAAGAGCAGTCCTTTCATTTCCACCATCAAAGAATAAATGAAAGAAAAATCTTAAAGAACAGGTGGTTATTCAGAATCATTTGTCTCACCTTCTGCTCATAGTTCCCTTAACTATGGAAACTCAGTGTCTGGCCATAGAGGATTCATAGGCTGCTAGAAGCTCTGTGACACTTTTCTTTACCTTCCTCTTTATTTGCTTACCCCTCTCTTCTCCTGTTCCCTGTACATCTACACTATTTTCTCAGTTTTGTTTATTGCTATCAGATACATGTGTAGGTAATTTTAATACCTTTTCATTTTATTTAATTTTATTTATTTATTTATTTATTTGAGAGGGTTTTTGCTATAGAGTGTGTGTGCTTGCCAGAAAGACAGAGAGAGACAGAGAGACAGAAACTGAGAAATCATCCCCCAGGGGGGATGGCCACGCCGCAATCCCTTCTCCTCCATTCTCCTCTTGGGATCTTGGGCACGCACGCACATGCACCCAGCGTGAGTTTAAGCCACTGGTCCAGGACTTGACTACATGGGAGTCCAGCAAGATAGCCATTACACCAACTGCTAATTTTAATTCCTAACCAGAGAGAAAAGGAACCTTTCTGTCCAATCCAACCAGAAAAGTCCTGGTGACTGATTTCTAATTGTCTTGAAATAATTCAAACATTTCCTACACTAGGCTCCCCAGAAGCAAAGCCTGAGATGAGAATTCGTACACAAGTGATTTAGGAGTGTTCTCTAAGGAAATCTATAAAGCAAAGAGACTATCAGAATAGGACAGGGGAAAAAGGCAAGGCAAAGGCATGGGCTCAGCCGAATCCTAATCTCCATTATCACTCATTAATAAGCTAAGAGCCATGTCTTCATGGGGATGCTATATATTTCCTAGACATCTCTGGGTGTTTCCATTCCTACTGGTCAAGAGCCATTCTCTGGATTGGGTGCAGTTGCAAGCTGCTAGAAGCTCTTACAGAACACTGCATAAAGAGATCAAGAGAGTCCTCTAGAACCTGCTTTCTGCAGAACTATTTAATGGGTCAGTGAGGACACTATATTTAGCCCAACCTGATTTACCTACTTCATTTCTGCTCTACAGTTGGACTTGGAGTGTAATATGGGAAGAAAGCATTGAAAGGAAGCTGGTTAAGTACCCACTATTCCAACCTAGGCCTTCACCTAGAAGGATGTCATGTTTTCCATGTCTTTGAAATCTCCCCTTGAGTTTCAACATAATACAACTAAACTAAAATTATACATATAGCATACATGTAGATTATATGTGTATATATACTTGCACACACACACATATATTGCTTAGACATGCTACTGCCATCAGAAACTCCGTAAAAGTAACCTTAAGTTTCTAGATTTTTTTCCACATTTCACCTTTTCATTTTGTGTTAACAATAACATCATTAGACAATCAGGCTTAAATCATTTGAACTGTCAGTTTTTCCCTTTTTTTTTTTTTTTATTACCCATTACTGTGAATGAATAGATCTTAAAATTATCTCATACTTCTTTCCACAGGCAAACTTAGTCATTTGATTTCATCATCACTCCAGTTTCAGTCTTTATCTCATTTCATCTGCCAAGAATTAATTGACTTTCTTCTCATATCCATTTTTCACTCATAGGAGATTAATATTTCTAAGTTATCTCTGTTTGTTTCTCAGTTGCTAGAAGGTGCTTGCACTTGCACAGTGAGAGAGAATACAGAGAGAGAGAGAGAAAGCATCCCCCAATGCTGTATAATTACACTGCAATCCTCCTCCCTCTTTCCATCTAATCAGAATGCTGAGTGTGCAGGCACATGTGTTCAGCATGGTTTTCTAACCAAGGGGGTAGGGGGGATTTCAAACTGCAGTAGGCCCGAGGGCACAGGTTCCTAAATTTACCAGGCTACGGCTGACATTTTAAAATGATACCTTTCTACCCACACTACATCCTAATTCAAAATCTCTAAAACAACTCACTTCCCCCATTGTCTATAAGTCTAACATTTAAAAACTCATATGGAGGGACCAGCAGTTGGCTATGCCACTGGACTCCCATGTAGTAGACCATGGTTCGAGTCCCAGACCTGGTGGCTTAAACTCATGTCAGGCATGCATGTATGCATGCCCAAGATCCCAAGAGGAGAATGGAAGAGAATAGATTGCTGTGTGGCCATCACCCCTGGGAGATGATTTCTCACTTTCTGTCTCTCCATCTCTGTCTTTCTGGCAAGCATATGTGCCCTATAGCAAAAACCTCTCAAAAAAAAAAAAAAAAAAAAAAGAAAAGGGATAAATATACAGGAAATGGATGAATATGGAAGATTTACTGCTGAGTGAAGCAAGCCAGGCTTTGAAGGATAGGCATTATATGTCTCCACTTAATATATACAGAGTGTCCGCACTCTATGACTAAAACTGATTGACTAAAGGATATAGAAACACAGTATATAGATGTAAATACCAGCTATAGAGTGTGTGAAAGAGGAGGGTCTGAAGAAGGACATTTAGAAGAAAAATAGGGAGGCAAAGCATTAATGGGACAAAGAAATGTGGTATTATCTGTTGAAGATATTTTATAGTTTTATCTATGGGATTGAATGTATAAAAGAAAATGAAATTTTAAAATTTATTTATTTATTTATTTTGAGAGGGAGAAAAGGGGAGAGAAAGAGAAGTGTCCTTAATAGGGCCTTATGCCATGATCCTCTCCTGTCCTCGGCCAGTCAGGATTATGAGCATGTCCAACATGTACAGGTTGATGTGAAAGCCAAACCTCAGTCTTCCATATGGATTCAGCATTACACCATTACTGTGCTACCATGGCTGGGCCTACCATAATGTTTTTAAATTCATAAAGTAAGATGCATATAATTGCGAAATAAAAAAAATTCATATGGAAAATACCATTTTCCAAACCCCAAAAAGCTCAGAAAGAAGCCATTTCTATCTGAAGTATGTCCTGCTATGTTCAGGAATATAAGACCCTGTGGAAAATTCTGACCTAGTATAAGTTCTGAGTGTCATTTGAGTCCCACGGTCTCAATATACATAATCAGAACTCAGATTATGGCTTACCAAAATAGTAATTGTAGTAGCTGACCACAGAGGAGAAGCAACAAAAAGAAAATTTAATACTTTATCTCAAAGTCACATGCATGTATCTTACATAGTGGATTCTGACCCACTTCCACTCTACCCTACTCTTACCACTAAAACTTGGAGCTAGTGGGTTTCATGATCTTTCTTTGTGAACCACATCTTTAATTTTTAATTTTTTTTTTGAAAGAGGATTTTGCTATAGGGTGTGTGTGCTTGCCAGAGAGACAGAAAACGAGAAATCGCCCCCCAGGGGAATGGCCACACTGCAATCCCTTCCCCTCCCTTCTCCTCTTGGGATTTTGGGAATGCATCCACATATGCCCGGCATGAGTTTCAAGCCACTGGATCCAGTCCTCAAACCGCGGTTGACTACATGGGAGTCCAGCAATTTAACCATTACACCATCTACTGGTCCCAAACCATATCTTTAAAAAAGATTCTATCTTGATTACAATTTCATTCTTTTACTGAAATGAATATTCTCCCTTATGGTCCTACACCCAACTCACAAAACTTTACAATAAATATTTACATTTTGGAACCAGTTAAGATCAGCTGAACAAGGGTAGAAATGATTCTATTGGACGGTTTGGAATACTACTTCTATCTTGACTGTAAGTTAGCTTTACTAATGAAGTGCTGGAAACAGGTGTTGGTACTAATGGGACATATAGAAGAAACTGCTAGGAGGTCATTAAAAATAAAAAGCTATGTATTAGCCTGCAGAAAAGAAGATTAAGGTGAACATTCTAGTTAGGAATCATCAATGTACACATAATAATTAAGGCCATTAACAGAATAACTCATTTACACTAAGGTGCCTTTTGCCAATATGTCCTTTGTATGTAACATTCACTTAAAATATTAATTTTTCATTTGGCAACATGATTTTTTTCATGGAAAAACATAACTAATGTTTCAAATTTAGAGAACACCAATAGGGAATATTTGGAGGGCCATCTTTTCATCTCTATATATTTTCTTTGGTAATTTGGTTACCTGATGTGTTTTCTTCTTTTTAAATGGAATTATTCCTTTTTATTTTATTATGATGAGTATTCATTATAATTTCTGGGTACAAGAATTTTATCAGATATATGATTTGTGAAATTTTTTCTTGACTGTAATAACAGTGCCATGAGGATCCTCAATCCTTATTTTTATTTATTTATTTTTTTAAGATTCAAACATTTAGTGCAATCCCAGGTTTTTTGTCTGTTTGTTATAGAGCACATGCACTCAACAAAGAGAGGCAGAAAGAGAGAAAGAAAGAGAGAGAGAGAAAATAGAAATCACCCCTGGAAGGGATGAACATGCCTCAGTCCCTTCAGGATTTTAGGCACACATGCACACACGCCTGGTATGATTTTTCAAGCTGCTGGGTTGGGACTCAAACTGTGCAACCAGCTGTGTGGAATCCAGCATCTTAATCTCCATGTCACCTGCTGACCCAGTTCCAGGTTTTCGGTAATGATCACATCTTTCCTAGCTCAAGAAAACTAATATTTTCTTTTGTGCTTTCTTCTGTAAGTTTCAGAGTTTATATTTTACCTGATTCTTTTTTGTTTTATAAATTGTGCCTATAATGAGAGGTATGAGTTATAGTTTATTATTACATATTTATGTCCAAATGTTCCAGCATCATTCACTGAAAGAAGGTCCTTCCTCCATTTAAATACCTTTTGTTCACTGTACATATTCCCTTGGTGAATAAAGTAAAAATATAAAATAGCTTCCTCTGTCTTAATATAAATTATTAGTAAACCCATACTTGGCGTACTTTAGAGGTTTTAAATTAGATGCTGAGCTACCAATCATTTTAAATAATTGTTCTTTATAGAGAGAAACTGTTAGACATACAAAAAGCATATTTTGTCCTTTCAAACCATACTCTCACAAGTTTGAGAACAATAATTTTTGTTAGTGGTGTGAGAGACAAATAATAAAGAAGTAGAACTAGAGGCTGAGAAATCAGTTAGAAAGATATTAAAATAATGAAAATATGACCTGAATTTAGCTAGTAGATGTAAAGGTGGAAAAATCAGATGGATTTGAGAGATTCTAAAGAAAGAGTGAAATAGAACCCAGTTACTGAGATTCTAAAGAGAAAGAATGAATAGGACCCAGTGACTGATTATGAGCAGGAAGCAAGGCATGTGTGTGGGAGGGTGGGGTTTGGCTTTAGGAACTTGACAGAAGACCCAACATGTTACATATAATGAGGAAAAAAGGAAGACATATTTTGAACATGTTATGTATGAGCTAGTGACAAATATTCAGAAAAATTGAAGCATGTAGATATGAGACTCATGCAAGAAGTCTCTTTTATTTATTTATTTTCTACTATTAGATCACTGGGAGAGTCATGACATATTTTTCTATGCAAAAATGCATCATAACTTTCCCCAAAACCAAATATAGCAGAAAGCACGTGCACTCAGGACCAGCGGTTAGCATAATCGCTATGTCCCTACGTAATGGCTATGTTGCTGGACTCCCATGTAGGCGACCATGGTTCAAGTCCCGGACCTAGTGGCTTAAATTCATGCTGGGCATGTGTGCGTGCATGCTCAAGATCCCAAGAGGAGAATGGAGGAGAAGGGATTGTGGCATGTCCATCTCCCCAGAGGGTGATTTCTCACTTTCTGTCTCTCTGTCTCTCTCTGTCTCTCTCCGTCTTTCAGGTGAATGAGTGAGCCCTACAGCAAAAACCTCTCAAAAAAAAAAAAAAAAGAAAAAAGAAAAAGAAAAGAAAGCATGAAAGCAAAGCATGTACACTCACCAGAGAAAAGGAGAAAGCATCCCTGTGAGGAATGACCACACCACAATTCCTTCTCCATTGTTCCCTTCTTTTGGGATTGTGAGCACACAGGCACACATGCCTAGTGTGTTTCTCAAGCCAGGGGTCCAGGACTCAAATCATGTGTCCTAAGCACCAGGTCATTTGTTGACCTGTGAGAGGTCTTTCATTTGTAGCTAAGTCAAAGTTCAGAGCTAGAAATGCAGAAATGCAGGGGAAACAGTGTCAAACTACAGCAGCCAAGAAGGAAAAGGAATTCCAGTGTTCTTGATGGTGATTAGGATAAATGCATTGTGTACTGTTCATTAAAATAAATCATAAGTTGGGCTAGTAGGTGGCATGGTGATTGAGACATTGAACTCCCACATGGCTGGCATGGTTTGAGTCCCAGACCTGGCAGCTTGCTTTCTCACTTTTTTTCTCTCCCCTCCCCTCCTCTCTCCTCCCCTCCCTTCCCTTCCCTTCACCTCCTCTCTCCTCCCCTCCCCTCCTCTCCTCTCCTCTCCTCTCTCTCTCTTTCTCCTTCTTTCTCTCTCTGGTGAGTGCACATGTCCTATAGCAAATTTTAAAATAATACTAATAATAAATAAAATTTAAAAATAAAACATAAGTTAACTGGAATTTGTGGCTATCTTGGAAGGAACCCATCACTTGAATTAATTATTTTTAAAAAGAACTATTTATTTAATGTTATTTATTATTGTTTTTAAAATTTGCTATAGGTCATGTTCACTCACCAGAAAGCTACAGAAAGGGAGAGAGAAAGAAAAGGAAAATGAGAAAACAAGCCACCAGGTCCAGGATTTGAACTTCAGTTGACCAAATGCGATCCAGTGCTTTAACAACCATTCTACCTGCTGGCCCAAACTAAATACTATTTTAATGGACAAATGATCAGCTAGCTTATAAACTTAAAGAACATCATCTATCTGTAAATTACCCTGAGCATGAGCACATGTTTTTATTCACAAGTACTCAGGTGTACATTTTAGCTACAATTTTGTTTAACAGAAAAGCTCCCAAGAAACAATATTCTTATTTCCAAAAGGTATAATTGGAATTTGATAATGAAAAAAGGATAAAAAGCTTACTGTTTCATTTTAATGATTTGAATGTATAGTTATGTAATGAAGTGAAAGTTAAGTAAGTCAAAAAATTCTCTATCATTGCTGAAACCCAATATGCCCCAAATATTACATTTATGGAGCTATGAAAATGAAATAGAGGGGCCAGCAGGTGACATAGTGGTTAAATCACTGGACTCCCACATGGCCAACAGTGGTTCAAGTCCCAGACCCAGTGGCTTGAAACTCACATTGGGAGTATGTGTGTGTGTGTGTGCCCAAAATCCCCAGAGAAGAATGGAGGAGAAGGGATTGTGGCATGGCCATCCCCCAAGTAGGGTTATTTCTCACTTTCTCTCTGTTTATCTCTGTCCAGCAAGCACACGTATACTAAAGCAAAAAATCTCTCTAAAACATATGAAGCAGAACTAGGATAAAATTGATTATTAAAAAATTTCATATTTTATTTAAATCCATTGTGATTTTGTGTATGTTTCCTGTTTCCTCTT
>NW_006205376.1:2347203-2357837 GCF_000334495.1 Tupaia belangeri chinensis | reverse complement strand
TCTTTCCCTCATTTCAAACATCATCTGAGAACATGTGTACAAAAATTTAAAAAAAGAAAGCAAGTATAAAGAAACCTTACTACAAAACTTCTCCAATTCATGTTTTCATGTAACAGTACTGCTTATACATCAAAGAAAGGTCATGTCTTATCACATTTTTCTCTTAGCTGACAAGCTGTAAAGAATCTCTTAAAAAGGAAAAGAAATGTCAAAATGTCTTCTCACCGACACGAATAGGAGACAGGGCACTTAGTGGTAAAATTCTGTTTGGAATTTAGATTATTCTGTACAAGTCTCATTTCTGCTAGCCTGCTTTGCTTAGAAATCTTACAAGACTGCATACATATTTAATAATAATCTAATATATCATAGGAGACTTGAGTGATTTTTTGGTAACTTGAGGTGAACATTTTTCATAAAGAACAATACTCCACCTAAAGGCTAGTATCTTAGATGTGTAGTATCATATATTGAGTATGTTTAGTATACCTTTGGAAAATGCTTAGTATGAATGTTCAGATAAAAGAAGTCTTTTGTTTTTGCCATAGGGAGTGTGTGCTCACTGGAGAGGAGAGAGACAGAGAGAGACAGCAAGAGGAAAAGTGAGAAATCTCTCTCCAGGGGAAATGGCTACACCACAATCCCTTCTCCTCCATTCTCCTCCTGAGATTCTGGGCACACACTCTCACACGCCCAGCATGATTTTCAAGCCACCAGGTCCGGGACTTGAATGGTGGTCAGCCACGTGGGTGTCCAGTACCTTAACCACTACACTACCTGCTGGCCCAAGAAAGGATATGTAAGCACAGACTGTTGGTCTTGGACGTAAGCATCTGCTGTAACTGAAGAGAAATACTGGTATATGACTTAACCTTTCTGACACTGACATGCCACCAGTCCCACTTGCCTGCTGGCCTATGAGAACTTTTTCTCTCACAAAGCATAGGTACTTCAAGACTTCTCTGTCCTCTACCTTCCATGGTCCCACATACATTACTGGAGGACTGAAAGGCTTTTTGCTATTCCTTGTTCCCCACAGGTTCATGTTCTCCTTTGCGATATTTAATACAAGCAGGTCTTGTAGGCTTAGCTGTAGTATTTATGAAATTCATGACAATTTATCAAATGTTAGTGAAAATCTATAATGGGCCAGGGACCATGAATATAGTTTCTTGCTATAAATATTTAACAGTGTAGTTCAGAAATAGCTTTGGCAATGTCTAAAACAAGATGCTACAGTAAGAACTCTAATAAAGGTAGTGGGAATATAAAGAGTAGTCTACCTAGACATGCCTTTTAAAAAGCCATTATAAGACTTTTGAAGGCCCTGGGTACTCTGCTTTTTTGGGGAACCCTAAAAACCCTTTAAATTATAAAAAAAATGTCAAAAACATGACCATATTTCACTCACTTTTTAATAGGCTGTTTTGGAGATTTGTATATCTTTGCGTTTGAACTGTACTCCCAGAAATTAATGAACAAAACAAACCAGTCTGCAGAAGAATAGGAAAGTTGAATATACAAAAGAATCCTTGGCATCAGTATTTTAAGAAAGTATACATTTTTGTAGGACTCAAGGAGATGAAGGTACAGATTAGAAAGTAGGACAGCATTTGCGAAAGCCCGGAGTCGGGCAAAGCTGACGCTGAGTGTGGGGAATGTGGAGAGGTAGGAGTCGGAACAGTAACCCAGTGATTACTGAGGGGCTTCATGTTATCCTGGTTGATGAGGCATTACTAAGGTGTTGGTAAACAGCTAAAGGATTTATTTATTTATTTATTTATTTTAGGATGTCCACTCCAGAGTAATAAGTATAATTGTTTTAATAGGGATATGGGCAAAACTGGAGATGGGGCATCTAGTTTATATGTAAGAAATGTAACTAACATAAATTTTTCATTCTTGGAGTCCAACATACTGTTATTGGAACCAGCAGGAGTGTGTGAGTCTAGGTTGGAGCAGATGGTGGAGGATTCCCTATAGGGTTCCATGAAGAGAAAAGACTTCTGGGATGTCATCAACACAGCAGAGAACGGATGCAAACAAGTCTTCCTTTCCATTGTCTCCTAAGAATCCACCTCACCGGCTCTGACCCTGAACAAATTCCTCTGCCTTTACTCATGCAACTATGTTTTAAATGAAGACTTTTTTCCTCTATGCTGTTTTATAAAACCAGCAAAAAGCCCAGGTGGCTGATTTTCAACAGAGAGATAATTCTGGTGTCAGGAGAATTCCCCCCCTGAGGTACAATTGTATCTCTCTCTGTTCCCCAAGATTGCAGCATTTACAATTTGTTCTGATTAGCTTTTGCCTATGTGAAATGCATGTGGGGTTCTTCACAATTTAAACTGGAGCAGCAATCAGTATTTTTAATCAAAACAGCTCTCTATCAGGGCTCCCACTGCTCGTTACCTTGAGCCTACCAAGTAATTTTGGCTCTATAGTCAAAGTGCGTGAAGCTAAGAATTAGCTTGAATGTCGGCTTTGGATTCAAATTCTGACTTTGGTACTAACTGAATGTGTGAACTGCTGTTTTTAGGCTTCAGTTTTCTATAAAATGACAACAAAATAAACCTACTTTGATGTTCAAAATTCCTCTTTTAAGGTTTATTATTTAATAGGAATGTTCTGCTCAATGTCAAATCGAAAGAATATGCCATTATAAAAAGCAATTCATTATAAAGATCAATAGTAGACAATGAATGTGGTCCATGTGTGTGCTTAATAATCACCATTTGCGTTTCTTTAAAATGTCGAGGATGAGATCTCTGATTTTTAAATCCTAACTTTCTTCCAAGAGATATGCAAGTATTTTGTATTTTATTAACCATAAAGGTATTCTTATCTTCTATGGAAATGATGTGTTTAAATATCTTTGATGACTAAGTATCTTTGATGACATACCTAGGAATAACTGTCTCTCTTCACCTCTTGTGTTCTCACTTTTAACTGTCTAAGCATTAAGTCAGCTACTTGAATGATGACCTTAACAGGACTTGTGCTTTGGGTTATCCAATGACTTTCTAGAAGTCCAAAGACATTCAAGTACATGAGATCTAAGAACCTTCTACTTTTTCTTTCCTAATTTATGTCATTTTTTTTCTGTTGGTTACAAAGAAAAACTTTAAATGTTGTCCTGAAAAGACCATAAATAAATTTGGTGGTTCTTCATTGGAATCTAAACAAAGTTTATTTGGAACAGTAATCTTAGAGTATTTTGTCTAGGCTGATACAGTTCACAAAGCAGGATCCACCTCACAGTCACTGTAGGATATTAATCACATAATCCAAGTCAGAATAACCTTTAGAGGTTAAAATATCTCCAATAGGCCCAGCCACGGTAGCATGCACTGCTAAGGGTCTGTGCCCCTCAAGCAGGGAACACTTGTAAGGCCCTAGTTTGATTCTGGGACAACCTCAATGTTCAGCAAGGTGGCAGGTGCCAGTAACACTTGGGAGGCTGAGGCAAGGGATCCCAAACTTGAGTCTAGCCTGGGCAAGAAAGTGGAAACCTAGCTTTAAAAAATAACATGCTGGGCATGGTGAAGCATGCCTACAGTCTGGCTGGAAGGCTAAGGCAGGATGACAGTGACATAAACATGTGGCCATGTTTAATCTTAATATCATCATTTAAGACATTTTTTTCAACTTTAGGAAAACAGATTAAGTTATTATTATAAATAATATTTTAGTACCATGGGGTTAGGGAGAGATGTTTTGTTGTTGTTGCTGCTGTTACTGTTTTTCTCATCAATTAAGAGGACAGTGCCATTCAAAGCTCTCCTTAAAAATCACTATTTGTCATGTATATCCTGTTGTGCATTCATTCATTCAGCTATTCAAGAAGAATTTACTGGGCATTTACCCTGGGTCTGGTGCTATGCCAGGCACTGGATAGACAGCACTGACAAAACAAGTCTCCCCAGGACCTAGATATTAAGAGCTACCACTAGTCTAGCTTCACAGTGGCTGATCTCTGCCACCATCTAACTAGAGACAAAACATCTACCAAATCTGCTTTGTACAATGCTTTAGCACTGTGGAGCACTGAGTTACCACTGCATCACCATGGCAGCTGGCAACTGAGTTTTGTATACTGAATTTGTGTGTGTGTGTGTGTGTGTGTGTGTGTGTGTGTTTAAGAATTATTTAATTAATTAATTATTTTTTAAATTTGGTTAGAGAGAGACTGAGAAAGAGAGAGAGAGACAGACAGACAGAAGGAAGATGAGAGAGCAAGGCACCAGGTCCAGAACTTAAACGTCAGTCATGTGGAAGTCCAGCACCTTAACCACCATGCCACCTGCCAGCCCCATCTATCAGGAATTTTTAAGACTTATCTTAAGCATCAAGTTATTCCAATATTTATTATTTTAATGAACAGGATAATCATATCTTCAGATATTAAATTACAATATTACAAATGGGAAAATTCCAAGTCGATTGAAAATTAAAATGATATGATTGGGACCAGCAGATGGCATAATGGTTACGTCACTGGACTCCCACATAGTTGACCACAGTTAAGAGTCCTGGACTCAGCAGCTTAAAACTCATGCCAGTCACTTGTGCATGCATGCTAGAATCCTGAGAGAATGGAGAAGAAGGGATTACGGAGTGGCTTTCCCCAGGGAGGTGATTTCTCTCTTTCTCTCTGTCTCTCTGGCAAGTACACATGCCCTGTAGCAAAAAGCTCTCTTTAAAAAATGATATGATAACTGAAATATTTTCTACTAAAAAATGAGGCTTTTAAAAATAAAATACATGATGCATTAGTGGCAAATCAATCCATACTTCTTAAGTCTGTGAGTTTAAACATTTCATCATATTTGAAAAAAAGGATAGACATTATTTCTTCATTTTTTTTCTCTTTCTTCTCTCCTTTAGGTTTCAATGGCATAAATGATCACTGGCTTGCAACTTTCCCACATTTGACTGATGCTCTGTTCATTCTGTCTTCAAGTACACCGATATTTTCTACTATAATGTCTACACTGCCATTAATCTCATATGTATTCTTCAGTTTGGACATTATAGTTTTTTATTTCAATTTTTAAAATATTTTTCATATCTTTATTTTACATTTTAATATTTTATTCAGCTTCTTAAACATACGAAAGATTTATAATAATTGTTTTACTTTCCTCTCTATTATCGTCTCTGTCATTTCTCTGTTAGTATTAATTAAATAAGTTTTTCTTCTCACATGAAATAAATTTTCTTCTTTATTTACCTAATTTGTAGTTTGTGGCTGGATGCCAGACACTGTGATTTGCCTGTTGCATGCTTTATATTTTTGCATTACTGTAAATAATTAAGCCTTGTTCTGGAAATGGTTGAAGGTATTTGGAAACATTTTCATTCACTTGATTCCATATCACAGGACTTTTATACTGGCACTACGTCTTACAGCTCAGTTTGATCTACCACTGAGACAATATCCTTCTGATTGATCTAACAACCCATGAGTTATAAAGTTTTTCCTTCTGGTTCATCAAACAGAAATTATTCTCATCCCCTGAAAGATCCAGAGATTCTTCTTTTTCTTTTGAGTGGCTCTTTTCTCACCTTCAGGTAGTTTCCTCAAACATATCCTTCAAGTAATGCTCAGTTGACTATTTAAGGTGGATCTTCTACAAATTTCTGGAGGTTTTTTTTCATGTGAAACTTTCTTCTTTCCCTTACTCTAGACTCCTTGGTTTCCCTGACCCTAAACCATGTCTTCAACTCAGAAAGGCTAGTGGGCTTTTTGGGGGTTTCTTCTCCCTGCTTTATGTCATAGAAATTCACTCTAAGCCAGTAACAAAGATTAACTGTAGGATTTATATCATTTGTTCCATGTATCCTAGGAAATAATTTCTATTTTTCTCTCATGTCCAGTGTCTTGAAAGTCATTGGTTCATTTGTTTTGTCTGTTCTTTTTAGTTGTTTCAGATGGAAGGGTAAATTTGCTTCCTCGTGTTCCCTTTAAGTAACATGCATAATTCAAAACAAGCAACTTTTAATGACAAGATTTATGAGATTTAAATATCTATGTTATTATATATGAAAACCTCCTTTCATTTAAAATAACTGACAATAACTAAACCATTAAATCATACTTAAACAAAAAAATGCAGCATAATGATTTGCAATCTCTTCCACAACCGAGATTAAAACTTTTAAAAATTCATTTTATTATGTCTCTATTTTTAATTCCATGAAAATATTTTTATCTTTTTTTCAATATTTTTTTGAGAGGTTTTTGCTATAGAGCACGTGCACTCACCAGAAAGACAGAGTAGAGTCTCTCTCACAGAGATAGAAAGCAAGAAATCACCCCCCAGGGGGGATTGCCATGCCACAATCCCTTCTCCTCCATTCTCCTCTCAGGATCCTGGGCATGCACGCACATGCGCCCAGCAAGAGTTTAAGCCACCAGGTCCAGGACTCAAACTGCAGTCAACTACATGGGAGTTCAGCGACACAGCCATTACACCAACCGCTGGTCCTGTCTTTTCTTTCAATATTTTATTGTCAATAAATTCACAAGTCGATAATTAACGACTTACTTTATTGTGTGAAAAGTTTTATGTGTGACTTTTTAAATCTTTTTGTATAAGTTCAATATTGCTTCTATATGTAAACCATCTTCATATTCCCCAAGACAGCACGTGGGTTTAGGTGCTTTCCTATAGTGTTCCTATAGTGTTTGATTTAAGCATTTGAAGGGTTAGCTACTGAATATTACAAGAATAACTGGCTGAATCTTGTTGCCTGGCAACAGGTATTGGTAGGACAGAAAGTTCCAGTTCTGTCTCTTCATAAATCCCACTCTGGAGAAGAAAAGCTCACCTAGCAAGAGAAAACTTTACATAAAGTTACCAGTGAATAAAATATAATGTATATACTTCCACACAGTGTTGCTTTCTGAATAAATTCCAAGAATTATGAGCAAATGCTGCATCTGAGTGCATTAGGCATCATCTAGACATTAGAGAGAGAGGAAATGTTGATAACATACTTTTTCCTTGAGGAGCTTACAGTCTAACATAAACCTTGTGAGATCCTGCAACAGTATTTTCAATAAAACATTTTCGTTTTGTTTTTAATTACAGAGCATTTTAAAACTGAGTTATTTTATATTTTCATATTTGTTCACAGAGTAAGTCATTGGAAAATGTTCTGACCCTGAGAACTAAATTGTCTGGAAGAGTATCAGTCAGAATAAAAATGCATTTAAAAACATCACTCAATGGATCTGCTTATTTAATTTTTTAGAATACTCTTAAGTGCTCGATGTATACCAAATGTCTGTAGTCTATGGCAGAAATGAAAATATCTGAATACATAATAGTAGGGAGGGTAAGTGTAGCATATACCAGAGACAGTATAGGAGGGGGTGCATATTACAGAGTAGGAGGAAGGAGCTCAGAAAAAAAAAGTTAACAAACACAGAATGTAAAAGTTCTCCGTTGAAAATTATATACATGGCAATATCTTTGACTTGATTGACATGCACTGCACGTATGTTTTTAAAAACCATATTCTACACTATACAGATATACAATGATTAAATATAAATAAGAAATAATAAAATTTTTAAAAATCTTTTCAAATATTGACCCCACATTTCCCTTTACTAATGTGCTTGTTTTAACCTTCACAGACAGTATAGAAATACATGTATAACCATGGCAGTTATACCGCTCTTTAGAGAGCATTATGTATCATAATTAAGTAATGATTGTGAATCATAAGGCATCAGAGAGCTTTTCCTGTAAGTTAGGATGTACATTACTGTCTTCCAAAACTTGTACTTAGCTGTCACAAAGTCAACTCCAACCTAACACAGGACCAAATACATGGCATTAACCGTTAATTTGATCCTATCAGGTCGCAGGTCATTCATCTACCCTGAACTTGAAGCCAGTAAACTGAGAGTTGCTTGTGATCCTACACGCTCCTTCAACCCCCAAATACAATTCACTTCACCAAGTCATCAAACTGACCTCGGCATCGCCTCTTACCTCTCTCATTTCCACTGGCTCATGCTATCCTCGCTTATGATGTCACCATTTTTGTTTCTTCAAGTATATTTTTATCTCCTCCAATCTGCTCTCCACACTTCAGTCAGAACAATCTTTTCAAAACAAATTTAATCATGTATTGCAGCCTCACATACACCATATGGTTAAAACAATTCAGCTACTATTGATCTTAGGATAGAAGTCAAAATCATTTCCATAACCTAGAAGGCCTGTCTAAAACTCTGCTTCTAAAATTCTGTTCTTTCACTTAAGCTCAGGCCACAATGAATTTCCTTTAATTCCTCAAACTGGTCAAATTTTACACCTTTGAATGTCCCTCTGTTCATAACTTGCTTTTTTGTGATTGCTGTCCACTCCATGTAATTAATTTTTCTTTCATTTTTGCTCTCCAGAGAGAAAGAGAAAGAGAGAGGAGAGGTGAAAGGACTCCTTGGGGGAAATGGTCATGCCACAAACCATTCTCCTCCATCTCTCCCACCTTTCAGGATTGGGGGCACACAAGCACACATGCCTGATGTGTTTCTCAAGCTCATAATCATACAGTAGTCCATGTGGGATCTGGCAGCCTTAACCACCAGACCACAGAGCTGGCCACAAGAGCTTTTTAAATGATCACTCATCCACAAACTTCATCTCAATGATCATATCCTCAAGAATGTTCCTTTCTCTTGTAAACCTGACTAGACCTGGCTATTGTGTTTCTTTCATAGACCTTGTGCCTATCACAGTTGTACATTTTACAATCATTTGTGTTATTACTTCAGTTCTATTATTTACCAAATGAGTACGTAGGCTCTGAGGCAAAAGAGACTATTCATGCCATTGGGAAAGAGAGAGAACCCTGGCAGAAATTCCCATAAACTGATGGAGGAGGACCAAGGGAAATGAAGGACTTTCCTTGGATGCCTCTGAACAGATGCTCCAAGGAACAGGTGCTCCACTCTCAGTGCTAAATGGCTTAGGACTGCTAAGACTGTTCACCAAACATACACCGCCCTGGAGAATTGGCAAGAAAGCCCTGAACTGACTGTTTCCATACCCAATAAAATGGGACTTTTAGAGACATTAAGTTGACCCATGGAAAAAAAAAATGAGAGAAAAGATTTCTTTCAAACTGTATAAAGTCTGCTATTCACATCTACTTGTATCTTCATATAAACAATAACAAGAATAATGAAGCTCTCACTCATTCAATATACAAATGAAAAAGCAAAGTGCCACATCTTCTACTTTTAAAATCTTCCTCCTTTCATTCATTCCCCAGAAGAAAGAAAAAGGAGATGGAGGTCTTTTTAGTCATAAAAACGTGCTAGAGTTGCAAACAATGCTTTATTAGCTTGTTACTGGGATTTCACTAATTCCTAGTTAAGGAAATGGCAAATATAGACATTCAGCTCAGATTTGTCTCTAATGCCATTTAATGAGGTCCCTGATGTATTTAGATATGTAAATATTGTTATGATAAAGGCTGTTGAAGATAGTGACTGTATTTTCATAAATGAAACACAGTATCTTTAAGCAGATGATGTTCATCAGAGTATTGCAGTTTATTCCCTATTGGTGTTACTGTTATTTATGTAAAACAAAAAATTATACTGCAAAGGAGGGAGAGAGGAAATCTTTTTTTTTTTTTCAGGTTTTTCTCATAGGGCATGTGTACTTGCCAAAGAGTGACAGAGAGGGAAAATGACAACCCACTCCTTCCGCACCCCCCCAAAGTGGATGGTCATGCTGCCATCCTTTTTTCTCCATTCTTCTCTCTGGATTTTGGGCTTGCATGCATGTACACCGAGGGTGATTTTCAAGCTGCCTGTTTTGTGACTCAAACAGTGGTTGGCCCTGTGGGAGTTCAGCACCTTGACCACCATGCCACCTGCTGGTCCCAAGAGGGCATCTTAAAATCTCAAAATCATGGTTATTATTTAGTACATCCAGGCCAAAGAAAAGGCAACTAAATAAATTCAAAATTGCTTTCAGGTAAATATCTATTAGATATAGATGAGTTTTATTGAGGTTTATTATTCTTACAACATTTTAAAGAACACTTATTCTAAATTTTCTTCTACCACCATTATATTTTACCTATTATAATTATAGGGACAAAAGTAGTTACCTTAAATTAGATCAACTCTGATGACTAGCATTTCAGGAATAGGTATTCTTAGCATTGAATAGTTTAACAAATATTTATAGAACGTCCTGTATCAGGTACTGGCTATATATCCTGAGGCTACAATAAGGAGAAGAATGATACTCCAGAGTAGAAATGAAGGGTTTTATAAAGGTGAAGTCTTATAGCTTACATATCCATGCTATTGGCTGATTCTGATCTGTGACAAAGTTAACGTGAGTTTGAGATTGCTCTCTCCCTCTGAAACATGAAGTGATTAAAACCCCAGACTCAAGGCAAGTGATATGTAGGGAACAACTGAAATCTCTGGAATAAATGATCTAGAGATGATAAACGGCCTTAAAAGTTACTGATGATTTCAGAGCTATCAGAAGACTAATATAAGACTGAAATAAATCTGATCATTCCACTAGATCTTAACAGCTAGGTTTAAATTTTGACTTTTTGAAGAACTGATAAAAAAGAAAGATAGA
>NW_006205376.1:2307709-2346728 GCF_000334495.1 Tupaia belangeri chinensis | reverse complement strand
TGTGTGTGTGTGTGTGTGTGTGTGTGTCTTTCTGGTCAAATTAAAATAAACGAATAAATATTTTTTTTTAAAAAAAAAGAAATGGTCCTATACTTAAAGAGGACAAGATTACAGTAGTCATTGTAGTTGTTCTGGACTTTAAGGCACAGGGAAGCATTAATCATCAAATTGGTCCAACCTTTATTCTGCCAAAAAATGTGGCCTCAGCCCTTTTGAATTTGGAGGAAACTAGACTCTGTAGCTAAATGAGAAGGAGCCCTGCCAATTCTGAAATAATTATTCTATGTTAGCCTTTCAAAGTATAAGGGTCCGAACTGTCTTTCCAGCTTTGTTTATGAGGAAATGATGTCTCTACAAAGAGAACCTACAACTAATTGTGCCAAAGACAAGAGGTTTGGGATGTGTTTGGTAGACAGAAAATGGCTCAAGAGTAGAAATGCGATATTCATAGAACCAGGGAAGACAAGGTCCTCCTGGCATCCGTTTCTTCTTTTGCTAGAAGTTACAAAGGCTGCATAAAATTTTCACGTAGAAGTAACGGAGGATGAAGTGCATCCTCTTTTGCTACCTGTAAGTGAAGACACTCCTATGAACATAAACACAAGTGCACTTTCATTCAGGTTCACCAGAAGTTTATTCCAGTGTGCACTACATGATTCTGATCTTCAGATTCAGGGAAGGAGGAGAGGAAACGGTGTGGATGAAACCTTTTCATGGGAAAAGAAATACATATCCTAACTAGCTTATTGTCTGCATTGACTTGGCAAATTGAAAAGCTTTTCACCAAATCCTTTTCCCTCTTCTTTATGGCCATGCAATTAATAGCTGACCTGTTCCAACCTCGCTTTCGGTTATTTCTAGTTGTGAGACCCAGTTTTCTCCAAGTAGTATATGAGTTGAGTGGCACATACAAAACGTCTTCACTTGCTTATTAGGAAATCATTGCCTATAATTCATTTTCAAAATTAAAAAAAAACTTACTTTTTAAAAATGTATCTGTCTGTTGTGATTTTCCAGCTGCCATGTCCCCAACCATGGTCTGCCATGTGAGAGTCTAATGCCTTCACCACCATGTCAGCTGCAGGCCCTGCCTATAATTCTTCTTTTTTTTTTTTTGAGTACAAATTAAAATGTATTGTACAAAATTAAGGCATTCATATTTCATTATTAACTAAGGGTAAAGGCTAATTTTTTTAGAGTCCTTTACAAAAATTTCACCTTCACTTCCTCTCCAACTATTAAAATGACCTGACCTAATGTTATCAAAACAAACACTATACATAACACTAAATCCCTTATAGATGATGGTTCTAAAAGTTATTTCTTAGCATTGGTGATCTTCATGGCATGCAATGGTGTGACCTTAAATCCTTCCAAAGCATCCCTGGCAGCTCCAGCCTACCCATCATTTTCAAATTCAACAAAAGCAATATCATGCCTCTCAGGTGGCAAACATACCTCCTTGAAGCCAGGGAACTGATTAAGAAACATGGATAACATCATCTTATTAGTCTCTTCTGGTAAATTATTAAGGAACAAATATAGTTTGGAGGGTAATCAGGAACCTGAGGATTTGGTCTTGAATTTCTTTGGGTATTTGCTAAATTTGGTGTTCCCTGGCCAGGTTTTTTGTTTGTAGTTGTTGCATTCTGTTCTACAATTTTGGTTTTTTTTTCTTTTCTTTGTCAGCAAAAGTGCCACACATTTTAGATATTCCATCAGAGTCTGTTTTTTGCATTCTGGATTCACATTGGTTTACCATAAAAAGGAAATTTTTGTAACTGTCTCAAAGTATTCGTGGATGAGCCCAATTCCTTAAATATAGCAAAGGCCAGCCCCCCTCATCCTCATGGTCTTTAAAGCCACAATATCTACCACCTGGCCAATCTGAGAAAACAGGGCATACAAGGATCTCTTCAATTCTTCTTTTTTAATTTTGTCATTCATATTATTGATGTAAATTGCATGACTTGGTTGGATATCCATGTTTGGGTTAGAGTCTTCAAACAGCCAAGAGACAATGAATCTGAGGCCTATGCATCTCTGTAATTCCTTTTGACTTCCCTTTTTTTTATGAGCTGGAACATAAATGAACCCACAACCATTTTTTTTTAAAGATTTTTGCTATAGGGTGTGTGCACTCACTGAAGAGACAGAGAGATAAATAGAGAAAAAGTGATAAATCATCCCCAAAGGAGTATTCCCATGCCACAATCCCTTCTCCTCCATTCTCCTCCCAGAATCTTGGGTATGCACGCACATGTGCCCGGTGTGAGTTACAGGCCACCAGGTCTAGGACTCAAATTGGAGTCTGCCATGTGAGAGTCCAGCACCTTATCCACTACACCACCTGCTGGCACATCCCACAACCAGTTTTAACCAAGAAGGAAAGACAATGCAAAACATGTACACAAAAAAGAGAAAGTTACTTGAACCTTTCAATGTCCATTTGGAACAGAGTAACCACTGACTTAAAAAGGTGAAATTTTCAACTTGTGACTATTACATGAGAGCAAATAAACTTATATCATCTTTAAGCTACTGTGTTCTGAGAGTGTCTTTAATTGTTTAGCATTTACCCTAACGAATTCATTCATGTATTCGACCTCCAGAGGCCTTGGAAATGAACTATTTGCTCAGAGAAGAGCACAGATGACAAGTGTGGTTTTGTTCTTATGGGTTGTTGCTGTGGCTGTTCTTTGTGACCACAAAATACTTACTAGTATATGACTTATTAATGCATTATTTCTCAGCTTCAAGCCTACCCTTCTATGCTTTTTCTGGCTGGCTCTCTAAGAAACACGATTTTCTTTGTCTACAAGCTGCATGTTAGGCTTTAGTAAAGGAATCACTGAAGAATGGAGAACTAGAGGAAATAAGACATTGCTCTGTCCTTTTTCTGTTTTGCTTTTGGTTCTTGTCAGTGTCATCCCAGCCATGCCTCATTTTCACTAGACAGTGTCAGTTCCACTGGCACCTGCTGAATCCAGCAGGCAGTTTTTCCACCACCGTCAACCAAGCTTACCACTCCCCACACTGCAGCACCAGAAGCTGGCATCCCCTCCGAGCCCCATAGATGGTACCCTCTGAGCTTAGAGAATCAGCAGCAGCCAAGCAGCACCTTCGCCTCTGAGGTCTGAGGTCAGACTTGCTTCTACACTTCTATGTATTAATATCTCAGATACTCCCAGTCCTTTTTCTTCCCCCCACTCTAGTCATAGGGCAATTGTAAGAATAACTGTAGGAATAACTATGTGCTTCCTGCACCCACTAACTTCATGATATTATAATGATCACTCATTGCCGTTACAATTCTAATTCCTGAAAACCAGTTCTTGCATTAAAGTCTCTGTTAAAATAATGGCTATCACTTGTTTTCTGGTTATGGTCTGGTTCAATTTTTTTTAAAAAAAGTAAAATCAGTGTAACATTATTGATATCTCAGTTCTTCTTCCTTTCTGACTCTTTCTCTAATTCAGTAATTTAGTATATCTAAATAATAATAGGCTCAAAAAACAGATTTCATGGACTTTTTGCTTTAAATTAACCAGAAAGAGACACACAGAGAGAGGGGGGGGGAGTAAGAAAGCAAGTCACCAGGTCCAGGACTCGAACTATAATTGGCCATGTGGGAGAGTCCAGCACCTTAACCACCATGCCACCTGCTGGTCCCAACATTTATTTATTTATTTTATTATTATTATTTGTTTTTTCTTTCTTTTTTTGGAGAGGTTTTTTCACTATAGGGCGCATGCGCTCGCCAAACAGAGAGCGACATAGAGACAGAAAGCGAGAAATCACCCCCCAGGGGGGATGGTCACGCCGCAATCCCTTCTCCTCTATTCTCCTCTCGGGATCTTGGGCACGCACGCACACACGCCCGGTGTGAGTTTTAAGCCACCGGGTCTGGGACGTGAACCACATAGCCATTACGCTAACTGCCGGCTCCCTAGACCTTCTTGGGGATCTTGAGTCCATCCCCCACCTGTGACTCATCAATCAATCAATCAATCAATCAATATTGGAGAAATTAAGTTTCATAACAGAAAACAGAGAAGAGTATTTGTGAGAAAAATGAAAAGACACACTTAACAGATTATGAACAGTTCCTTATGAGTGATAGTCTACTAGTGAAAACTAAAAGAAAGTGTAAAATGCTGTTGCAGACTCAAATATCTACATGGTTCATGAAGTTAAGATAAAAGGTGAAGCACCCCAGGAGTAAAGAAAAAAAATAACAGAAGAGTGATAATTGGTGGCTACTGATGTATATCCTCATCATAAAGGAGCTAATAGAAATTAAAGCAGCTACAAATAACTGGCAGTATCTACCTATTAAAAGTCAACAATTGGGGCTAGCAGCTGGCATGGTGGCTAAGGCTCTGGATTACCATATGGCAGACTGAGGATTGAGTCTCTGACCTGGTAGCTTAAAAATCATGCAGAGCACATGTGTCCATGAGCCCAAAATTCCAAGAGGAGAATGGAGAAAGGATTGCAGTATGACCATCCCCCTTCCCCTGGGGCGGGGGGAGGCGGGTTGCTATCGTTCTGTCTCTCTCCAGTCCTATTGCAAAAGCCAAACAAACAAACAAACAAACAAACAAAAACAACTGGTTTGTATTCAGGCAGTTTTGCCACTGGCCATGAAGTTTAGGCCCCCAAATACTGGATATTGCAAAAGCAACAAGAATTTAAAATTTAAAAATATTTTTTCTAGATGGTGTGTACACTTGCTATAGCAAGAGAGAGAGAGAAAGTAAGAAAGCACATTCTCCCATGCCCATGGGGGAGAGACATATGCTGCAATCCCTTCCCCTCCAGCTCTCCCTCTTTCAGGATTTTGTATGCACATACACACCTGACTGGTGTGTTTCTTAAGCTGCTGAGTCTGGGACTTGAACCATGCACTTGGCCATATGGGGGGGAGGGGTCCTAGCTGCCTTGATCACCATGTCACTGACTGGCCCAGAACTTTGAGTTTCTGTCTTTAGTCTTACCATTTGTAAATGTCACTCACTCAATTTTGTGAAATCACTGTGAGGGTCAGATAGAAAGTGGCTTTGAGTCTGATCTGGCCTTGTAGGTGTCAGCTTGTAACTAATGGAGAAGACATTGTGTATCCCTCTGAAATCATGATCTTAATCAAGTTGCAAGGGGAGATTCCCAACAGAAATTATTGGGAAATTTGTGAATTTGGAGAGCAGAGTTCTATCCTTTTCTTCCTGAGTACATGCAAAGGAGGCTTCAAAACTCCAGAGTAGAAATACCTAGGGAGTTTGAGTGAAAAATTTTTAGAAAGAACAGTAGAGTAGCCGCTGTACCCTAGCAAAGTAGCTCAAATGACAAATGACCTGAGAGAGTTCCACAAAGTTTGCAGGGTCCCCGTATGGTGGGAACAGCCAGGGGTCTGCATCCAAGGTAACTTAAGAATCTGAGAGAAACTCAGGATATTGAAGAGACCCTTTATCCTGAAAGATGAATAATGCAACAATAAACTACCAGATTCTTTCCACTGATTTCCCTTTCATTCTTTTTCAACATCTTGACTTGTTTGGCAAATACTTCAATCCCTCTGTGACCAAAACCAAACTTCATTCTGCAAATGTTCCCCAAATCTATTCTGCTCCCAGTACTTTGTACTTCAGGAACTGAACAACCATACTAGTTGCTTAAGGCAAATTCATTCCTCTCCTTTCTCCCAATTCAATCTCACCAATGCATCAAATTTTGATGACTGTGGATTTCACCTCCCAAATGTGTTCTGTGTCAGTTCACTTCCTTCCTTTCTAGCATGACCACCCTTATTCAAACCCCATAATTTCCTCTTTAAAAATTATTTATTTAATTTTATATATTATTATTATCATTATTATTTTTTAATTTGCTATAGGGAACATGTGCTCACCAGAGACAGGGAGAAAGAAAAAGGGAAAGTGAGAAAGCAAGCCACCAGGTCTGGGACTTGAACTGTGATTGGCCATGTGGGAGTCTAGCACCTTAACCATTACTCTACCTGCTGCCCATCCCTCCCCTAATAATCTCTCAACTGTATACTGAGTTAGCTTCCAACTAATTGATACTATGCTATAACTAGCCCAAACCAACTTGTGAGAACAAACTACTAAATTATCAACAATTTTGCAAATCAATATATACCATCTTAGAAGCCAAAATAGGCCATGACTGGAATTATTTATACCATGTAAATCAGCAACCAAATGAGGGCTGTTTCTCCCCTCCAGTTTTTCAATACCACCAGCATGATATTGCTCCTCATTGTGCCCTATGACTTATTTCCCTCACAACAGCCTGTGTAATCTTGGTTTGTTTTTACCACAGGGAATGCATGCTTAGGAGAGAGAGACGGTGAGAGGGAAAGTGAGAAATCACCGCCTAGGAGGGATGGCCACACTGCAATTCCTTCTCCTCCATGCCCCTCTCGGGATTTTGGCCATGCATGCACATGTGCCTGGCATGATTTTCAAGGCACTAGGTCTGGGACTTGAACTGATGTTGGCCATGTGAGAATCCAACACCTTAATCATCATGTCACCTGCTGGCCTTGCCTGGGTAATCTTTTATAACAAATGAAACATTTCTTGTCTTTGCCTTGGTTAGAATCTTCTAATAGTTTCCCAGTAGACCCACTAACATTCAAAATTCCTACGAAAGTCCAAGAAATTCTGTGACCTGTTTCTTCCCTTCACCTAGGACTCCAAACTCATATTATTCTCTGCCTCATTTCTTACACTCCAGATATGTCAGCCTTCAGTCTGTGTCTTTGCAATGTCAAACTGTTTCTTTTTTTTTCTTTTTTTATTTTTTTGGAAAGGTTTTTGCTAAAGGGTGTGTGTATTCTCCAGAAAGACAGAGAGACAGAGAGACAGAAAGTGAGAAATCACCGCCCCCCCACAGGGGGGATGACCATGCCACAATCCCTTCTCCTCCTTTCTCCTCTTGGGATTTTGGGCACGCACGCACATGCACCCAGCGTGAGTTTAAGCCACAGGGTCTGGGACTCAAATCACAGTCAACTACATGGGAATTCAGCAACATAGCCATTACACTAACTGCTGGTCCCCAAACTGTTTCTTATTTGGTGTCTTTCCACTTACTGTTTTCCCTCCCTGGAATGAGCTTCATGATATTTCAGGTGGCTTTTCCCTTCTTGTCACTCAGGTCTAAAAGTGTCATTTATGCAGCAAGGACTGTAGACAGGCTGATCCACTGGGACACTGCTTTATCACGTCTCTCTAGGTTTTTCTAATAGCCTTTATTGTTATTCAAACTTGTTTACTATTTGTCTCTTTCATTAGAATATAAGTTCTGTAACAGGAGACTGTTTTCCCCACTGCTCTTTCCTTTATACCTAACAGATGATTGGCAGTCAATAACATTTTTGTACATAATGAAAATATTTTGTTCTTATTCAGAATCTGTTATTTCCCAAAAGTTGTTGTTTCAGTTTCATTGCTTATGTGCTATAACTCCACAAAGCCTTAATGTGGGGAAATCAAGTTATCTTGACTATTTAATGTTGCTTTTCCTCTTCAAGCTTAAACATGTACTGACCTAATCTTTTAGTAAAATCTCAAGTTTTAGAAAACCAGAGCATTGCTATATGAAGCACTTCCACAAATCCAACATGAGATAAAAAGCTGATAGATGCTTCGGAACAGGAATGTGGTATTTACTGCTATGAGCTATAATTTGTTTTTGTTGTTGTTGTTGTTGTTGTATTAGACTCACCTTTCACTAAGGGAGGGGTCATGCTTTTAAGTGTTTTGCATTTCCATTACTGACTCAGTCTCTCCACACAGTAGGGATCCATAAATGTTTATAGAATTAAATTGCGCCTGATAATTAAAGACATCTGTGGAATTTATTTGAGGCAGAATTAATAAAGCACTTGGTCTTATTTAGGAAGTGAATCTACAACAGAAAAATGTAACAATGTCTCAAATCAAGTGGGTAGAAGAATGATTTGGGTTATTAAATAGCTTCATTATTTAAACAGATTGAGTATGTATTATAAGGAGGATGAGAGGGACAAGCAGATGGCGTAGTGGTTATGTCATTGGACTCCCACATAGTTTACCACAGTTCAAGTCCCAGACCCAGTAGCTTGAAATGCACGCCAGGCACGTTTGTGTGCATGCACAAAATACCAAGAGGAGAATGGAGGATAAGGGACTTCAGTGTAGCCATCTCCCCTGAGGGATGATTTCTTGCTTTCTGTCTCTCTGTCTGTCTCTGTCTGGCCAACACATGCACCAAATAGCAAAAATTTCTATTAAAAAAGGGGGAGAGATGAAAAATAGAACGTGCAAAATCCATTTTTTAGAGATTATTCTCCTTTTACCCCTAGAATTAAGAGGCCTAAAATCATAACTAGTAATAAAATATGATTACAACATATCCTAAGATGGCTGGAGTGATGGGAAGACTTGCCCGTTTACAGAGTATTGATATGCTGTAGTATTTGGGGCTAGCGGCAAAAGCTGACCTGAAGACTACAGGAGGTAGGCTGGTTTAGTGTTGTGGAAAAAAGAGGGAAAAGAGAAGATCCTAGAAACACAGAGACTGAGTAGGCCAAAAAAAAAAATCTAAGGAAGGTTTCCAGTTGTTAGCTATCTGGTATGACGTGAACAACGTGCCCTTCAGCAACGCTATAAAATTTTTTAATACATTCCTATGTTCTTATTAATGCTTTTGAGGCAGTAGATCATTTGGAGAAGGTAATTTTTAGATTGTACTATATATATATATATTCAGTAAAGAAATAATAATTTCCCTTACCAAAACCTAAACAGTAACTGAAAATATATTTTCCCTGCTCCCATTCACTTCTCTGCCTTATTCAATTATACCCCTCACATAACTCTATGATGGAGAACAGGCAATAAATTCATGTCTCCATGTCCACAGATTTTTTTTTTCAGGGCTCTTTCATGTGATTTTATTGGTGGCTCTCCTCTTTCTTACACTCCTTTCTCTTGACTTCTTCACCAGACTAGTATGTCTCTATGTGTTTGTGGGTGAGTTTTCTCCTCTAATTCCACTTTATCATTCAGTTTTCTTTGCTGACAATTTCCTGTTTCAATAGCAGACATAGTCTTCCACTGCTCTTAGATGAAGATCAGAACCACAAACATGGCTACCAAGCCCTCACTGACCTGGGAATCGCTTTCTCTGAATGCCTCTTTTCCTCTCTACTTTCCATCTTACTCTCTGTCCTTCTGCTAAACTGGTCTTTAAACCCTTCAAATATTTCCATGTCACTACTTGGCACAAAGGTTTTTACCAACACAGTTTCTTCAATCTAGAATATCTAGAATATTTTTGCTTACACATATTTCCTCTCTATTCATTCTTAATTCCTAGCTCAAACATTGATTTACTGGTGAAACTTTCCCTGACTTTACAGTCTTGACCAATTTCCCTTGTAAGAGTATGCTTATCTTTCAAAGAACACTGCATATTTATTAGTTTGATGACTGGCACAAGGTCTTGCCTCACTAGGTTGCAATCTTCTCGAAGAGAGACCTTGTCAATTTAGGATCATTATATAATCTCATCATCTAGCTAAGTGACTGGCATGTAAGAGGTACTCAATAAAAAAATTAATTAATTCAATATTTTTTCTTTTAATATTACTTGATTTATAAGTAGCATATTTCTCGAGTTCCAAAACATAAACCACAATTCTTTTACTACCTCCCCAACCTTTAATTTTTTATTTTTGTTTGTTTGTTTTTTTGTGGCCAGTTCATTTTTAAGTTTTGATCTTTGGTTCTCTTCTTATTTGCTACTCTTTCTAAGATGACTTAATTCAGTTCAATGGGTTAATTGCCATCTATACAAAGATCACACTCAAGTGTATTTTTCTAACCCACTTAAATCTCTTCTATAGGTTCTAGATCCATTTAGTCAACTACAAACTTCATCTCTCAGAATACCACATGATAAATCAAACTTCACATGTCTAAGACTGATTTTCCTTTATAAAACTAGTATTCCTCCTGAATTCCCATCTTACTGAAAACATATTAGCCATGTTTGAAGAAGCAAATATCTTTAGTTCTGCCTTAACTAAGGTTACAGTTGATAACAGTGGCCAGATAATGGAATTGTTGACACAATTCCATCTGAGAGTGCAAAACACTGATTAGCTGTTATCATTGACTTAACTGGATGAGGGGGATCAGTAATTATTTATGTTCCCATTACAGATATTATTGACCTGTAGGTATTTTAAATATATTTTAATAGTATCATTTGTCAATTGTATTTTAAACCTAAGATTTGATCATTCTCAGAGTCACTGAACAATAACTTGTTGGTTTATAAAATAGCTAAGAGTTTTATATAAATTTTAAATAAGGATTAATTCTAATCAAGAGTTTTATTTTTACAAATCCTACATGTATTTTTTTAATCATTTAATTTAATTATTATTAGTTTTTTAATTTGTGGGTGTGTTTTCTTCTACAAGTCTACTTTATTATTCAGTTTTCTTTGCTGACAATTCCCTGTTTCAATAGCACACATAGTTTGCCACTGGTCTTAGATAAAGATCAGAACCCAAAACATAGTTTGTAGGGCACATGCATTCACTAGAGAGAGAGAGAAAAAGAGGGAGAGATAGGGAGAAAGTGAGCAAGTAAGCTGCCAAGTGCAGAATTCGAACCACAACCAGCTGTGTGGGAGGCCAGCACCTTCACCACACCAGCTGCTGGCCCTCCCTCATGCAGTTTTACAGGTAGGTTAAGAAAAGCAAAGTCACCCTCAACTTCTCCAGATAATAAAGGATGAGATTATCTGGATAATAAAGGATGGTATTATTAAGAACAGACATATACCCAAGATGAATACTGATTACAGATGAATTACAATTTTATTTTGTTTACAATCTGAGAAATTGGATGGGAAATGCTCCCCACCACTCTAAAAGAATGAGGTCATTATACTTAATCAGATCCTTCAAAAAGAACAAGAGAAATGAGAAGTAGGAAAAGATTGCAGTCCGGGGACACCTGGGTATCTTGGCCATATTCTACCACATTCTGTACTGCAAAGTGGAAAACAGCTTGTGAACACATTTGCCGTATATCCTGCCCTTTCCAACAAATCAAGAGGCATAGGTCCGCTGGGTTACAAACTCTAGGAGTCTTGAACTTTCCTCTGCTCACATGATTGTGCTTTGAGAAAGAGATGTGCTCTGCTTTGGGCCAGGTCCATGTAAGTGTCACTGTGTTCTTATTAATCATTATTACAAAGTTTGCCCTGTCTTTTGAGAAAAGATACCAAGTTTAAAAACCCAAAAAGTGTCAAAACTAAAATGTTAATGTGACCATCCTCGTTTCAAAGTTTTTGAACTTTTTCAAAGCTTGAAAATGGAAGCATCCTAAAGCCTCAAATTAAAACAAATCAAAGTCTTCGCAAAGTTTAATGTTCTATGGACACAAGACACAAATTCTAACATTAATCCCCAGGCTTCTAGGAGGCTGCGGAAAGGAA
The DNA here is from genome assembly GCF_000334495.1 of Tupaia belangeri chinensis. Classification (NCBI taxonomy): domain Eukaryota; kingdom Metazoa; phylum Chordata; class Mammalia; order Scandentia; family Tupaiidae; genus Tupaia; species Tupaia belangeri. The sequence continues at coordinate 2,335,205 of NW_006205376.1, read as the reverse complement.
TGGAGCCCAGTGTAACTAGATCTGCTACCTGACATTATTCTGTGGCAGACAGCAACAGGTGCTCTCTGTGTGGCTCCTTTGCAGGGAGGGCCCATTAGTGATGGCAAAAAATGAACGTGGCTGGTGTAGAATGGCACATGAAAAATAGGAACTACAGAAATTTTCACAGCTCCAAATGGGATCCATTTCAAGGATGACTTTATCTGAAGGCTCATTTTACAGTAATGAGTCATGTACCATTTAATCAGGATTATCACTCACTTGGATTTCCTCCTACTTCACAGTGTCTCATACCCCTTTCCTTTGGTGGTTTCTTCTTTTTCCTGACTTTATGATATTGGAGTAGATCAGAGCTGTCTTTGTTATTCTCTTCTTTATGCTTGCTTTCTGGGTATCCTCATTCAGTCTTATAGGTTTAAAAGGCAATTATAAATCTCCAGTCGAAATACTAGAGATTTGTTTAGTAGATGACCTCCTGGAATCTCCACTTGTCTAAATGTATCTCAAACTCAGAAAAATAAAAACTGAGCTGACACCCACCCCTTATGTCTCATGATCTGGCTTCCCCCAATCTTTTCCATCATTGCCAATGGCCACTCCACCTTTCCATTTGTTCAAGATAAGGATAAATGAGTCTTTCTTTTTCTTATGCCCTACATTCAACCTGCTAAAAAGTACTGATTGTTTTCCATTGTTTCCATGGTTTAATTAACCTGCTTTAATCCGCTGTCATTTCTTTCTTTTTTTTTTTTTTTTTTTTTTTTTGGAGAGGTTGTTTGCTATAGGGTGTGTGTGCTCACCAGAAAGAGACAAAGAGACAGAAAGTGAGAAATAATCCCCCCTAAGGGGATGGCCACACTGTAATCCCTCCTTCTCCATTCTCCTCTCAGGGTCTTTGGCACGCACGCACATGTGCCTGATGTCAGTTTAAGTCACTGTGCCCGGGACTCGAACCACGGTCGACTACATGGGAGTCCAGCGACATAGCCATTAGGCCAACCTCTGGCCCCTACACTGTCATTTCTTATATTGATGATGTCAATAGTTTCTTAATCGAACGTCTTGCTTTAATAAGGCCAACCCCACTGAATTAAGGCAGAGCATAGCAGACAGAGTGGTCCTTTTATGATGCAGGGCAGGTTATGAAATTCAGATTAAGACTATGCTTCGCTCAAAATCTCCCAATGATTTCTCATGCCACAGCCTACTAGTTTCTATTGTACTATTTTTGTATAGAAAAATACATCGTGACTCTCCCAACAACTGAATATATTTTGTGCCCTTTAATGAACTGTCTGACTTCCTCTCTAACATTTCTGTGACTATTCTACTCCAGTCACAATGACCGCCTTGCTGTTTCTCAAATAGTAAGCAAAGTTCCATTATATAGCTTCTATAATATTTATTCCTTCTGCCTGAAACACTCTTCCCCTATTTAGCCACAGGGCTAATTCCTCCTCTCTTTCTCAAAGGTCACTTTTTGATGAGGCACACTATGCTCCTATTTGAGAGAGCAGCCTATCCCTACCACTCTTGCTCATCCTCAATCTCTTTCACCTACTTTAGTCCCCAGCCCACTTCACTAACCCATAGCATTTACCAGCTTCTGGAATACAGTATATTTTACTTATTCAATGGTCTGCTCTCATTTCCACAATAGAAATATGAGCTCCATGAAAGGAACACCTTCATATTTTTATAAAGAATTTTTAAAAACTCTATTTCTTTATTTTAGTTTGAGCACAGAGGGACAGAGTGAGAGAAAGAGAGAGAGAGAGAAAGAGGGAAAGCGAAAGCAAGCCGCCAGGTCCGGGACTTGAACTCTGGTCAGCCATGTGGGAATTCAGTACCCTTAATCACCACGCCACCTTCTGGGCCACTTCATTTTTTTAACTGATATACGCCAAGTAGAGACCCAGAGCAGTTGCTCAATAAATATTTGCTGAATTATTGAACTGAACTCTGTCTTTTCACCATTATACCCCTATATGAAGTATATGGCCCAACATATGATAGGCACTCATATATTTGCTGAATGAGTAATCACAAAAGAGAGCAACAGACCTGTTATAAATTAGTACAAACAAAATACACAGAGTTATCCATGTGCTTTAATTATGACTGAGTCTGGATTCTGAACTGTCTTACCAAAGCACTCCTTTTCCTAGTGCTTGTCATGTTATTTCATACAGGGGCCTAAAGGTGGCCTACCTGTTTTATGCCCCACATTTATACATTAGTCAATCTAGCAGTCTGTCTCTTAGTCAAGCTTATTGCGAACTTAGACAGACCTTGCTAACTTCCAGAATCCTTAATCTTGATTCATAAACAATATTCAAATACTAATCCATATACCAATGCCTCTATTCTTTTGGCAATTAACTTAGAACAGTGCTGTAGTAATTTTGATAATCTTTTAATTTTATGCCGTTCTTCCACTTCTTTTGGTTTTGCTGTGTGCTCATGTATTTGTTATGTTTGCTCTGACTAGTACACAACTGCTTGAGGTCTGGATCTACACTGTTTTTCTTTGTATCCTAATTATATAACAGTTTTGCTTCTTGGGTTTGGGATCATGTGGTCATAAGTTTAGCAATAACTTGAGTATGTAAAAGTCCTATCCCAGGATGACATAAAAAAATTTTGTCTCTGCTAGAGTTAGCAAATATTTTCCAAATATCCCAATTATTCAGAAGGGCCCTAGAAAAAGTAGATAAAATTGGTCTATATCAATATCACCGGGATTATGAAACAGACAAAAAGTAGAAACAGTTTCCAAAGGAAAAAAAAAAAAAACAGGGATGCAGCAGTCCTTAGATAAGACATCCTCACAACCCCTTGAAAACCTGAGTAGAAACTAATAGAATTCTTTTTTTTTTTTGAAGAGGTTTTATTTGTTTGTTTGTTTGTTTGTTTGTTTGCTATAGGGCATGTGCACTCGCCAGACAGACAGAGAGAGACAGAGACAGAAAGATATAAATCACGCCCCAAGGGGATGACCACACTGCAATCCCTTCTCCTCCATTCTCCTCTTGGGATCTTGGGCAGGCACATACACACACCCGGTGTGAGTTTTAAGTCACCGGGTCCGGGATGTGAACTGCAGTTGAATACATGGGAGTCCAGCGACATAGCCATTACGCTAACTGCTGGTCCCGAAACTGATAGAACTCTAAGTTCCTCCTAAAATGTTCTCTTCTAAATTCAAATCTCCAAGAATATTTGCCCATAAGGCTCAAGTACATTAGGAAAAATAGATATGGGAATATTCATAAAATTCAACTCTGAGCATCATTCATTCTAATTTTTTTATTTCTCTTGCTTTCTAAAGGGAATAGGAAAAAAATATGAGCTTGATAGAAAACTGAAGCCTTGAAGGGATATTGGATGGGAGATTTATTGCACAAAGATTTGAATTGCCTGCAGGTTACTGCTGTTCTAATTTGAAGTAATTATTTAAGGGTAAAAAACTATCTATCACATTATCCGCAATTTTCATCAAATTATTCTTGAGAATGCTATAATTATTTTCTATTATGTACTTTGTAAATTAATGTTTAAGTACCACAAAGAAAAGGGTGGTATTTCAGAGTAAAATTTTATTGGCTTCGTTCCTTTTCAATTATCAAACCTGTGTGATAGAAATGATAATAGAATGTCCTCTCCTTCTAACTCTGGAGTAGCATTAATGAGCCATTAACATCTTTCAAACAAGAAGCTGTCTACTTCTCTGTCCCTGCTCAGTTTGAGTTCAGTTTTTCTGTAGTTCTAGTAGAAAACATCTTTTCCACAGCCTAGATAGAAAAAAAATTCAGGTTAAGCCTGCTATGTTTCAAAAATGCTCCATAACATTTAAAAATGGCAACTCCTGCCCCCTCCCTGTTCCCGGTCATTATATAAGGCTTAATGCAACATAAGGACAAATATATACATATATATAATAAATGTGTGTGTACACACACACACACACACACACACATATAAGTGTGTATATATACTATTTAGCTGGAGAGATTTAGTACTGTTGGTCAGGGAGGAAAATGGCAGCCCCATTTTAGAAAATAAGTTTTGTCTCAGAGAAGCAAGGGAGTATCACAGAGTCAGTTTTTCTGTAGTTCTAGTAGAAAACATCTTTTCCACAGCCTAGATAGAAAAAAAATTCAGGTTAAGCCTGCTATGTTTCAAAAATGCTCCATAACATTTAAAAATGGCAACTCCTGCCCCCTCCCTGTTCCCGGTCATTATATAAGGCTTAATGCAACATAAGGACAAATATATACATATATATAATAAATGTGTGTGTACACACACACACACACACACACATATAAGTGTGTATATATACTATTTAGCTGGAGAGATTTAGTACTGTTGGTCAGGGAGGAAAATGGCATCCCCATTTTAGAAAATAAGTTTTGTCTCAGAGAAGCAAGGGAGTATCACAGAGGTCCGGTCTGGGTGTCTGTAATAAATTAAATCTCTTACTTTCCAATCTACTTCTAGGTGATATTTACCCACCTCAAGTACAGATCTGAATCTTTGTCATTCATAGTCTCTGGCATGTGATGACAGTTTTATTAATAACACAAGAAAACTTCAAATCTCAGCTTACTAAATCACATCATAAAAGGCACCTGTTGTGCTAAGAAAGAATATTTCATACCTTCATAAAAATAACGTTCCACTTAAGTTAGCTTTCCATTTTAAAACAGCACATAAAACAGGTGATAATGTACAGAGACATAGGTTCGATCACCCTCACAGGAATTACTCACTCATCTTTGTCACCCTTTCTCAAAATTACATGATTAGTTTAAGTCAGTGGAAATTGTGATGCTCAAAAATGTCACTTACTAAAGACCCAAACTAAAACAAATGCAATTCTGGAAAAGTGCAAGCCATGAAACACTTACCAATATACTTTCAAAAGGTGTGTGGCATCAAGTACTGAAATGCACATTACAGTACACTGTGGAAATGGAAATGCAAACTGGTAAGGAAGTTTGTCATAGGATAACATTAGTTCACTTGTTGGACCACAGTCTGAGAAGACAAGGTCAGTTGTGTATCTTATTCAAAGACCTTGCTCAATAAAGAAGTCGCGTGAAGGTACTTAGACACATGAGGTTGGAAGAATAGGACACCAAGAGCCAGAAAACATTCCCAAACAGATGATGGAACCAAATCTACTATAAATTTCACTTAGTTTTATCTAGCATCTGTGTAATACTTTGGAATTTATCATGTGCTTTTACATACAAGGTATCTTATATTCAGTCACCTGGTAAGGTAAGAGGTATCATCACCACCAAGATGGCCACTGCTTCCAGCTATTAATGAAGAAACTGAAATTCAAACAACTTTTTTCTTGCCTATAACTCATTCCTTTATTAAAATGTCATTCTTTGGAGCATGGGGTATTGTCATATGTATAAAGAATAGAGTACTGAGCAAAATATATACAGGATTTCTTCTTTTGTACAAACTACAATTGTATTTTTTTCCTCCAACAGAAATAACATTGCAGCAGACAGCTTATTTAATAAGTTAATTGAAGATATATAAAAATATACAACTATTCTAAACTTCAGTATGTGGCAGAAAACAAAAAGCAAGTGACAGAAGTAACTTTGGACACGGCTATGAGGAAAATCCTTGAAGAGCTGGCACATCACTGAGACGGAAGGATGGCAAGCACCACTTAAACCACAGCAGAAGACTGCTGAAGGAACAAGGAGAAAGCATCTGGAAAGGCTCAGTAATAGGAAAGAGGTTAGGATGTTCCAGAGACTGAAACTAAGGAATCATGGAGATCAAACTTAGGCCCTTTCCAACTATACCTCTCAGTTATATTTTAATTTCACTTACAGCTCACTGTGAATCAAATAAAAGATAATTCAAAAATCTCTCAAATGGAAGATTATAAGGAGCCTTTAGCTGGAGGTCACCAGTGGTCACCATGGTTCAGGTTAATGATCAGTTTTTAAACTAGTTGGATAGTAAAAGGGCTGAAATAATTTTACTAAAAATTGCCAGTAATATCTTGTAAGTGGAGCTACAACAGTGACCAAGTACTCAATCCTTGAAGACAGAAATCAAGATTTGAATAACCATTCTGTTACTTACAGGCTACATAATCTTAGGAAAAATATGTTGTTTTACTGAAACTTAGCTTTATTTTCCAAAAAAATAGATCTAGTTTACTATTAGTAGAATTGAAAAATAAATTAAATGGGAAGTAACATACACAAAGAACTTCGTTAGAGAAAAAGCTCTCTGGTCTTATCTATTAATAACATCGATTATTTTTTTTTCCTCTTTGCACTGAATGAGTCTGATTCTCTTCTAAATTTCCCAGATCTTTCTTGCCCCAACATGACAGAAGACATCAAACTCTTCTGGGATCAGCAGATGGCATAATGGTTATGACACTGGACTCCCACATAGTCAACTACAATTCCATTCCTCGACCCAGTGGCTTAATCTCACACCAGGCACGTGAGAGTGTATGCATGCCTATAATCCCAAGAGGAGAATGCAGGAGAAGGGACTGCAGTGTGACCATCCCCTCTCAGGGTGATTTTTGCTTTATATCTCTCAGTTTCTCTCTGTCTCTCTGGAGAGTGCATGTGCCCTATAGCAAAAACCTCTCTACAAAAAAAAAAGAAGTCATCATACTCTAACAGAAATCTTATTCTCAGTCTTTGGATATGTACTTGCTCAAGTTTAAGTTTTTATCTTTTCTATACAGAACCATACCAGGGTTTGTGCTTGTTAAGTAACTGCCTGGAGAGTTTAGTTACTAGAGTACATATCTTGACCAAGTTTGTTTATTACTGTGTGAAAGGTCATGTTCTGATTGTATTCTATGTAAGGATTCTTTAATGAAAAAGTTCCCATTCAGAATGTGTCATATGCAACTCAAAATGTCATTGCAACCATTCTTGAGGTTTTCATAAATCATGTATATTTTAAACTATTGAAGGTAGTTTTAATAAATAGTAAAGAAGGAATTCTAATTTTTTTCATTTTTTTAGATTGCAAAGAGACTTCACCCAGCATGATACATACCTCTGTCCAGCCCAGTTTAGAATACTAAACACATTGTAATCAACAGGTAATAAACCATACCTGTGTCCCACAAATGTCTCACCTCTCTATTTTTTCCCTCAAATTTCCTTTCCTACACTCTTCCCCTCTCCCAACCTCTGTCAGCTTTGTCCCTAGTGTCCATAACAATTTTCAATGCTTTTATGTCCTCCAATCTTTCAGTCTCTACTACAGAGTGAGTGATGTAAAAGAATGAGAAATTGAAAAACATGATAAATGGAACTATATGTTACACTGAGTGTGGTGTACAGTAGGCACCGGTGACTTCGGTAAAGTTTGCTTTTATTTCACTGAGTCATAGTATCTCTCAAATTTAGTAATATTCAATACACCAAAGAAGATATTGGATTTCACAAAATAAATTCGAGATTATATGGAATACACTACAAAGTGTATTTGTATAATCCTGAAAGCCACTATGTCTACATTTTGAGTAGCTTTCAGTAACTCAACTTTTGTGCTATGTAAGCTAAGTTGATATATCTAAAAAACAGAGTTCCAAGATCCATAATTCTTAACATAATTTCAAACTCATTACATCAAGTATAAAAATGACCATATGATGTTTAAAGTTATTTCTTCATTGGTACCATACAGAATTTAGAACTATTTAAAAACCTATGCAATATGCTTTATTATATAGGGGAATGTATAAGTTATGTTAACTATGAACTTTAGTAATTTAAGATTCAGTAGGTAACCTAATATCTATCTCATTTTCCATGCTGGTAAAGCTAATTCTGTAATTTGGAAGCTCTCCTCGCTTCATAAATTGTTCAGTGGTATATGAAGCTCTTAAATGATACATTGGGGTTGGAAGAAGATTTTTTTTAAATGACACTACATAGAAATGTTTTGGTGTCCATATTTGTGCTCAATCAGAAAAAGACCCAGCACTTTAAAATGGACAAAACACTGCTCCTATCATGTATTATTTCACCTGTGTGTGAAAATGAGCACAACATAGAATCCAGAGTATTCAGATTAAGAGAGAATTGAGCACAGTCATTCTGAAAGTAATAACTAAAGCAGACAGTAATTATTTTACAGGATATTATAAAAAATTTCTTTAGCTGGGCAGAGACATAAAATTGTCCTGCATTTCTAATTATTTGTTTCTTCTTTAAGACAGCTCTGGACCAGCAATTACCATCATAGCTATGTCGCTGGACTCCCACGTAGTCGACTGTGGTTCAAGTCCCAGACCTGGTGGCTTAAACTCATGCCGGGCACGTGTGCGTGTGTGCCCAAGATCCCGAGAGGAGAATGGAGGAGAAGGGACTGTGGCGTGGCCATCCCCCCTGGGGGGGGTGATTTCTCGCTTTCTATCTCTCTGTCTCTGTCTGTCTGGCGAGCACACGTGCCCTCTAGCAAAAACCTCTCAAAAAAAAAAAAAAGACAGCTCTATTTACATACAGACATTAAAAAAATTTACTAGTTAGATGGGACAAACCAATTTATTATTATTATTATTATTATTATTTTTTGGAGAGGTTTTCACTACAGCCGCCCTGGCGTGGATGGCCACGACACAGTCCCTTCTCCTCCATTCTCCTCTCAGGATCTTGGGCACGCACGCACGTGAACCCAGTGTGATTGTAAGCTACCAGGTCTGGGACTCAAACTGCGGTCAACTACGTAGATGTCCAGCGACATAGCCATTATGCTATCTGCTGGTCCCAAACCAATTTTTTTTATTAAAAAACAGTTTATACTTAATGTTCAAAATAAGGGCTGATGTGACAATTACATAATATTTTAACTTAGGGAATTTTTTTCTCAAGATTTCAGAGTTACTTTAATACTCACAAATGAGTCATTTTCATCACTTGCATCGAGTAAGAATAAAAATAAGTCTAATTACAAAATTTAGTGGTAATTAACCAACATTTCATTTTTTGCTGACATTCCTGACAGCAGTTTCCCTCACTCTCCTGTATTGCTGTTTTCTATTCAGTCTTCTTTTATATTTGATTTTAACCCATGAATGAAGTTGTCATTTTCATGTTCCCAGTTCTTTGTCTTTGGGCATGAGACTTTTCCCTCTCCTTGCCTTCTGTAGGCAAGTAATGAGCCATTTGCAAAGGTCTGTTCATAATAGCAGCCCTCAGTATCTGGGGACTGAGTTGGGGGCACTCTGAGAGATTCACCATAGGACTCCGTTTCGTTATCAATGTAGAAATATCTGATTCAAATAGCACTACCACCAGAGAAGCAAAAGTAGTGCAAAGATGTATTAAATGGACAATTAACAAACATAAAAGGGACCAGTAGATGACATTATGATGGTTAAGGTGCTGGACTACAACATAGCTGACCACAGTTCGAGTCTCAGATCCAGTGGCTTGAAAACAATGCCAGGCACGTATGCATGTACTCAAAATCCTTAGAGGAGACTAAAGGAGAAGGGTCAGTGAATAGCTGTCCCTGCTGGGGAATGATTTATTGCTTTCCCTCTTTTTGTCCCTCTTTCTCCCATAAGCACAAGTGCCTTATGGCAAAAATCCAAAAAAAAAAATTAAATAAATACATAAACATGAAAATATACACTGAAATAGATGGAAAGTATTTAAAACATTTAATAAATAAATGCATAATTACATCTGAATTCATATAATAGCTCTAATCCACAGAGGTACAGTGATTAAATGTAAAAATAAATAAGAAAATAAAAAGAAAAGAAAAACAGTTTAATGATATGTGAAAAAAAATCTTTGAATAAATCAGACAAGTTTGCTCATTGAAGCGTAAAGATAATTTTGTCTTCTCTCTGTTTTATCAAAGCATAAAACATTATCCATGTAACATGTCATGTTTTTAACATTTATCTGTTTCTTCTATGAACTAAAGTCACAGACCCCCAGAGTCCTGTTGCTGTAATCCACTCCTAGCCTCAGCCAGCACCAGATCATGGGCAAGTGTATCCTCCCTGTGCAGGGACGTCAGAGATTTGAACTGGGAACCTTTGCACGTGGGATTGCTACACACAGTGCCGCATTTTATGTGGGGCCAACATGTGGCCCCACATTCTGTTTTCTATAACGTTTTGTTAATTATGGAAAACCTAATTATTTTGAATCATCTAAATTTTTCTACATTGGTTTTATGAGTCACATATGTTATCATTATTTCCAGAAATATTTAAGATATAAAAATGCAAATACATGTATTAAATTATACTGAAATATAATAAATTTTTAAAAGCATATTTATTTTATTAAAGAAAACGAGTGCACATGCACATGTGAGAGAGAGAGAGAGACTGGGAGAGAGGTACCCTGGATAGGGTCTCATCATGCCATGATCTCTTTTCTCCAGCCCTCTGACTCATCAGGATCCTGGGCATGTGCATGTACCCACCACACTTCAGACTGACCTGATGGAGCTCTGCACACACAGTAGGCCATGTGGCCTTCAAAACTATAGCGGGCACATTATTGATCATGTCATCAGTCTGGGCCAATAAATTACTTTTTAGAAAGTCAGTATTTGTGAACTTCAAACATTCCCGTATGTAATTTCATTTGATCTTCATTTACTCAGAATTTTCCACATCCTGTATCACTACATTTTTTTTAAAGTTTTACTTATTTATTTCTTCCATGAGAGGGGGAGACAGAAAGCGATCAAGAGAGGCAAGCACCCTAAAGGGTCTTCCCACCACAATCCTACTTCCAGTCTCTGCCGGCATGGATAGTAAGTATGCATGAACAAAGCCGGCATGCATAGGGAAACCTTAGGATGCAAACCCAGGACTTTCCACAGGGTCTCAGTATTGCAGAACATCGCATTGCCTCTGCGGCATTACAGCTGGCCATGGTTTGTTTTGCTTTGTTTTTTATTACTAGTGGGATTAAAATGTTATCTCGTTGTGGTTTTTATTTTCTTTTACTGAATGAATAATAATGTCAAGCATCTATTCGCAGACTTAGTGAACATTTGCATAACCACTTTGGAGAAAGGTATATTCAAGTCCATGGCCCATTTTCAATTGGGTTCTTTTTATTTTTCTTGTTTAGTTTTTTAAGTTTTTTTTTCTAAGAGAGAGATTTTTGCTACAGGGTGCATGTGCTCACTGGAGAGACAGAGTTTCAAGCCAACTGGTCCAGTTTGTCACAAAAATGACTCAACAATTGGCTAAAGTCAAGATATTTAATGGACTCTCAACTCACTATCATCAACAGGCATCTGATATCACTGAGCATAAAAACATGCTTACCAAAATTGATGTTAAAAAATTTCATACTCTTGGGACCAGCAGTTAGAGTAACGGCTATGTCGCTGAACTCCCATGTAGCTGACCGCAGTTCAAGTCCCAGACCCGGTGGGTTAAACTCATGCCAGGTGCGTGTGCATGCGTGCCCAAGATCCTGAGAGGAGAATGGAGGAGAAGAGATTGTGGCATGGCCATCCCCTCTGGAGGGGGATTTCTCATTTTCTGTCTCTCTGTTTCTCTCTGTCTTTCTGGCGAGTGTACGCGCCCCATAGCAAAAACCTCTCAAAAAAATTTTTCTTCCTTCTCTGAGACCAGCAGATGGCATAATGGTTACATTACTGGACTTCCACGTAGTAAACCGCTGTTTGAATCCCATGCACAGAGGTTTAAAATCCACGCCAGGCGTATGTGCATGTGTGCCCAAGATCCCAAGAGGAGAATGGAGGAGAAGGGATTGTGGTGTGGTCATCCCTCCCAGAAGCTAATTTCTCACATTCTGTCTCTCTCTGTCTCTGCAGCAAGTGCACAAGCCCTATAGCAAAAATCTCTCTTAAAAAAAAAAAAAAAAAATTTCTGATTCTATCTCCCTCATAGCCTCCTGGTCTCACATCTTTTAGGCATTCTAATCATTAAACACTAAATTCCTAGAAAGGAATCATCTCCTCTTGGTGGCTTCCTAAGTAATGATAAGAATGAACAAACTGGAGGATTATATAGACCTAGTTAGAAATTTGAAAACTGCATCCTGACCATTCCCCAATATGATCTTTCTTTTCTGCCACTAATGACAAATCCTATCTCATCTGGTTGGAATATGCTCTACATAACAACCCAGACAAAAGAGGCCTTAAGGATTCAACCGTAATTCAGCCACCTATTCTCAAGTTGGACTAGCATGGTCCTTGATTATAATGACTATGTGGTTGAGTACCATGTTTACTGAGTACCATGGGTTGGATAATGGTCTGTACCGAAAGGTTCAAGTTTGGGAATTTGGTCCCCAATGTAATAACTTGAGGAAGTAGTGAGGCCTACACAGTGGGTGGTACCTCATCATTAGCGCACTGGCCTCACGAATGCATTAGTGCAGTCTGGTAAAAGTGAGTTCTTTCTCTCAGAACAAGGAATTACATCCCAAGATGTAATTTGTCATCAAAGTAAAAACCGCCCTCGCGTCTCTTTCTCTTTGATCTGTCTGCTGACCTTTCTGATTCTGTTGTGAAGTAGCACCAGGGGCCAGTCTGATGCCAGCCCCATGCTCTTGGACTTCCCAGCCCCCAGAATCATCAGTTCAGTTCTATTCTTTTATAAATCACCCAATCTTAGGATTTTTATTTAGCAACGCAGTAATAAAATAAGACACTAATAGTCCTATCATGGCTCCTGTGGACTAAGACAGACAACATAATGGGTTTCCACAAATTTTCCAAAACTTTCCTTTAACTCTGAGCTATGATACCTCATAACTGGGTGCAAATGAGGGATGACCAGGAGTAAAAGTGAAATTATAGTTGCTGGATTAGGACTCCCATGTAATCAGCCATAGTTCAAGTCCCAGATCTGGTGGATTTAAACTCACACCAGGTGCGTGTACATGTATGTCCAAAATCCCTAATGGAGAATGAAGAAGAGATTGTGGTATGGACATCCTCCCAGGGAGTGACTTCTCATTTTCTGTCTCTTTGTCTCCAGTGAGTACTCATGCCCTATAGCAAAAATCTCTTTCTAAAAAGAAAAAAAAAAAAAGAAAGAAAAAAAAAAGACTGTCTGCTTATTCATGAAAATGATATTTTTCTTCTAAGCCATTTTGAATTTAATTAACAGATCTCCCCAATCATTACTCTCAACTCTACTAACTCTGAATACAATCTGACAGCCATTTCCCTTAACTTCCCAAGAAATCTATCAAAAATATTGGCAGATAGCTAAGAGGTCATGTGGGAGACACTGTCAAACTCTGCCTCTACTGATGTAGGTCCTACTTGGGACTCCTCAACAATTTTAAACAAACCTTTCTTTCCAATGGACCATGTGAGCCAATGGAACTATGGTTCTTGGGTGGAAGGCAAACAATATCTGCCTCCTTCCCCTAAATACTACACGTTAACTTGCACTTAATAGTGGTCATACAAGATATTCAAGGATTTAAGAAAACACCAGCAGTAGATAATTATGTAGCTATCAGATGATGGTAAAGGATCTCTCTAAAGTGAGGTTGTACTTGGTTCCATGGAGGAACTACTTGAAGGAATAACTGACTTGTATTTGAGTATACTCTATAGACAATTATCCCTACAGGGTAGTTATCTCATTAGAAAAAATGGTATAAAATTTGTCTCTGACTTTAGCTGAGTTGAAAAATAACTCTATCTCATTTTTGTAAGCCATCAGGTCAGCTCAATTCTCTGTGCATGGTTTATAGATACAAAGAAGCAGACCAAGGTAGAATCAATAAAATTCCTAATAAATCCTCTGTACTGAGATTAATGCCTCAAGTCAACTGGAGCCATAAATACAGAAATTTAAAGAGAAATCCACCTGGCTTTCTAAGATAGCCTGGAAGGGCTTATGAGCTGTATTCTGCTGGTTGGATCTGGGACCCTGAGAGACATGGTTAGGCTCAAGACAGAAGGCCAACATCTGCTGCTTGGAATCCTGCTGGTAGTAACCTTAATTAAAGGCTTTATGAGACTAATGAAACAGATTTGCTCTCAGCCTCTGTCAGATTCATTACAGTCACTAATGGAATAGCATACCCATGAGAACATTTCCCAGCATCCAAACAAGGATATAAGGATGTATGCTATTGGGAAACCATGAACCATTTGTTTCTCACATTGCTACATAATTTTTGAGTGAGGTATCTTTCTGTACTTTTTCTGGACTGTCTTTTCAAGGATGTTTTCATCGTGAACAGCCTTGGGAGATAGTGCCACCCTCCAGAGCAAAAGACAGGTTGACTTACTGCCTTGGAAGATGTTTCTCTGAAGCAAAGAGTAGGCATTCTTATTCTCTAGTATGATAAAGGTCATTTGCCCTCTGAAATAAAATGGCAGGCTTTGTCATGACCCCATTGTAAAAAGATTTGGGTTTTCTCAGCTTGGAGTTCTCTTCCTGTAGCATATCCTACTGTTTCTGCAGCACCCATCGGGGTTCATGGTTTATTGTTTTTTGAAACTTGAGGGCACTCAAAATTCAGGAAAATATGCTAGTATTCTTGCTATGCATTGTACCATAATAATAAACTCCTTTCCTTCTGAGATGGGAATCTCATATCTTCTGCCAGCATAAAAATGTGGCAGGGTAAAGTGTTAGTGTGGAAATAGGATAATATATCAAACACTGCAGTTTTTGACATCCAGTATATACAATCCACCAAAGATAAATAAATTAAAATGTTTAATTATCCTTTAGGACATAATCTAATTTTGTGTCTAAAATAGTTATTCCAGCATTTCTTTTTCCATTAATTTTATCATCCCAGGTTTTAAAATAGATCCTATCCATTTATTATACTGTTGGTTGCCACTTAAGTGGTTAAAATCAAAATGTGACTGGGGCTGGCAAGTGGGATGGTGGTTAAAGGCACTGGACTCCCACATGGCCAATCATGGTTCAAGTCTCGGACTTTGTGGTTTCTTTGTCACTTCCTCTCTTTCTCTCTGTCTCTCTCTGATTAAACTGGAAAATAATAATGATAATAATAATAAATAAAGTTAAATAAAATAATTGTTTAAAAAAATTAAAATGTGACGTGTACTCACTATGTGTATTAAAAGTTTGGTTTTTACTATTTAAAGATTCTGTTTCTCCAGTTGCATAAACTCACTAAACATAAGTTCTAGGATTTCTACTTCTCTGTCCTTCTCAGTATATTTTACAAATGCTTATAGTTCATAATTTAGTTTATATTTCTTTCTAAATACAGAAATACAGATATAGTCATTCTTTAGTATCAAGTGGTTCTGCATTCATAGATTCAACCACCCATAAACTGAAAATATTTTAAAAACAATAAAAAATATAAATTTAAAAAGTACAATTCAAAAACTACATATTTACACTATGCTAGGTATTACAAGTGATCTAGAGAATATTCAAAGTATACAGGAGGATGTACATCAGTTATATGTAAATATTGTACTATTTTATATAGAGGACTTGAGCACTGATGAGTTTTGGTACTTGCAGGGTCTTGGAACAAATTCTGTCCAGATAGCACAGATAGACTGTACACATAAGAAACCTTCCAAAAGTTCAAAGAAACATGTATTATGAAAACATTATGTGTGGATTTCAAAAATGCTTTTGTATCAAATTAAATTTGTACTTTTCCCCATTTTTCATGAACTTTTTGATGTACCCTCATATATGTGCATGTATTTTATATAAACACACACATACATATATAAAGACATAAAATCTTCAAGGTAAACAGTGCATGATTTTATTCTTCCTCTCTCTATTAAAAACCCATAGTCTGTATATCACAGGATTTCAGTACCCCAATATATTCTTGATCCATTTGAGAAGATGGCACTAAAATTTAGTATGCAGACAAGTGAACATGCTATGTTCTTCTAAACCTAATTATCCAAATCTTCATTAACACAAATAAAACAGAACAAAGTGAGCTGCAGAATTCAATTAAAATAATTATGAAGTCTACCACTCTCCCTGATAGAGCACAAATAATTATATTTACAGAAGGTTTCTGTGCCATTAACACAAATATCTCCATAGTAAATCTGAAAGCTATAATACTAAGGCACACAGTTAAAGGACTTAGTGCAAAATCTAACCCCCACTAATGGAAATGGTTATGAAGCTCTGGTACATTTGGAACATTTCCTGGCAGTGGAGGTACCAGAATTTCTTAAGAGTTGGGGCTTTGTGGCATCTATCTTTCAATAACAAGGTTAAGAGAATGTGTGTGTATGTGTGTGTAAATAGTTAAAGACTGAAAAAAAAGTCAAACTTAAAAGGATGTGGAGTAGGGCTGATAAAGTTGCATCTTCTCTCTGTAAGCTTAATTTTGATGCTCACTTTTTTTTATTTTTCTAAAACTACAACCATAGAATTCAAAAGCAATTGATATAAATATAAATTACACTGGGTTCAACAATAATTTCTGAAAGATTTGTATTCTAATCAAGTTTATGCCTTGATAAATAATATGTTGACTCTTTCCATTAGTTTTCAGAAAGTAGGGCAAAAATTTTTAGATGGGAACAAAGAACAAAGAAAAAAATTAAAATCTACTAATTTTTCTCTTAGTTTTTCTTGATGCAAGCTATAGTGACTACTACTAAGAAAATTTTTCAAAGCCAAAATGGAGTCATTTACATCAATCCTGACTAAATCAAGGTGGGAAGGCTATGAAACAAGGGTTTTCTTATCCTAATATGCCTGATAACAGAAACTCTTACTCAGAGAACTCTGCCAGGACTACAACCATGCACAAAGACCACTGCAACCTGACACAAAGACTAATTCTGTGAGAACATCTGCCCAGAGACCACCCCAATAGCACCACTCTTACTATAGATCCTGGGAGCCATGGGTCTCAAAGCAACTCATGTAATCCCCTCTTTCATTTTTCCCATTTGTGGTTTTTACCTTTAAAATTTGTCAGAGATTTGAAAGATCTTTATGAGTACATTAAGGAATGATGCTTGTTTTGGATGTACCATGGTGACACCCTCAAATTTATACCCAAATGAAGTCCTTTTAGCGTTTCACATTTTGCTTCAGGTTTTTTTTTTTTTTTTTTTTTTTTTCTCACTGCCTTTTTTTCATCTTATTTGCAAAAGACGTTGAGCATCTTACAATTTTCTGTTTCTTCAGATATAATCAAATATTCAAGTAAAAAGTTTCATCCACTCTTTTTTTTGATGTTGAAAATATCCATAATGTTTTGCTTTAAACACTGAAAACTATGTGTCTTTGGCTGTAGCTGTCAAACACCTTAAGTCCATGAATCTTAAAAGAGGAAGGATTTCTCTGATATCTGCTGAGTTCCAGTCACCTTATAAACAACTTATGGGCATTTTCATAAACAACTATGAAAGATACAGTAATATAGTAACATCTTTTTAGAATAAGGTGAAAGATAAATCAATCAATCAATAAATAAATAAATAATTTTGTATAAAGTCCTTAATGTTAAAGATAACACAGAAAATGGCTTAGTTGGGATTTGCACCCAGTTTTACCTACTTTTGACTTTTAAAAATTGACATATTGGGACTAGCAGGTGGCGTAATGGCTATGTCGCTGGACTCCCATGTAGTTGACTGCTGTTTGAGTCCCAGACCCAGTGGCTTAAACTCATGCCAGGTGCATGTGTGTGCATGCCCAAGATCCCAATAGGAGAATGGAGGAGAAGGGATTGCAGTGTGGCTATTTCTCCTGGGAGTGATTTATCGCTTTCCGTCTCTCTGTCTCTTTGTCTTTCTGGCAAGGAGGGATTGCAATGTGGCCATTCTTCCTGGAGGGTTATTTCTTGCTTTCTGTCTCTCTGTCTCTCTCTGTCTTTCTGGTGAGCACAAGCGCCCTATAGCAAAAATCTCTTCCCCCCCCCCAAAAAAAATTCATGGTCTTCAATGATTGGTTAAATACAACTAGTGGATTTTTCATTTTAGATTTTGTATTTTTCTTCTGTAGAATTTACATTGGCCCTTTTCTTAAAATTTTTATTTATCTGCTGAAAGGTACCAACTTCACATTCATTTTTAATATTTTTTTCACTTAAATATTTGAGCATAGTAGTAAGAGCTGAATCTAAGTTGTAACATCTAGATTGTCTTATGTTTGTTTCTAATGCCTTTTTTTTCTTAAATATGAGTTACATTATTTTGAACCTTCTTACATGGAATTATTTCTGACTTAATATCAAATATTATATATAATACATTGAAGAGGCTCCAGATATTAGATTTGTTTAGTGTTACTAAAATTTTGTTGGTGGTGGTGATGTAGCAAGAAGTTAATTAGGCTATCTTTATCTAAACTTTGTCCTTCCTGAGGTCAACAACTGCTAAAATCTTCATTCAGTGATTAATCCAATTAAAAGATGAAAAAATGAGCTGAACAATAATCTCTCCAAGGAAGGCATATGAACAGCCAAAAAGCATATGAGGAAATGCTCAGCATCCCTTATCATAAGAGAGACGCAGATTAAAACCACAATGAGATACCACCTAGCCACTGTTAGAATACGAAGATTAAAAATACAAAAAAAGTGGTAAGTGTTGGTGGGGTTCTGGTGAAAGGAGAACTGTCCTACACTGTGAGTAGGAATGTAAATTGGTCCAGCCACTGTGGAAAACACTATGGAGGTTTCTTAAAGATCTACAAATAAAACTACCATTTGATCTACCAATTCCATTTCTGGGTATTTACCAAAAGGGCAGGAGAATGATCAGTCGGCAAAGAGCTTGCACATCAATGTTGATTGCAGCATTATTCACAATTGCTAAGACACGGAATTAACCATCTGTCAATGAACAGATGAATGGATTGAAAAAATGTGGCACATATACTCTATGGAATACTATCCAGCCATTAAAAAATAACAAGACCCTAGCATTTGACAAAAAGTGGTCAAATATGGAAGATTTATGGCTGCGTGAAGCAAGCCAGGCTATGAAAGAAAGATATTGTATATATCCATGTAATATATGCTTACTATCCATACTCTGTGGTAGAGATTTAAATGTTGGAGGGCAGAAAAGCAGTGAAAATAGTTATGGATGCTGAAGACAGTGTGGAACAAGGTGGAGGGGGAGGAGAAGAGAAGAGTAAAGAGAAGTAAAGGAGGAGAAAAAATAGAGGCATGGCATTTGTGGAACACAGAAATGGTTTATTACCTGTTGAGGATAACATGTATAGTATCTTCAACTGGACTAATCCGAGAAGTATTTCATGTTGGGTAAATTCTCTTTACAAGCCACATGATGTATAGCAATAAAATGTTTAAAAAAGTAAAAATAATAAAAATAAATAAATAATCTGAACAAAATGAGAAGCTATTTGCCTATGATGAGGTATATAATAACGTCTTTGTCTTGATTGATATGCATGGCAATCATGCTGGAAAAAGAAATTTTATATTCTGTAAAGATATTTGTGATTAAATGTAATATAAAAATAATAATAAATTTTAGAAATAAAAAAATCTTCATTTAGTTATTTTGACTTCTAAATGTAGTTTTTCCTTTATAGGCATCCTTGCGGTCTCCCTACGTATACATAGTTTATAGGTCACCAATTAGATTCAACCCAAATAAGACTATCCCAAGGCATATAATAATCAAAGTTAACAAAGGCCAAAGACAGAGAGGATACTGAAAGAAGCAAGGAAAAAAAAAGGTATAAGGAGTCCTATTGCAATATGCCTGATCCAGCAGAGATCGTGTTACTTTGCTCAAGTTTTCAAATAAGGGGTCAAGAGTTGGAATAATTTGCAAAATGTTAGACATTTGTGAAGTGTCTGAGTAAGTAATTCAATTCAGTTCAATCTGACACCAAAGTCCATACTCTTTCCACTTAGTCAAGTTTTCAAAATAACCATGTCCTTTCAGAGCCCTAATAATGCAACCTGAAAATAAATGAAGCATGCTGACAATTATTGGGTTGTTAGAAAACTCATGATGCATTTTTGCATAGAAAAATCCTTCATGACTTTTCTGACAATCCAATAAAACCTCTGACTTCAGAGGAATGCTTTAAATAGAAGGATGTCTAACAGGAAAACTGACTTTCAATAAAATATAATATATTCTGGCTTAATTTTCCCTCCAATTTCCAGCCTCTAATCACAAACACAAACATTCTAAGTATAAAACAAGACAGTCTCTGAGGGTTGAACAGCATGGAAACTCATAATAAAGAATTAGCATTTGAGTGAGCTATAAGACTGGTATATTTATGCTATTTTTTTTCACAAAAATGTTTATATAACACAATTTGTAAATTTATATTTAATGCACATGACCAAACCATTTACTGGCTTCTAATTTGGCCAGTTAAAAACCAAACTTGGGTCAAGTGGTGGCGTGGTAGTTAAGGAGGCTGGGTCCCACACGACTGACCATATGGTTAAAGTCCCAGACCCAGTACCTTGAAAGATAATACCAAGCACACTTGAATGCATGCTCCAAAATCCAGAAGTAGAGAGAAATGGAGGAGAATGGATTGAGGCATGACCATTCTCCATGGGGAATGCTTTCTCACTTTCCCTCTCTCTCTCTTTCTCTGTCTCTCGAACAAGTACACCTGCCCTCTGGCAAAATTTAAAAAAGAATAAAGAAACAAAAATAATTCATTCTATTTATCAACTCACAATTTTGTCTTACCACTACAGATCAGAGCAAATGAAGCTTTGTTTATTAGTCTTTCCTTCCTGACTAGCAAAACCTACCCTGTTATGTATTGATTCCTTAAATGAACTATACATTTCTACAATATGAAAGTATTTCACAAAAATAAAATAATCTAACTTCCCTCCATCACACCTGGTAAAAACTTAATTTTACTAACTGTTCCTGTTAAACATCCTGTCAGTCTCCTCAGGAAACATTACAGCATAGAAACAAACCCTCCACAGGGGCATTATTGTAGTTTATGTTTTCATGTTGATGGCTAGTTACATGCAGCACCTGCCTTGATTATTTTTCTAAAGTATCACCATATCTGATGTGTTCTGAGGGGTGTAATTTTGAGGTCTCCATACATCACTTATCCAGGTATTAAGGAGCCTGGAACTCACTCCTTCATGAGAAGAATCTAATCTTTTCCTCTATTACCAAGGTGGGGTCACACTGCCATATGTGGGTGGAATTGACCAAAAATCATGACCTCTCAGCTCAGCTCTTACAGAGGAGACCAGTGCTGCCCATGAGCATGCAGTCCCGCAACATGACAATGTTCCTAAATCAGCATGGTAAGATGTAAACAGTCACAAAATCAGGCCTCTTGTCTGTCTCTGTCTCTCTGTCTCTCTGTCTCTCTCTCTCTTAATTTTAAGAGATCTTGTTGTTGTATGGTACATTCGCTCACTGGAGAGACAGAGAGAGACAAAGTGAGAAATCATCCCCCTCCCCAGGGCAGGGAAGGGATGGTCACACAGCAATCCCTTCTCCTCCATCTTCCTCTCAGCATTTTGGAAATGCACACACACTTAACCAGCATATTTCAAGTTGCCAGGTCCAGGACTTGAACCATAGTCAACCATGCGGGAGTCCAGCACCTTAACCACTATGCTACCTGCTGGCCCTTGTGTCTCACTTTTAATGCTTAGCAAAAGCCAAACTAAAAGATACAATGTACTGGAATAAAATTTAGAGAAACTGTAGTTCCAACTGAGGTAACTTTCAGCTCCATCTGTCAAGTTTAGAAAAAGGCAGAGTCCTTAGCCCACTCATCATCTACAAAATCAGCATCTGTGATGGGCCCAAGAATTTATACTTTGTAAAGTCCCCAAAGCAATGCTGATAGCCAGATTTCAGTGTATCCCTTTGGGAATTCTTGTGGATAACTTTATCCAGGCATACTAAGCTTCAGACCTAGACTGAGATTTTGTACTTGAAACACATCAGCCCACCTCTTCTCAGCATTCTCTCTTTTATGTCATCTTCAACTTTAATACAATTATCCCATGGGGAAAATCTAATAATTCTACTTCTGTGTTACAGCAAAACTAATCATATGCTGCTTAATGTCCACAATATAAAATCTTGAGTGAGAATTTTTTCAAACTATGGTGTCAAAAATAATTATCTTCTGAAACAGATATGTTTCCTTCTTTTTGTACAGTGAGGATGATTATAATATCCATTTTGTCTGAGTTGTCAGGACTTTCAGAATTAAATTTTATTCTCTGCCATGCAATTTTGTTACCCCTTAAGTCTAATATTTTATTTCCTTCTTTTTCTTCATTCCTGAATTTTTGTCATTATCCATTAACTTTTTAATGCAAAACTGGCTAACAGTATGACTCTTTACAATACCTATATTTTAGTAACTATGCTAAGTGCTTTGCAAAAATATTTAATTCCCATAACAAACCCAAAAGATAAATACGTTATTAACCTATTTTCCACATGAGAAAACTGTGACTTGAACAAAACAAGTATCTTCTTATATACATTTTTTCTAAGCTTGTTTTTAAAAATGATTATTCATCTATTTATTTGTTATGATTTCAAGCCACCAGTCTAGGACTCAAACTGTGGTTGGCCACGTGGGAATCCAGTGCCTTAACCACCATGCCACCTGCTGGTCACATAGTCATACTCTTAGTAAGTTGTACATCTGCAATTTGAATAAAGAACCAGTTCTTTTGTCTGCTGTGGTATCTGCCCTTTATGTCAATTCTGCTTCTGTGTTTTGTCAAATAATTTTGGAAATGGGCTAGAGGAAAAAACAAAACAAGAAAAGGAAGCAATTTAAGAAGTCATGCTTTGTACATTAATGACAGTAAATGATTTTTGTTGTTGTTGTTACACTCTGACAATTTATCCCAAATGTATAAAATAAACTAGCAAAAAGTTCATGGAGATCTCCTTTGTCTCAGGAAATAGCTCTATGGGAGATATAAACATTCTTTTCTTTCATGTTAGACAGTAAACAAACTAGCATATTTATATATTGTCCAATTAAATGGATTCTTCATTACTATTTCTAAACATCGTTTTTCAATTAAAGATAAATCAGATTTTCTATAGAGAAGTATAAAATGTACAAAAAAATATAAATAGTACTTACTGGGACCAGCAGTTGGCATAATGGCTATGTTCCTGGACTCCCATGTAGTTGACCACAGTTCAAGTCCTGGACCTGGTGGCTTAAACTCACACCGGGCATGTGTGTGTGCATGTCCAAGATCCCAAAAGGAGAAGAGATTATTGTGTGGTCTTTCCCCTGAGGGAGTGATTTATCACTTTTTGTCTCTCTGTCTCTCTCTGCCTTCCTGGAGAGCGTGCACACCCTACAGCAAAAATCTCTCCCCCCAAAAAAATTTAAATTCTAGTGTTCATCGAAAGTCCTAGCTTTTGTTATAACATTGACCAGAATTTTTTTTCCTCTCTTATTTCTCTAAGTATTTTATGATAAAGATTCTCTTCTTGACTAAACCCCAGACTGAACTCTCTTCTCAATTAGGCCCTGATTTTAGAACTTCTCCATTCATCTCCAAGTTGTACAATTTTAGCAGGAAACTGTAAATAGTTTAGTCAGGATTCCATATCCTCAGTATTTGACCACCCTTCATATCTGATTACGTTCCTAATTTTCTGTTCCCCACCCCCACTTCCTAACAGGTGATATTGGGGCACTCTGGACTGATTCAGCAAAAATCGTGTTAGATTCAGTTGAGCCTGAATCCCCCTTTACTCATGTTTCCTTTTCATAATTTTCCAGCCATTGATTTCACTCTGTTCTTTGGCTGTAAATTCTCATTTTTCCTTGTTTTATTTAAAGTTAAGCCTATTCTCTTTTCCCTACTGCAAAACCCCACTGTGGTTGTTCCAAAACCTATCTCAGTAAAATAAAATCTGCTTTACTGTTCTTTAACACATGCCATAAATAATTTTTTTCTTTAACAAGTTCAAATATCCACACATCATTAATAAATTTTTACCTAATAAGTGTTGCTATTTTGGGTAAATATAGTTAAAGTATTTCTTCACAAATATTAAAGATAATCAAAATTATCTTAAATCTTGCTCCAAATATTGGTTAGTTATATATCTAAATGTCCAATATAAGGACTTTAAGTTAATACAGTAGGCCAGGGAATTATTCACTTAATACTCTTAGAGGCCAGCAGGCAGTGTGGTGGACAAGGCATTGGACTCCAACATGGCGGACAATGGTTTGAGTTTAAGATCTGGCAACTTGAAAATTTCAATGGCATGTGTGCATATGTACCCCAAATCCTAGAAAAATGGAGAAGGGATTACAGTGTGGGCATCCCCCTGGGGGATGATTTCTCATTTTCACTCTCTCTGTCACTCTCTATTTCACTCTCTCTGTCACTCTGTCTAGTGCTTATTCCCTATTGGAAGGACCTATTAAAAAAAAAAAAAAAAAAAAAAAACGGGGATTTTTTTTTGTTTTGACACTGCAGAGTTTCCAACATCTGTACCTAATATTAAATATGAAGCTGCAAAAGAAAATGTTTCTGGTATTGGTGTATTATTTTAGCCAACAGAGAAAATTTTTCAAAATTAGAAGCTATTACCATTTAAAATATTTTATAATTTTTAATCTTTTATTTAAAGAAAAGAAAATTCTGTGTAGTTTCATTTTGTGTTATATTCTCCATTTCTAAGACAAATTCACTTTGTGTCTCTAATTTTTTTTAAGAATTATTTTATTTAACTTTATTTATCCATTTATTTATTTCAATTTGACCATAGAGGGACAGAGTGAGGAAGAGATAGAGAGAGAGAGAGAGAAGAGAAAGTGAGAAAGTAAGCTGCCAGGTCCAAGACTCAAATCACAGTCAGCCATGTAGGAGTCCAGTACCCACAACCACCATGCCACCTACCAGCCCCTGTGTCTCTAATTTCTAAGGGGAATTCCCTTGTGAAAGATATACCATGTAGGCTTCGTTCATAGCTTTATCTGAAAAATTTAACTAGGTATTTCTTTGAGCTTTAGGTAGTTTGATGTGGTGCTTTATGTTTAAATGTGAAAGAGTAACAAAATTAAGTTATGGAAAATAAAATAAAGGAAATTAAACAAATATAGACATGAAGGCTGGATCATATATTAGGAATCTATCTGTTACCTTATGAAAGCAGTATCGATTCTGACAATATAAACTTAAATTGCAAAAGACCAGTGACGACATGTCAAGTATAAACAAAATTCAAGGCAAAATTACTCTTATTATGAAAACTATAATACAATAAACAATGTCTTCATAATCATTATCTACTTACCATATTTTCCATGTAAAGAAATATTGGAATTACTATTCTATTAACATGGGAATTTAATTGCTCTTTTCTGTGACTCGTGATCATAGGTCTTTGAACTATTCCTAACCTCGATTTGAACTATTACTAAACTTATACAATTTCAGACCTTCTTTCATATATCTCTTTGAAATTTTTAAATAGTGGCATTATTTAGATATTCACAAAATGTTGCCTGGACTTGGTATCATATATTGTAGCACTCCAAAAAACAGAGGTCTGACTCTAAATCCTTATTTTGAACATTGACAATTTCCTATTTTCTTCAAAATTTCTTTCATTATTCCTATGACTTAGGGTATACTAAAAATAAACTGTTTCTTCATTCCTAGGAAAACACATAGCTATAGGCCACAAATTATATTCAAAATTTAGCAACTTAGGTCATCAAAAACTGGCTCAGAAATAGAGTAAGCTTAAAACATGCAAACAAGTAAAACCTCATCTCCAAAATAGATCAGATGATCTCTTCCTTGCCATCATTGTGAACTATTACATTATAAAACTATATAAACTTAAACTCCAAAAGGTCAGTGAATACACATCTAGTATAAATAAAACTACAGTATTTTAAAAAAAAAAATCATGCATGTGGGGAGGGCAAAGAGGTAGGGGAAGGGAAAAAAGCTTTTAAAAATCTATTTTAGTGGAACTGCAGGTGGCATACTAGTTAAGGTGCTGGACTCCCACATGGTCGACCATGGTTCGAGTTCTGAACCAATGGCTTGAAACTCACCAGGCCCATGAGCCTGAGTGTCTATCGAAAATCTCAAGAGCCAACTGGAAGAAAAGAAATTGCAGCATGGTCATCCCTCCCTTCACCCTGGGGAGGAATTTCTTGCTTTCTGTCTCTCTAGTAAGCGCAGGTATCCTATAACTCCCCCCCCCTCAAAAAAAATCATAAGCAAGTCAAATCCAAAGTTCTATTAAAGAAAACGTATTTTGCCTAGCTGTGTAACTCAGAAATGCAAGCTTGTTTTAACATTCAAAACTAATTGGGAACCAGCAGTTAGCGTAATGGCTATGTCGCTGGATTCCCACATAGTCGACCGCGGTTCGCGCCCCCAAGTCGGTGGCTTAGAACTCACGCCAGGCATGTGTGCGTGCATGCCCAAGATCCCGAGAGGAGAATGGAGAAGGGACTGTGGCATGGCCAGCCTCCCTGGGGGGTGATTTCATGCTTTCTGCCTCTCTGTCTCCCTCTGTCTGTCTGGTGAGTGCATGCGCCCTACGGCAAAAACCTCTCAAAAAAACAAAAAAAAAAATTAAAATAAAAAAGGAAGTCCAGTGGACTTATATTTTATTGGCATATTGAATTTTACAATGTATATGAACAAAGTATCTAAAGTAACTAAAACGAATTTGAACAAAAACATTTGTAGGATTTTTTTTTTTTTTTACTAAATTTCAAGAATTACTAGAAGACTCTCCTTGCCTGCCAGCAGGCACAAGGTCCACCTACAAGCTTCTGGCCAGCAAGAAATATTGAGGAAGGGTCACCTCTGACCCCTACTCCACTTCCAGACTCCCCAGCCCAAGACTCCACATCCTAGACCCTCCTTGATTCCTAGTAAGGTAAGTGTCTCTGGGATCCTGTCTCGTACTGATCCACCTGCAAAAACGGAGATACTGCTTTTTAGACACCTCAGTAGAGTTCTCTTCTTGAGAGCACATTGGTAAAAACAACAGAAGAGAGACTTCAGCAAACATCTATTCCCATTCAAAAGAAAACACTCTTACTCCTAGTGGGAGAAACGTTCCCCCAAGAGGTTTTCAAAAGGGAATTAATCTTCCAATGGCTAGAAGTAGAAAAAGAGCCTCAGGTCTGAATAAACAAGGAAATATGTCTCCAACAAAGGAAAACCCCCCCTCCGTGTCTCGTAAATATGGTGGACATTACCAAAATGATAGACACAGAATTT
Organism: Tupaia belangeri chinensis; assembly: GCF_000334495.1. Classification (NCBI taxonomy): domain Eukaryota; kingdom Metazoa; phylum Chordata; class Mammalia; order Scandentia; family Tupaiidae; genus Tupaia; species Tupaia belangeri. Next base: position 2,307,969 of record NW_006205376.1, on the reverse strand, counting down.
TGAACATTCATGGTGACCAAATTCTGTGAATTGTATCAGAAAAGAGACAACGATCTGCAGGAAATTACTAAGTCCTTCCAGGATATGAAAGAAGAAATGGATACTCTGAGAAAAAAATCAAGTGGAACTATTAGAGATAAAGTCTATAATACAAGAAATCAAAAACCCTCTGGAAAGTACTAAGAGCCGATTAGACCATGCTAAAGATCGAATCTCTGATGTAGAAGATAAAACCTCTGATCTAGAAAAAAACACCAAAA
>NW_006205376.1:2289630-2302579 GCF_000334495.1 Tupaia belangeri chinensis | reverse complement strand
AAAAATGGGAGAAGGAGTTGAATAAAACACTCTCTAAAGATAACATATGAATAGCCAAAAGGCATATGAAAAAAATGTTCAACATCCCTCATCGTAAGGGAAATGCAGATAAAAACAACAATGAGGTACCACCTAAACCTAGTCAAAATGTCTAAGATTAAAAAAAAAAAAAAGATAAGTGTTGGTGGGGGTGTGGTGAAAGGGGAACTCTTTTACACTGCTGGTGGGAATGTAAATTGGTCCAACCACTGTGGAGAATAATTTGGAGATTCCTCAAAAATCTACAAATAGATCTACCATATGATCCAGGAATCCCATTCCTTGGTATCTTCCCAAAGGACAGAAGAATTCTTCATTGGAAAAGTGCTTGCACATCAATGTTTATTGTGGCACTATTCACGATTGCTAAGTCATGGAACCAACCCAAATGCCCCCGTATGGAGGAATGGATTGAAAAACTGTGGCACATATACTCTATGGAATACTACCCAGCCATAAAAACCAACAAAACCCTGGCTTTTGACAGAAAGTGGAAAAATATGGAAGATTTACTGCTAAGTGAGGCAAGCAGGCTATGAAGGAGAGACATTGTATGTCCCCACTTAACATATACCGAATGTCTGCACTCTATGACTGAAACTGATTGACTAACGGTTGTACAAACACAAGAGATGGGTGTGAATGTCAGATGAGGTGTATGTGGAGGAGTGGGGCCTAACGAAGGACATTTGGAGAAGGGATATGGAGGTAGAACATTGACGGGATAGGGAAGTGTGGTGTTATCGGTTGAAGATATTCTGATCAACAGGACTGGGGAGAAATGTTCACATATTGAAATGCTCACATTGTACGCTAAACAATGCAATTGAATGTATATACAAAAAGAAGTAAATTAAATTAAAAAAATAAAATTAAAAAAAGAATTATTAGAAAGTTTAAGTAACACAAATAGCATAGCATTGCTGTTAAAGTAGAGAAATAGATCACTGAAATGATATAGTTCAAAAATATACACTCATATGTCTGATCAACTGATTCTGAATAAAGTAGAAAGGCACTTCAATGGGAAAAGGACAATATTTTCTACAAGAACAATGTTAGAAACAATTAAATTTCTGTATGCAAAAAAAAAAAACCTTCCATCTATTTAGAGAAGTTAATAAAAATAAGTCATAGGCCCAGATGTAAAGTCTAAATTTATTAAACGTCTAGATGAAAATAGACAAATAATCTTTGTGGCCTTTTTAAGAACAATTTTGAGATATGACATGAAAACTAAAACCATACCAGGGACTAAGAGAAATGAAGATTTTTCTATTGATAATTCCACCTCCAGGACCCAGTCTTGAGTGGAGAGGCAAGGGGCAGGCCTTCAGAAGAAGACTCCTCCATTGCTGCTGAGAACTAGTGATTTCAGGAACTAAGAGAAATGAAGATTATCTACTGATAATTCAGCCTCCAGCCCCCAGTGTTGAGTAGTAGGGTGCTTCTCTGCCTTTCTTTCTGTCCCTCTCTGTCTCTCTCTTTCTTCTCATTTTTTTGTAATTTTTCCTTTTTAAAGTTTTTGAAGGTAAAGTATTCTCTTGGCTTTCAGATCATCTTTTAACTTGCTAATAATCCCCTCTCTCCCTCCCCTCTAGGAGAGGCAAGGGGCAGGCCTTCAGAAGACTCCTCCATTGCTGCTGAGAACTAGTGATTTTGTGCAGCTCACTCATGCACCGCATGGTTTTTATTTTTTGCTTTTTTTGAAAAAAAAATGTTTTGGTTGTTTTTTTATTTTTTTCTTCTTTATCTCTGTTTTTTTCTCTTTCGCTGTTCCCTTATTCTTTTTCTTTTACCTCATTACTTTGCTGTTCAATCTCCATTCACTGATACCTAGATGGATCTAAGGGAACCACAGTCAAACATCCAAATACTGTTAGGGTTAACACATTCCTCAATACCTACTGAATCTGCTGCACAAAGAGATAAAAATGGTACAGCAAAGAGATTGCAGTTCACGTCCTCTTGCTGCCCCCTGAACACTCTGATTGAACTTCTAGGAATTAGAATGAACCATATAACCCATCAGTGACTAGAAATCACCACAAAGGCAAAGAAATATGAGAAACTGAGATCATACCTACCCCCAAGGGAAAAGAATAATCCCTCTTCATCCACAGACATTTCAATGAAAATGTCTAATAAAGAATTTAGAATATTCATAGTAATGAAGTTAACACAGATGCAAGAGAAGAGAGACAATGAATTCCAGAAGAGGCAGAAAAATAGAACCAAGGAGTTCCAAGAGGTGAGGAATTTCTTGCAGGATCTGAAAGAGGAAATACATACCCATAAAAAAGAATCAGACAGAACTGTTAGAGATGAAGGCTATAATACAGGAAATCAAAACCTCCCTTAAGGTATTAAAAGCTAGATCATTTAGAAAATCAAATCTCAGATGTAGAAAACAGAATCACTAGCCTAAAAAAATCCACCACAAAGACAGGGAAAATAGTCCAAAAAAATTAGAATAATATACGAGAAATACTAGATGCCATCGAACATCCAAACATCCTAATAATTGGTATCCCAGAAGGTAAAGAGACTAATAAGGGCATTGATAATCTTTTCCATGAAATCCTGGAAAAAAAATTTTCAAACTTAGAGAGGCATTCAAAGATCCAGACCCAAGAAATTCATAGGACCCCAAACAAAATCAACCAAAGAAGATCTTCTCCAAGACACATTATAGCCAGATTGACCAAAGCCACAGAGACAAGGTACTCAGACTGGCAAGAGAGAAATGACAAGTTACCTACAAAGGATATCCTTTGAATTGTTTAAACAATTTCAACCAAAATACTATGCCCAGCAAGATTATCCTTTATATGGGAAGAGAAGACAAGAACATTCTCAGATAAACAAAACCTGAAAGAATTTACCGACACCATACTAGTTCTCCAAGAAGTTCTGAAGGAAGTGTTACATCAAGAAAACTAAAGTCAGACACAGAAATAAGAGTTTAAAAAAATCCAAGAAAAGAGCCAGCTTAATGGTAGGGACAAGTCTAGAATTGAATATTATCTTCCAGAATTTAAACAGAAAGTTTGGACCATAGAAGTTAGATTAAGCACATGAGACTGAACTGATGAAATATAATTTTATGGCTTTTGACTAAAACAATACTATCTTTTTCTATGCTTTGTAGTCCAAAGAGAAGGATTTTTTTCTTTCCTTGAATTGTTGACAGATCCAGGTAACTACTATTTGAACAGAATCCTAACCTGTTTCCTGGTTTTAAGTCTTAAGTAAAATTCTCATAACATTTTTTGATTTTGACTTATTAAAGATAAAACTGCCTTTCTTGAAATTAAAAAATACCAATTTAATGGACCACCATAAGCTATAGAGCCTCAGCTAAGTGCTATTTTATAGTATATTCATTCTACTCACAGTTTCATGTCTAATGTCAAACATTTGTTCACAGATATTTATATAGCAGCTGAACTTACTATTGAAAGTAGTTAGATCAATTAAGATATTTTGTTAACCAATAAAATGGGGGAGAAAAAAAAGAATGGAAAGTAACTGCAGATACCAGAGACAGAGTGGGAGGAGGGTGGGATATGGCAGAGGGTAAGAAATGGAGGGGAGGGGATATATATAGGTAAAAAACAAGAAACAGAAAATTATTTGTGATGATAACATGTATGACTAAGCCACTATACAGTGTATTCTGGAAGGGAAATTGCATCTTGTATGCTGTGATGATGTTCAGTAAATGAATGCAAAATAAAAATTAAAAATTTAAAAGAAACACTAAACCATACCCCAAAAAAGTGATGAATTGAATTTTATCAAAATTAAGCACTTTCCTCTTCAGAAGTCATGGTTAAGTGAATAAAATAAAAAATAAAAACACAGGAAACCTATTTGCAAGTCATATACCTCATGAAGAACTTACATGCAGTATATAAAAAGAACCCTGAAGATGCAATAATAAGAAAGCAAACAACCCCAAGAAAATGAGCAAAAAAGTCAATTGATTTTTACTGACACATCACCAAAGTAGTCACCCAAATAGTGAATAGGAACATACATTAATACTCGAGATGATTAGTAATTAGGGAAATACAAATAAAAACCACAATGAGAGACAACTGCACACCTATTAGAATAGCTCAAATTGGAAAAACTCAATATTCCATACTCTGGCAAGAATGTGGAGCCATCATTATCTTTACTCACTGCTGGTGGGAAAGTATAATGGCACAGCAAATTTGGAAAAGAGATATTTATTTTTCTCTTTAAACATACCTTATTTCACTTCTAAATATCCATCTAAGAGAAATGAGAACAGAGCACATATACCCAAAAGTTCCTGCACATGAATGTTTATGATGGTATTGTATTAGCCATTAAGAGATGAACAAATCAGCAAATACTGATGCATCCATACAATGAAACACTATTCAGCATAAAAAGGAACAATCTTGACAGACAACACATGAATGGGTATCTAAATAATCACACTGAGTAAAAGAAGCAAGCCAGACAATAATAAAACATAGTATATGATTTAATGCAAATAAAATTCTATACAATGCGAACAAATCTATAGTAATTAAAAGTAAATAGCATTAGCCTAATGACAAAGGTGACAAGAGTGCATGATGGAGGGATAACAGGAACATGAAAGGACTTTTGGAGGTGATAGATATGTTCATATGCTTATATGTTATGATAATTTCACAGGGATATAAGTATGTTATAATATGAAAGTATATACTTAAATATGGACAGTTTATTGTATATCATTTATGCTTCAGTCATGCTATTTTTTAAATATGAATTATATGAAATATATGTCTATTTTAATAAGGTAATAAAAAATTAGTGGTCCTTTCTTTAGAAAATTATAAGCAATCATTAAAATATAGAAGTTACAAACATTAAAAAAAAACATAATAGATGATTGACAAAACCTTCTCAGTAGTCACTGTAAAGGTATTTCATCACTGTTTCGTACTATTTGGAAGAAACAGAGGTTAGGAGGTAAAAATGCAAACAGTGCTACTGATCATACATGTAGAGTAGAAATGAGAATACAACTGGAAAAAGAGACAAGTGGAAAAAAGTAGCCAAAGGAAGCTGGAACATATTAAGACACGAAAATGGGACCAACAGGACCCTAAAATAGGAAATCCAAAGCAGTACTCTACTTGATAGTCAAGGAGCTAGAAGAAAATGTGTACTAATGATGACAAGGAGGGAAAAGAGATTGGGAAAAGTATATGAGTAGCAGGGGGAATAGTTCATGTACTCATGTCTGAATGAGATATGTTATTTGATAATTCCTGTTGAACTGTTTTGATATAGATTGACTTAATATTGCAAAATGTTTCTTTATATAAATCTAACATAGATTTATTTCTGAGAGATTCCTGAGAACTGAAGAGATTGTGTGTGTGTGTGTGTGTGTGTGTGTGTGTGTGTGTGTGTGTGTCCTATTTAGGTAGCAACTTCTACCTTAACGTATATCTACCCATGGGCAAATACCCACTTTTGTAGAAACCTGGCATTTTCTCTTAAGTTAAAGAGAATCAGGTACAGTGAGTAGACTTGAACCCATACACTATATCTGATTCTGTTTAACTTAAAAGTGGTAGACCCGATGTCAGAATTGTTATGTGTGTATCCTTAATTTCATCCCAGGATGTACACTTCATAGAAATTACTCAGGAACACAAGCCTATCATTTATATCCTTCTGATTTCCAAAATGAAGAGGCAACTCACCACTAAAGCCAAAATTTTAATTCAATAATCTAAGAAGAAAAGAATAAAGAAAACAGTACTAGATTGAATTAATAAGTATAATTACCTTTGTTTTCTGACACATCTATGAATATTAAATAGAAGAGAGAGCCATAGTTTATCAGCACAAATTTCTAAAAGAGTCTATCGCATGTGATGAAACTCCCTATAAGTAGTATTGGTAGTGTGATGGATCTACTTCTAGTAATAGCTTTATTGTCTATAAATTTCAAAATGTTGCTTCTGAATAAGGCCCTAAGACATATTTGAGCATGAATCCTTCTAACAGGATTTTGTTAAGCTCATAAACGCAGCCTGCCTTGCTTCCTATTGGTAACAGCCTCATAAACTGACCAGGGCAGTCAAATGGATATTCATAATACTAACTAGTACACGAGTACACTCTCAAGTGTACTTCAGGTAAAGTGACAGTCTACACTGCCGTCCAATAAATGGTTCACTTATAAAATTCAATAGCAAATATTGCCAAGATTCCTACAATTTTAAAAGCTACATCATTCTTAAATTGTTAAATTTTAGATCCCTTTTTAAAACAAGGTTTTTTTTCCTCTTAATTGATGAAAATAAAATAATTTGTACTGAGAACGCACATGAAAAGTGCTAGAAAAGTGCTACAAAGTCCAAATAATGTTATTGGGGTTTCTCTAAAGGATGTTCTTTTCTTCTGTTACTTTTTTTCTCTCAGTTCTATCATTATTCTTTAGAACACCTGGTATCATTATACATAAATTCCTTTGTATTTAAATATATAACTGTAGTCCTGGTCCAGGACCTACTAACAGGAGTGTGGCTAACATTGTCCATGTTAAAAATGTATTCGTAGGGACTTTGGGACTAAATACACATTTCTTCCCATGTAGCAAGGTTATGATTTCATTGCCTGATTTGAAGTTTTATTTTTGTGGCTAAGAAGACTGTAAGTCAATGCCACAGTGAGAGAGAAGTAATTGGTGCCCAGGCACAGGGCAAGAGACTCATGTAGCACAGTAGGAAGGTAGGTTAGCAACGTCAGACAGCAGGAGCTGCAGAATTCTCATATCCATCCAAAGTATGTAGTCAGCAAGCAGTGGGACTATGCCTGTTGACTTGACCTTTTATTTATGTGTGTAAGTAAAAAGGCAAAAATACTGACTTCTTTTTGGAAACTTTAGCTGTATAAAAGAAGCACAAAATTTCAAGTTTTCTATAAATGTAGTCTCTCTATATATATTAGGGTATGCTTTCTAAAAAATTATTCATCTTCTGATCCAAGACACCCAAGCGCACAAATACTGAAGCATTTCCCTATGCGTGGGCCATGCTCTGCTGCAGCACCAGGTGCAGACTGTAGAGGTGAGATACTCATTTAGAGTCGTCGTTGGTGGGATGACCAAGGAAGACATGGAGAGCTGACACTGGATGCCAGTGCCAATCATAATTGGAGCTACTGTGGGGAAAATGTTCCTGAGGGAAATATCAGTAAGACCCTCAGAAGTATTATGTAATGTAAGTCATATATGATTAAGCATAGAAACTAGGAGCAATTTGTCACCAGCAAGTTTCCATTTCTATGTTGTTGGGAAAGATTTGATGACTCTAAAATGCTGAGTTGGGCCATATTTTTCAGAAATCAGAGACATTGTTTCTACAAATTGCACTTTTCTTGAGAGTGTGATTTATTAAACATGCATGTGGTGGGATTAAGTCATATATGATCATTCAATCAACTTAATAAGGAAAGTTAATTGTTCTGTTTTTCTTCCTTTGTTATCTGATACATATGAAAGTAAAGCAGAGGTTTTAGTCCACCCACTGCAACAAAGGCCTACACTTAAACAATGTTCATGATGTGATATCGTTACCAATATCTACTATGTGTCAGGCACAGGTTTAGTCAACAGTGATACAGAAAAACAAAATAGAAGACATACTTTTTTTTCTTTTTCTTGGAGAGGATTTTGCTATAGGGCACGTGTGCTCACCAGAAAGAGACAGAGAGATAGAAAGTGAGAAATCACCCGCCCAGGGGGTTGACCACTCTGCAATCCCTTCTCTTCTATTCTCCTCTCAGGATCTTGGGAATGCACACACACGTGCCCGGCGTGAGTTTAAGCCACCAGGTCCAGGACTCGAACTGCAGTCGGCTACATGGGAGTTCAGCGACATAGCCAGTACTCTAACTGCTGGTTCCAAGAGATACATTTTTTATGGAGTATAATTCAGAAGATTTATAAAAAGAGAACATCTGGAAGGTATAGCTGGAATTTAGTATATGACAAATAAAATTCAACACATATTAAACAACTAAATGATCTCTGCTAGTTTATCTCCCTTTCAGGCTAGAGAAGTCTTACTCCATTTACACCAGATCTCAACTATCATCTATCAAGGAAGATGGTCCACTTCTGACTATTCCATGTGAATATAATGGTGCAACACACCCATAACCCATATGTAGTAATGTGGTTGGGAAGCTTTCAGACTGTGGTACTATGGATTAAAAAGCTCCTAAATTTGCGCTGGAAGTAGGTGCATGTGCTGGGTTAGAATGGCAGGAAAAATCCCCAAAATAATAGTTGATGACATTAACTCCTCTTTTCGTCTCCTGTGAAAATATTTATGCTTCCTTGGTAATATAATGCCATCACTACCTAGTTAATATTCAAGTTCATTCAACTGCTCATCTTACTTTCCAATATCCCCCACCTCAATCCAGAACACAGGCCTCCAAAAGCAGAGTCATTGTCCATCTTGCATCACTATCAGAAGCCTAAGATCAAATGAAAAAAAAAAAACAAAACAACCAATAATGTGTTCATGTTTACTTGAAATCTGCAATTTAGAGAATCACTGTTTCTCAGAAAATTGCTAATTTTTGCAAAACAAATTTGAATTACAAATAAAGGACATAAGTATATCAAAATTATGAATATTTTTTACAAAATTTGATTTTCTTAAAATAATTAGAACACTAACAAAGCTAATTTTTAAATTATTTTTATAGTTTTGCCATTAGCACTTATTCTAAAGATTTAACATATTATAATTAAAGACATTAGAAAGTTTAAGGGCCAGTAAATAGCATGGTGGTTGAGGCACTGAACTTCCACATGGCCAACCAGGGTTTGAGTTCTGGACTTGTTGGCTTGTTTTCAAACTTTTCCTCTATTTCTCTCCCTCTGTCTCTCTATGGTGAGGACATGTGAACCACAGTTAAATAAAAATAATAATAAATAAAGTTAAATGAATAATTCTTTGAAAAAAGGAAATTTTAGAAGAGGATAGTAGAGGAAAAGGAAAAGTGTAAAAAAAGTGGGGGAAGTTCTATAATATCAAGAACAAGGTGAGGATACTCTCTTATCACTTCTATTAAACATACTGACAAGAGCAACTGGGCAAAAAAGAGGAATAAAGGCATCTAAATAGGAAAGGAAGGAGTGTTTCTGTTCACAGATGGCATGCTCTTAAATATGAAAAAAAACCTAATGATTCAAAAAAAACACTTAGAATTGATAAATTCAGCAAAATTATAGAATAAAACTAATCAACATACAAAAATCCAATGTGTTAACAACACATTTACAGAACACATCATCTATCAATAGATGACTGACTGAAGGTAATCAAGGCTCATGTATTCCACAGAGAAAATCCAAAACAATAAATATATAACAACCTTGAGTACATATGGGAGAACATTTGAACTTGGCAAGAAATTGATGGAAACCATTTGAAGCAGAGAAACTTGAATGGTAGCATAGAGAAGGAAGCAAAGTGTACAACTGGAATCAGCTGGGAATTAAGAGGGACATCTGGGGAACCAGCAGTTAGCGTAATGGCTATGTCGCTGGATTCCCACATAGTCGACCGTGGTTCACGTCCCGGACCCGGTGGCTTAGAATTCACGCCGGGCACATGTGCGTGCGTGCCCAAGATCCCGAGAGGAGAATGGAGGAGAAGGGATTGAGGCATGACCATCCCCCCTAGGGGGTGATTTCTCACTTTCTGTCTCTATGTCTCTCTCTGTCTGTCTGGCGAGCGAGCGCACGCGCCCTATAGTGAAAATCTCTAAAAAAAAAAAAAAAAAAAAAAAAAGAGGGACATCTCACTGTGGAGAAAAGGTGAGGGAGATTCCCAGTGGTCCCCAATACCACCACAGATGCTCACTTTCCTAGCTGTAAGAGAACCCCATATGCCTCAGAGACCCTGAGCCCAGTAAAGGAAATTTCTTGGAATATACATGACTATATTACTCGAAAAAGGAGGGGACCAGCAGTTAGAGTAATGGCTACATCACTGGGCTCCCATGTAGTCCACCGCGTTTCGAGTCCCAGACCCAGTGACTTAAAACTCACCCTGTACGTGTGCACGTGCATGCCCAAGATCCCAAGAGGAAAATAGAAGAGAAGAGAGTGCGGTGTGGCCATCCCCCCAAAAAACCTCTCCAAAAAAGAAAAAAGAAGAAAGAAAAAGGAACTCACACTGGTCCCTCTTACTCCCAAGACCCAAGTTACTATGATACAATGCCATTTTAAAAAGAATGACCACTAGAGTGCATTCTTCCCTAGGAACCAATAGCCCCAGTATTTGCATATTCCTGCGACCTTGCCATCATCCCACTATGCTCAAAAAAAAATAAAATAAAATAAAATAAAAAAGCTACAATGCCACAATCCCAGGTGGGTCTGCAATACAACGGTGATGCCAACACATGAGCACACATGGCAACTTGAATCCCAGAGAACAGATGGTTAAGACACTGGGGAAATTGCCCAAAGACAAGAAAAACCACTGAGTTCATGTATACAATCCAGGGCATGAGGAGCAGTCATCCAGCACCTGCTGCCTCCAACTGCCCTTCCCTCTTGACCAGCAAAGCCACCACATACCACACAAGATCCCCAGGGTCTGAGGACTGCTCCCTACTCCCATCATATTACCCATGGCCTCCAGCAAAGACAAACTACTGCCTCACTACTTTAGCAAACACAAGCAGTCTAAGATACTGAGCCACTCACAGACATCGCTGACATTAATTACAGCTGAAGAAATCACACAGGGTACTACTGTGTCCACCCAGAACCAAGACCAAAGCACCCTACCCAACCAACTCCATAGGACACTACAAGAACAAAAACATTACCCTAAGACAACTACTCCCAAATATTGGAAGAGGTGATTGTTCTACCAGATGTACATCAATCAACAGAGAGATGGATGGAACGTGAAAAAGGAAAATATGACTCTCCCAAAGGAATACAGTAACTTATCAGTATAGGATTGTAAAGAAAATGAAATTAATAAAATGCTTGAAAAGAAATTCAGAACAATGATCATAAGGAAACTCAGAAAGATACAAAGGATACAGATATATAACTCAACCAAATCAGAAGGATAATTCATAATACAAATGAGACATTAAAGAAATAGTATAATAAATAACCAAACACTAATCTTAGAGCAGAATTCAATGCATGACATAAAAAAATACAATAGAAAATTTCAACAACAGACTACATCAAGCAGAAGAAAGACTTTCTGAACTAGAAAATGTCTTTTGAAATAGCTCCATCAGACATAATTAATTAATTAATTAACTCAATTTTTTAAGGGTTTTTGCAATAAGTTGCATATGCTTGCTGGAGAAAGACAGAGAGAGGGAAAGTGAGAAATCCCACTGAGTTCATGTATACAATCCAGGGCATGAGGAGCAGTCATCCAGCACCTGCTGCCTCCAACTGCCCTTCCCTCTTGACCAGCAAAGCCACCACATACCACACAAGATCCCCAGGGTCTGAGGACTGCTCCCTACTCCCATCATATTACCCATGGCCTCCAGCAAAGACAAACTACTGCCTCACTACTTTAGCAAACACAAGCAGTCTAAGATACTGAGCCACTCACAGACATCGCTGACATTAATTACAGCTGAAGAAATCACACAGGGTACTACTGTGTCCACCCAGAACCAAGACCAAAGCACCCTACCCAACCAACTCCATAGGACACTACAAGAACAAAAACATTACCCTAAGACAACTACTCCCAAATATTGGAAGAGGTGATTGTTCTACCAGATGTACATCAATCAACAGAGAGATGGATGGAACGTGAAAAAGGAAAATATGACTCTCCCAAAGGAATACAGTAACTTATCAGTATAGGATTGTAAAGAAAATGAAATTAATAAAATGCTTGAAAAGAAATTCAGAACAATGATCATAAGGAAACTCAGAAAGATACAAAGGATACAGATATATAACTCAACCAAATCAGAAGGATAATTCATAATACAAATGAGACATTAAAGAAATAGTATAATAAATAACCAAACACTAATCTTAGAGCAGAATTCAATGCATGACATAAAAAAATACAATAGAAAATTTCAACAACAGACTACATCAAGCAGAAGAAAGACTTTCTGAACTAGAAAATGTCTTTTGAAATAGCTCCATCAGACATAATTAATTAATTAATTAACTCAATTTTTTAAGGGTTTTTGCAATAAGTTGCATATGCTTGCTGGAGAAAGACAGAGAGAGGGAAAGTGAGAAATCACTCCCTAGGAGGGATGGCCACACCACAATCTTCCATTTTCCTCATGGGACTTTGGGCACATATGCACATAATGCCTAGCATGATTTTCAAGCCACCAGATCTGAGGCTCAAAATATGGCTGGGCATGTGGGAGTTCAGCACCTTAACCACTACACCATCTCCTGACCCCTTAAATTTTTTTAAAATGAAGAAAGCCTATAGGACCTCTGGAACACCATTAAGTGAATACATTTTTGTGTTATGGGAGATCCAGAAAGAGAAGATGTGAAAAGTCATAGAAAATCTATTTAATGAAATATTAATGGAAAATTTATAATTCTTGGCAGAGATACAAACATGCAGATTCAGGAAGCTGAAAAGTTTCCAGATAGAGTCAGTCCAAAAAGGTCATGTCACAGGTACAATAGAGTCAAACCCAAAAGTTAGAGGCAAAAAGAAACTTCTAAAAACAGCAAAAAAAAAGGCAAGTCATTTATAATGTGATCTTCATTAGACTAACATCAGATTTCTCAGTAGAAATCTTTTTTTTTCTTTTTTTTCCTTTTCTTTCTTTCTTTTTTTTTTTTTTTTTGGAGAGTTTTTTCATATCG
>NW_006205376.1:2285477-2289558 GCF_000334495.1 Tupaia belangeri chinensis | reverse complement strand
GGGGATAGTCATGCCACAATCCCTTCTCCTCCATTCTCCTCTCAGGATCTTGGGCACGCATGCACATGCGCCTGGCATGAATTTTAAGCCACCCGGTCCGGAACGCGAACTGCAGTCGACTACGTGGGAGTCCAGCAACATAGCCATTATGCTAACTGCTGGTTCCCATCAGCAGAAATCTTATAATCCAGGAGAGAATGATATAGTCAAGTGCTAAAAGAAAACAACTGTCAGCCAAGAATATTAAACCCAACAAAGTTAATCTTCAGAATAAATAAGTAAGTCCTTCCCAAACAAGCAAAAGCAGAGAATCATTACCACAGATCAGCTTTACACGAAGTGCTTAAGGGAGTCCTACATCTGAAAGTGAAATGATAACTGCCATCATAAACACATGCAAAAATATAATACTCACTGGAAAGACTGAAACACAAATGAGAAAGAAAAATAAAAAATCAAACCTTATCACCACAAAAATAAAAACACCAAACCAATAAAACCAGCGATAAGACCCAGAGAAATGAACCAAACAAATAAACAAATATAAAAAAAACAGAAAAGAATCAATAAGATAATAAGAGTAAGTCTTCACCTATCAATAACAACCTTAAATATAAATAGCTTAAACATCTCAAAACATACAGACTGAATGAATGAATTTGAAAACAAGACAAAATTATATGTTGACTATAAAAAAGTCACTTCACCTATTAAAGCACACATAGGCTATAAGTGAAGAGACAAAAAATAAAAAGATACTCCAAAAAACAGAAACCCTAAGCAAGTAGTAGTAACTATTCTTATATAAGATAATATAGACTTTATGTCAAAAATAGTGAAAAAGACAAAGAAGGTCATTATATAATAATAAAGGGATCAATCCAGAAAAGATTTAGGAATTATATAAGGAGTCTTCAAAAATTTTATGGAAAACATATAGAGCAAAAAACCTACAAATAGAATTCAAATTTTTTGTATCAAAATAAACTCATACTTCAAATCTACTTTTCACCAATTTTCAAACTCCCATCATATATGTACCTAACACCAGAAGATCCAAATATATAAAAAAATATTATTTGATATAAAAAGAGAGAATCAACCCCATGGCTTACTGGTTAAGGCAGCCAGATACTGAATGGCCAATCATGGTTCAAATCCCAGCCCAGGACACATATAGATATGTACCCCAAATCCCAACAGAATGAAGAAATAGAAAAGGGCTTGTAACATGACCACACCTTATTGGAGGGGTGTAATTTCTCCCTCTCCCTCTCTCTTTCTCTGTCTCTCTCTAGCAAGAGCACATAACTTTTGGCAATTAAAGAAAGAGAAAAAGAAAGAAACAAAGATATTCCAATAGAATAACATTCGAGGACTTTAATACAAAGTTTGGACAGATCATCTAGATAAAATATCAAGAAAAAAATAAGATTTAAACTGCACTACAGCCCCAAAGAATATAACAGACATTTACAGAATATTTAGTGCAACAACTGCAGAGTGCATATTCTTCTTTTTCTTTTTTGAAGAGAGATTTTTGCAATAGGGTGCATGTGCTTGCTAGAGAGACAAGGAGAGACAAAATAAGAAATCACCAACCCTCCTCCCCCCACACACACACAGGGAGACATGGCCACATTTTAATCCCTTCTTCTCCATTCTCCTCTTGGGATTTTGGGCATGCACGCATATTCACCTGGTGTGAGTTTCAAACTGTCAGGTCTAGAACTCAAACCAGGTAGGCCATGTGGAGGTCCAGTGACATAACCATTATGCCATCTGCTCATCCCCAGAGTGCATATTCTTCTTAATAGCATATTGAACATTCTCTAGGTAGATCTTGTTAGATTAGCTTACAAAACAAGTCTTAAAAAATGTTTAAGGATCAAAATCATATCAACTATCCTTTCTGATCAAAATGAAATTAAACTATCTATCAATAGCAATGGGAATTTTGAAAACTGTAAAATACATAGAAATTAAAAAGCATACTTTTAAATTCCTACAAAGTCAATGAAGAAATTAAGAAGGAAATGTAAATGTTCTCAAAACAAATGAAGACAAAACATTAACATACCAAAATTAATGGGATACATCAAAGGCAATACTCAGAGGGATTTGTAACACTAAGTGCCTACATCAAAAAAGGAAAAATTTCAAATAAAAACTGAATCGTAGGGGACCAGCAGTTAGCGTAACAGCTATGTCACTGGACTCCCATGTAGTCGACCATGGTTCGAGTTCCGGACCCAGTGGCTTAAACCCATGCCGGTCACGTGTGCATGTGTGCCCAAGATCCCGAGAAGAGAATGAAGGAGAAGGGATTGTGGCATGACCATCCCCCCTGGGGGTGGTGATTTCTTGTTTTCTGTCACTCTCTGTCTTTCTGGCAAGCGCACGTGCCCTGTGGCAAAAACCTCTCAAAAAAAAAAAAAAAAAAAAAAAACAAAAAAAAAAAAAAAAAAAACACGAAACAAAAAATACCATATACCTCAAGGAACTAGAAAAGTAAAGCAAGACAAACAAAACCTAAAATTAGTAGAAGGAAGAAAATTATAATATCAGAGTAAAAATAAGTAAATCTGAGAGTAAAAATTAATACAAAATATCAACAAAGTAAAAACCTTTTTTTGGCAGGATATAAACTAAAGATAAAATGTCACTAGACAAACTAGAAAACTAACGCTGCTAGAGAATATAAAATAAAATTAAGTAAAACTCAAGTAAATTAAATCAGAATTGAAATAGTAGCCATAACAACTTACATCACAGAAATATAAAAGAAAGAAAATCCCTGAAATAGACAGCTTCACTGTTGAATTCTACCAAACTATAAATAATTGGCATAAATCCTCAAATTATTTTAAAACCTCGCGGCCAGTAGTTCCGGACACTAGGCGGACTGAGGCTGCAGGCCCGACCCTTCCGAATCTTCACGCATCCCCACTGTTCCTCCTCCTTGGACCTCAGGTTGGTTGTCTGGGACTTTAAGGCAAACTCTACCCCACTCCACCCAGAATCCGGACTGAGCCAGCCAGTAGTTCCGGACACCAGGCAGACTGAGGCTGCAGGCCCGATCACCCTGGTCCTGTGACTCATCCTCTGACCCTTTCCCACTGTCATTTGGACTCTGAATTTTGGTGATTTAAATAGCACGCGGTGCACGATTTCCTTTTTTCATTTGGTTTTTCTTTGCTCTTGAGGTGTTGCTTATTAGGTCAGTTGGAGGCTCACCACTCCTTAGAAACAGGGAGGACTTTGGGCTATCCAGGGCTAGTGTCAACAGTTAAGGGTAATTGTGAGCAACAGGTAGGCCAACCATAAGAAAAATCATCAATTTTTTAATCTTGTACAACTTTTAACACTCAGAGATACCTTAAATAAGTTAGGAAGAAACATATAGATTACCTGATGACTAGGAACAATCGCAGAGGCTCAAGAAACATGAACAACCAACAAAAGGCCTCTCCCTCAAGGGAAATCATCAAGCCTACATCACCTACAGTCAATACAATGAACATCGTGGACATGTCTGATAAGGAATTCAGAATATTTGTAGTGACCAAACTAACTGAGATGGAAAAGAAAAGAGAAAGGAGCTCCAGGACATGAGGAAGTCCTTTCATGACTTGAAAGAAGAAATGGATACCTTAAACAAGAACCAGATAGACCTTCTAAGGATTGAAGAATGTGATACAGAAAATCAAAACCTCCCTTGAAAGTATTAAAAGTAGGTTAGATCAGGCAGAAGATTGGATCTCTAACCTAGAAGACAAAACATCTGACCTAGAAAAAAGGTATCAAGAAGATTGAGAAAACAACCATGAAAAATGAGGATAATATACGAGGAATACTGGATACCATCAAGCGCCCCAACATCTGGATAATTGGTATTCCAGAAAAGGAAGAAAATAACAAGGGCCTAGATAATTTATTCCATGAGATCCTGGAAGAAAACTTTCCAAATCTAGAAAGGCATTCAAATATCTAGACCCAAGAAATACATAGGACCCTGAGTAGAATCAACCCAAGAAGATCCTCTCCAAGGCACATCATAGCCAGACTGGCAAAAACAACA
>NW_006205376.1:2274027-2282903 GCF_000334495.1 Tupaia belangeri chinensis | reverse complement strand
AACCTAAATGTCCACAAACTGATGAATGGATTGAAAAAGTGTGGTATATATACTCTATGGAATACTACTCAGCCATAAAAAATAACAAGACCCTGGCATATGATAGAAAGTGGTCAGATATGAAGGATCTATTGCTGAGTGAAGTAAATCAGGCTATGAAAGAAAGATATTGTATGTATCCACTCAATATATACCGACTAACTGCACTGGTAGAGAGCGAAAAATGGGAAGACATAAAAGCAGTGAAGGTACTTAACGAGAATAGGACAGTGTGGAATGGGGGAGGTGAAGAGAAGAGGAAAGAGAAAGATAGCAAGGGAACAACAGAGTGGCAGGAAGTTAGTGAGAAACAGATATGGCTTATTACCTGTTGATGATGACATGTATAGTATTCTTAACTGGATTGGTCTGAGAAGTATTTCATGATTGGTAAAGTCTTTTTATAAGCAAAATGAGAAATAGTGATTGACTGTTTTAAAAAACAATTAGAATAATAATAATAATGGTTGGGAGAAACATAGAAAAGATATTGAATGATGAAGTGGGGAGATTAATGTCTCTGTATTGACTGACATGCTTGGCATTCCCTTTTGAAAAGGCAATGTAATACACTGTAAAGTTATATGTAATATAAAGAAGCTTATGATGATAATAAAAATTAAAATTAAAATTAAAAATTAAAAAAAAATTTTAAAACCTCAAAGGTATAAGAATTCCTCCAAGTTCATTTTACAAGGTCAGTATTACTCTGTCACAAAAACATAACAAAACAAAAAAAAAAGACAAAAACAACAAAAGAAGGAAACTACAGACCAATATCCCAGTGAACACAGCAAAAATCCTCAACAAAATATTATGAAATCAAATTTAAAGCATATCAAAATAGCATGATCAAGTAGGCCTTATCTCAGAAGTTCAGAAATGGTTCAACATAAATGAATCAATAAAGGAAATAAATCACATTAGCATAATGAATAATAACATCCTTATGACTGTATTAATAGATGCAGAAAAGACATCAGAAAAAAATTAACATCTGTTTGTAAAAAAAAAAAAAAGAAAGAAAAGAAAAAAAAGAAAGAAAACTACCTCTCATCTATTTTGCTATATATATAGAAGGTGCACACCTCAACACACAAAAAGGTCATATCTGACAAGGCTACAGCTAACATCATACTGATATGGAAAAAGTTGAAAGCTTTTTCTCTAGGAACTGGGACACAGCAGGATATTTACTTTTACCATTTTTACTCAACATAGAACTGGAGTTTTAGCCAGAATAATTAGACAAGAGAAAGAAGTAAAGGGCATTTAAATTGGAAAGGAGGAAGTCAAACTCTCTCTGTTCACAGACAAAATTATTTTATACATATATCAAAACTCAACTACTCCACCAAAAGAATGTTAAAACTGACAAATTTAGTAAAGTTACAGGATCCAAAATCAAGATGCAAAAACCAGTAACATTTCTATATAATTATGGTGAGCTGGAAAAAGTAGAAAACAGACCCATTTACAACTACAAACAATAAAATAAAATACCTAGGAATAAATTTATCTGAGAAGTTGAAAGATCTTTACAATGAAAACTGTTAAACACTGATGAACAAAATTAAGAAGACATGAATAAATGGAAAGATACCCAGTGTTCATAAATTGAAACAATTAATATTGTTGAACTTTCCATAGAACTCTAATCTAGAAACTTAATGCAGTTCTTTTTTTTTCTGGAGAGGTTTTTGCTATAGGGCGCGTGCGCTCGCCAGACAGACAGAGAGAGAGAGAGACAGAAAGCGAGAAATCACCCCCCAGGGAGGATGGCCATGCCGCAATCCCTTCTCCTCCATTCTCTTCTCGGGATCTTGGGCACGCACGCACACGCGCCCGGCATGAGTTTGAGCCACCGGGTCCGGGACTCGAACCGTGGTGGACTACATGGGAGTCCAGCAACATAGCCATTATGCTAACTGCTGGTCCCAGTTAATGCAGTTCTTATCAAAGTACCAAAGACATTCTTCACAGAAACAGAAAAAAATAATCCTAAATGTGTATGGAACTACAAAATACCCTTAATAACCAAACCAATCCTGAGTATAAAGAACACACATTACATTACCTGGTTTCAAAATACACTACAAATCAATAGTAACTAAGCAGCATGGTACTGGCATAAAAATAGACACATAGGCCAATGGAATAGAGAACAGAAAAAATAAATCTCTGTATATATTGCCAACTAACTTTCAATAAAGACATGAAGAACATTGATTGAGGAAAGGATAGTCTTTTCAATAGTGTTGGGAAAAGTGGGTATCCATATGCAGAAAAATGAAACCAGTCCCTTATCTCTCACCCCATGCAAAATCAAGTAAAAATGGATTAAAGACTGAAATGTAAGAACATAAATCATAGGGAAAAACACCATAGGACATTGGTCTGGACAGAGATTTTTTTTCTAATAATATCTCAAAAAAGCAAAAACAGACAAATGTATCAGACCAAAAAAAGTATCTACAAAGGGAACAATTAACAGTGAAGAGACAGCCTCAGAACTGGAGTAAATATTTGCAAGCTAAACATCTGATAACCAGGATGTACAAATAAACTAGAAAACTCAGCAGCACAAAAATAAATGAGCAAATTGTCTGAATAGAATTTCTCAGAAGACATGTGAACGGTCAACAAGTCAAAAAAGATGCTCAACATCACTAATCACCAGGGGAATGCAAATCAAAACCACAGTGAGGTATCATCTCATGCCAGTTAGAAGAGAATGCCTACTGTCAAAAAGATGAAAGTGTTGAGAGACTGCAGAGAAGGTCAATTCTTAACCATAACTGAGAATGTAAAATTAGACACATAGAAGACAATATGGAATTTCCTCAAAATATTAAAATAGACAAACCATATGATCAGCAATCCCACTCCGTGGTAAAAGAAGAGAAAATCAGTATGGTGAAGAAATACCAAACTCCTACAGCTCAATGACAAACAAACAAACAAACAAACAAAAAACCTGACTGAAAAATGTGCAAAGGACTTGAATAGATATTTCTCCAATATAAAAATGTTCTACAAACATACCAAAAGATAACCAACATCACTAACCATCAGGGAACTGCAAATAAAAACAAGGTCTTACCTCCTGCTCACTAGGATGGCTGTTCTAGCCCATTGTGTTGCTAATAACAGAAAATAACAGAGAATGGAGGTTTATTCAGCCTACAGTTGAGAAGCCCAGGTCCAGGGGCCATGTCAGGTAAGCATCTTCTGGCCACTTTGTACAGGACAGAAGACTGTGTCCATGTGTCCATGTGTGTCTGTTCTGGCCACATTATCTCTTATAAACCTACCAGGAGTCAATCATGGATACTCTGCCTGGATGACTTTAATCTTGATTTCCTCCCAAAGGTGCAACTTTTCAATAGGATATTCAGATTAAGTTTTCACCCTTAAAATCACATCACAATCCAATCTTAATGTATGAATTTGAGAGGGACAACTAAACCATAGCAATGACCATTACCAAAAAACAAACAAACAAACCTAGAACATAACGAGTGTTGGTAAGGGTACAGAGAAATTTAACCCTTGTACAGTGTTCTTGAGGATGTAAAATGGTGCAGCCACTATGAGAAATAGTACAGATATCACACAAAAATAAATAAAATGACCATTTTATCCAGCAATCCCCCTTCTGGGTATATATAGCCAAAAGAATTAAAAGAAGAGATTATAACATTATAAGAAAAATGAATAACATACATTATTCAAAGATCCTGGAATGAGACCTGATAGAAATTTATATTATCTCTTTTGGAAGATAAGTGCATGTGTACATCCCAGGAACAGAGGCAAAGAGCTGGAAAATAAGAAAACACCTTCCACAGGGACATGGCTACACCACAATCTCTTCTTCATCATTCTTTCTGGATTTTTGGCAGGCGCACACCCTGAAATCTCAAATATAATTGCAATGTTTAAAAATTCAACAGAATATATCCACCCTTGGGGGAAAAAAGCCGAATCTTAGAGATATTTGTATAGCCCATTGTGTTGCTAATAACAGAAAATAATAAGCCATGTTCGTTACAGCAGTAGTCACAATAACCAAGAAGTGGACACAACCTAAACATTTGCTGGTATATATTTTTTTAAAAATCACATTTATTAGGTCGTTGGGAAAGTCATGACATATTTTCTGTTTTTCTATGTAAAAATGTATCATGACTTTACTGGTGATCCAATATATATACAATGAAATATTAGTCTAAAAAAGAAGGAAATTCTACCATATGCTACAACATGGATGAACCATGAGGACATTATGCTAAGTGAAATAATCTCATCACAAAAAGACATATACTTCATGATTCTACTTACATGAGGTATCTATAGGGGTGAAACTCTGAAACAGAAAATGGAATGGCAGCTGCCAGAACTACTAGAAGGGGGAAAAGGGCAGTTGTTTTTGAGTTTCAGTTTCATAAGATGAAAAACTTCTGGAAATTTATTCCATGACAACACGTGTATAGTTAACACTACCGTACTATATACATAAAAAGAGTTAAGATGGGAAATTTTATGAAATGTGATTTTTAGCATAACAAAAAAAAATAATAAAGGAAGAAGGGAAAACCTGCAGAGAACAGAGTGAGCAATTCCTGCCAAGTTGTGATGGGAAGAGAGATGTGTCATGGGTACAATGCAAAAATGCTAGAAGACCTGGTACCATTTTTCTACTAAGGCCTCTGTGAGCCATAAGATAGCAAAAAAGCCCAGAGTATAGGTCACTTGAGAATACAACTCAAATTCTTTTTTTCTTTCTTTTTTAAAGACAATTTCTTACCATTTCTTGATCCTCTTACCTCAGCCTTCCAACTGGGACTACAGGTGTGTATGTCACCCTTCCTGGCTCTTGAACACAGGATCTCACTATGTTGCCAGTCGGCCTTGAGATCAGAATTCTCCAGCCTCAACTTCCCAAGTCATAGCACCACACTTTAGCCTTTAAGTTGTACTGGGAGTCAAACTCGGGTCTCCCACGTGACCCCAGCTTGTGGACACAGCACCTTAGCGGTGCATGTCACCCCAGTTGGGCTCGTCAATTTTGCCTCTTTGTTCTCCATGCTTGTCTGGGGATGGAGTTGGTAAAGAATGATGTGAAAATCTGAGAAGTCAGGAAGGCCTACATTTTTATTGAAGTTTATTAACTTATGAGCACATAAAAGTTTTGTGAAAAAAGTTTTTCTTTACCAAATTTATTTTTTCTTGAAACAAACCAAGAAAAAGATGAAACTGCTAATATTTTTACTTCTAAGACAATTATTGAAATGGAAACTTTTTTATTAAAAAAATAGTACTTTTTTTTTGATTCATGGTTTATAACGTTGCTTCCGGAAATATCTAAAATAGAAGCTTGGCCACATTAATGGCACATCTCTGTCTATAAGATTTTAAAGACTCCTAATGTGTTCAAACATGCCCAAGTTCTTCAGAATGACATTTGCATTCCTGATCTGGCCTCCACCAGCCTGATTTGTTCCTATTCTGTTTCTCCTGTTTTATTCTCTGGAAAAACAGGACATGTTTTCTTAGTTTCATGCTCTGGCTCTACATCAGCTCTCTCCCTACTGCCACCCTTATTAACTAAAGCTCACTCTTTCTAGACACTACTCAAGAAGCCCCTACTTTAATGATTCCCTACCCCACTCCACATTCCAAGCTATATTTCTTCCTCTGTGTTACCAAAATAATAAACAGAAAAAAGACATAAAGAAAAGAGATTGGGGCCAGCAGATGGTATGGAGGTTCAGGCACTGGATTCCCACATGGCTGACCGCCATTCAAGTCTTGGACCCAGTGGCTTGAAACACATGCTGGGTGCATGTGTGTTCATGCTAAAAATCCTAAAAGGAGAATACACAGGGGGCTGATGCATTGTCATCCCCCCTGGAGTGTGTGTGTAATTTCTCACTTTCTCTCTGTCCCTCTGTATCTCTTTCTGACAAGTGCAAGCACCCTATGGCAAAACCTAAAAAAATAGAAAAAAGATTAAGTACTTAGTCTGTGGTATCTCAAAGCCTAGATTTTTCTCTTAGTTTCATCAGTCACTTAACCTTCTTAAGCCTCAGTGTCCTCACTTGCATTACAGGAATAAACATAGTACCTACTTTATGGAGTTTAAAAGATTAAGTGAGATGAGGCCTCAAAGTTGCTATTATTATATCAATATATATCCATTTTTCCACTGTAGTCTGATGTCCCAATGAGGCAAACATTTCTTAGGTGTCCAATAAATAGTGTTGCTCTTCTATTCAGGTTATGTAACATTTTTATCTAGGATAGAAGAAACTAGATGTTGTCCAATAGTAGATGCTTTAAAACTAAAAAATTATCATAATTATATACATCATTCTCTATATTGAATTTTCCCTAGTTATTTATATGGGTAGGTTTAATACTTTATTTAAATTACCTTAAGTCATAAACTTTAGAGCCAGATAAATTAAATTTATTATTGATGGATTACTCCTCTCTAGCATAATTAAGCTATAAAATCTACTTAACACCTATTGAAAAAAAAAAACCAATTTGCTTTAAATCTTTAAAAGTTATGTTTTTATTTTATGTGATTAAGGAGAACAAAATTAAAATGCATCTAAATTCACTATGCTTGCAAGGAAACAAAAATGGATACAAAACTGAAACTTACTATTTTCTGCTAACAGCCCTGAGCAACTGACTTCAATATTCCTCTGGAAACTTTTATTCATCACTAGTTTTCCTCCTAGTCTTTTCTAGTCATTTATCACCCATCACACCACTAACTTTAGCCTACTCCCAACCATTTCACTTTCAGCACATGATTTCATTTCATCTTTACATGTGGAATTAAATAGTATTGTGCTCCAACTTTTTTTCACCCTACTTTGACACTTTCAAATACTCTCACCATCTGCTAGGATGGATCTTCGAAGTCCTTTGTGGGTGATCACACATCTTACATCTCTGTAGTATGACATAATATGTGTGTATGTGTACTCATCTTTTCCCGAATTGCAGCTCTTTTATTTATTTATTTTTTTGAGAGGTTTTTTTCCTATGGGATGCATGCACTCACCAGAAAGACAGAGAGTGACAGAGAGACAGCGAGAAATCACCCACCAAGGGGGATGGCTATGCTGCAATCCCTTCTCCTCCATTCTCCTCTTGGGATTTTGGGCATGCACACACATGCACCCGGTGTGAGTTTAATCCACCGGGTCTGGGATTCCAACCGTGGTTGACTACATGGGAGTCCAGCGACATAGCCATTACACTAACTGCTGGTACCCGCCAAATTGCAGCTCTTTTAATTCAATTTTAATACTTTCCAGACATTAACACGGGTGCTACCTATCTCACTTAATGTGCCTCTAGTCTATATTCTTTGAATTTATTTCATAGCTATGAGAATATTTCTAAAAATAAAACAAATAATGTTATTCTATATATGAATTTTCTTTTTCTTTTTTTCTTTTTTTATTTCATTTTCTTTTATACATTCAATCATGTTATTATTTGGTTTAAAAAATGAATACTTCAGCAGGTGAACATTTCTCCCTAGTGAAGTTGATAAAACTACAAAATATCTTCAACAGATAATACCCCATTTCTTTGTGCCATTAATGCTTTGCCTCCATATTTATCTTCCAAATGTCCTTCCTCAGACTCTTCTCTTTCACACATACTATATCTGGTATTTACAACTATATACTGTATTTCTATATCCTTTAGTCAATTAGTTTCAGTCACAGAGTGTGGACACTCGGTATATATTAATTGGGGACATACAATGCTTCTCCTTCATAGCCTGACTTGCTTCACTCAGCAGTAAATCTTCCATATTCATCCACTTCTTGTCAAAAGCCAGGGTTCTGTTGGGGTTTTTTTATGGCTGAATAGTATTCCATTGAGTATATGTGCCACAGTTTTTCTATCCATTCATCTGTTCATGGGCATTTGAGTTGTCTCCATGACTTAGCAATTGTGAACAGTGCCACAATAAACATCAATGTGCAAGCACTTTTCCGATTAAGTATTCTTCTGTCCTTTGGGACAGAAGGAGTGGGATTGTTGGATCATATGGTAGTCCTATTTGTAGATTTCTGAGGAATCTCCAAATTGTTCTCCACAGTGGCTGGACCAATTTACATTCCCACCAGCAGTGTAAGAGAGTTCCCTTTCACCACACCCCTGCCAGCATTTATTGTTTTTTGGTTTTTTAATCTTAGTCATTCTGACTGGGGTTAGGTGGTATCTCATTGTTGTTTTGATCTGCATTTCCCTTACAGTGAGGGATATTGAACATTTTTTCATATGCCTTTTGGTTATTCGTATGTCATCTTTAAAGAGTGTTTTTTTTTTTTTTCAACTCAATCCCCTATCTTTTAATAGGATTGATTGTCTTTTTTTCAGAACAGCTGCTTGAGCTCCTTGTGAATTCTGGTTATCAGTCCTTTATCTGACATATACTTATAAAAATATTTTCCCATTCTGAGGGATGTCTATTCACACTAACTGTGTCCCACTGGATTGACGGTTCCCCTTGTCAAAAATCAGTTGACTATATGTTTAGGAATTTATTTCTGGGGATTCTATTTTGTTCCATTGGTCCACGTGTCTATTTCTGTGCCAGTACCATGCTGTTTTGATTACCACAGCTTTGTAGTATATTTTTGGGTCAAGGAGTGAGATGCTGCCCACTCCACTCTTCTTGTGCAGAAGTGCTTTGGCAATATGGGGTCTTTTATGATTCCAGACAAACTTTATGATTGTCTTTCCTAGATCTGTGAAGAATGTGTCTGGTACTTTGATTGGCATTGCATTAAATA
>NW_006205376.1:2261434-2271754 GCF_000334495.1 Tupaia belangeri chinensis | reverse complement strand
CGTTTAAGTTGGCCATTGTCTTAGTTGTCTTTTATTCCTTTGTTTCTGGCTGTTACTTCTTTAGTATTCCCAGAACAGTACTTTCTTCAAGGTTTCTTGAAGAGCTGGCCTAGTGTTGGCAAATTCTTTCAGGTTTTGTTTGAGAGTATTTTAGAGTATTTTAATCTTTGTTTTTTTTTTTTTCCCATATGAAGGATAATCTTGCAGGATATAATAATCTTAGTTGAAATTGTTTCTCTCTTAACACTTTCAATACATCTCCAAATTCTTTTCTTGTGTGCATTGTTTCCGTTGAAAAGTCCAGTGTTAGCCTGATGGGGTGACCTTTGTAAGTCACTTGTTATTTCTCTCTTGCCAGTTTTAGTATCTTATCTTTATCTGTGGTCTTTGCCAGTGTGGCTAAGATGTGCCTTGGGGAAGATCTTCTTGGGTTGATTCTATTTGGGGTCCTTTGTATTTCTTGGGTCTGGATGTTTGAGTGCCTCTCTAGACTTTGAAAATTTTCTTCCAAGATTTTGTGGTATAGATTTTCCATGCCCTTATTAGTTTCTTCATCTTTTGGAATACCAATTATTCAGATGTTAGGGTGTCTAATGGATTCTAGTATTTCTCGTGTATTATTCTCATGTTTTTTTGTTATTTTCTCTATCTTTTTGGTGGTTTTTCTCTAGATCAGAGGCTTTATCTTCTACATCAGAGATTCGATCTTCAGCATGGTCTAATCAACTTTTAATACTTTCAAGAGAGTTTTTGATTTCCTATATTACAGACTTCACCTCTAATAGTTCCATCTGATTTTTTCTTAGCATGTCCATTTCTTCTTTCATATCATGGAAGGACTTTCTAATCTCCTGTAGTTTATTGTCTCTTTTTTGTTCCAACTCATAGAATTTGTTCGCCATGAATGTTCTAAATTCTTTCTTGGACATTTTGATAACTTCTTGTTTTTTCAAGAAATGGAAGAGAGTCACTTTGTTCTTTTGATGGACACATATTTCTTGCATTATTCAGACCTGAGGCTCTTCTTCTACTTCTTACCATTGGGAGATGTGTTCACTTTGGAATACCTTTTAAGAGAATGTTTCCTTGAATAGGAACAAGTGTCTTTGACAGAGATAGGGGTCTCTGGCTTCGGGGTCCTGGGGCTGGAGCTGGGGCAGGGAGCCCTGCCTCAGTGCCCCTTTTTCCAGGGGTCTGAAGATGGAAGTCTCAATTTTATTTATAAACTCCCAATGCTTGTAGAATAATTTTCTAAGTTCTTATCAACCATCTAAAGTTCTTCAAGATTGTATTTAAATATTCAGACCCATATTCTACAATATTTCCAATATTCACTTTATTTCTGTCACTGTTTCCTCTATATGTTGTGTACTCATTCATATTGTTCTTTCTATATAGGATGTGGATTTCCCCCATATATCACTGAATGAAACTCTATACTCTAGCGCAAAGTCAAGTCAAAATTAAAATGTGTGATATTATCTTCTATTATATAATCAGATTAACCATATTCTTATCTCTGTTCCCATCTTATCACTATTGCATTAGAAATAAAAAAATTTAAAAAGTCATTGTAACTAAAAACTGAGCAGAAGGCTTTTTAGTTACAAGTATTTTTAGAAGATCATTCTGTTATATAATTATACTATATAACTAAATTTTCAATACATTGTATAGTAGTTTCAAAGGCATTTCTAAACAAAAAAAACTATATATGTGAGAAAATTCTAAAATCATATTGAAAAGAGTGGTAAAGATTCAATTAAATCGAAATCTAATTTTTAAGAATAGATCATTCAAAGTTTCCATATACTCATCTAGAAAACATAAAAAATCCAAAACAAATCAGATTCAAAACAACAGCAAGTAATTCAATAAGCTGACACCAAAATTATAATCGGGTTGTACATTAAAGAAAAATTATGGCTCAATCTCATTTATGATATAATATAAATGGAAAGGTCAAACACAACTTTTAGAAAAGTAATCTAAAAGCCATACCATGTTTAAATTAAACTTATTCCACGAATATATTACTTGTTTTACATGAGAAATAAAGAAAGAATAGTTATTGTCACATGAGCTATAATAACAATTTCAATTAAAGTTTAATAATCAGGGGCCAGCAGATGGTGTAACAGTTATGTTGCTGGACTCCCACATAGTTAACGTAGTTCAAGTCTCAGACCCAGCAGCTTAAAACTCATGCCAGGCACATGTGCATGCATCCCAAGATCCTGAAAGGAGAATGGAAAAAAAGGGATTGTGGCATGGCCATCCCCACTTGGGTGTAATTATTCACTGTCTCTCTGTATCTCTGTCTCTCTTCCTCTTTCTTGTGAGTGCATGTACCTACAGCAAAAATCTCTATAAAATAATAATAATCAGGGACCAGCAGTTAGCGTAATGGCTATGTTGCTGGACTCCCACGTAGCCAACCGTGGTCTGCATCCTGGACCCAGTGGCTTAAAACTCACACTGGGCACGTGTGCGTGCGTGCCCAAGATCCCAAGAGAAGAATGGAGGAGAAGGGATTGCGGCGTGGCCATCCCCCCCGGGGGGTGATTTCTCCCTTTCTGTCTCTGTCTCTCTCTCTCTGTCTGGCGAACACACGTCCCCTATAGCAAAAACCTCTCCAAAAAAAAAATAATAATAATCAATCATAAATGTTTTTAAAGAAAATTCTCAGAAAAATGAGAATAGATTGAACTGTCTTTACCTAATAAACGCAATCTGTAACTAAACAAATTACTTTTAATATGAATGATTGAAAGCATTCAGCTTTAAGGACAAAAACAAGGAAACTTATTATCATCTCTTCTGTTCAACATTGTACTGCAATGCCTCGTCATTGAAATAAGACAAGGAAAAGGAAAAACATGTGTAGACAAAAAAAATTATATCTATCTATCTATCTATCTATCTATATGTATATATATAAATAACTAAAACTCCAAGAAGTGGAAAAGTATCAGATGTGTAAATATGTTATTTAGTCTGTTGTATTGCTAATAATGGAATACTTGAGTCTAGATAAGAATAGGGGTTTTATTGGGACCAGCAGTTAGCATAATGGCTATGTCGCTGGACTCCCATATAGTCGACCACAGTTTGAGTCCCAGACCCAGTGGCTTAAACTCACACTGGGCACATGTGCATGCATGCCCAAGATCCCAAGAGAAGAATGGAGGAGAAGGGATTGCGGTGTGGTCATCCCCTCTGGGGGGTGATTTCTTGCATTCTGTCTCTCTGTCTCTCTCTGACTTTCTGGTGAGCGCACGTGCCCTATAGCAAAAACCTCTCAAAAAAAAAAAAAGATAAGAATAGAGGTTTATTTAGCTATTTTTAGAGGTTCAGATCAAGGAACCCATCTGGCAAGGGTCTTACAGGTGGATAACAAGGCGGTAGGCATTGCATGGTGAGAGAGCAGGAACACACATGACTGTGTCCACACATCTCCATCTCATTTCCTCTCATTATAAACCCACCAGGATTCAAACATGGGGCTCCACCCAGAAGATGACTAATTTCACCAAGGGTCTCTCTCTTAATCAGGCTGACAAATTGAGTTTCTTTAAATTTTTTCAAAACACAACCACATTTTTTTTTAAACTTCTTGCCATAAGGTGTGTTATGCTCATCAAAAAGAAGCAGAGACAGACAGTGAGAGGAAATATGAGAAATCATCCCCTGAGGGAGATGGCCACACCACAATCCCTTCTCCTACATTTTCCTCCTGAGATTTTGGGCATGGACACGACACACACCTGGAGTGATTTTCAAGCTGCCAGGTCCAGGACTTAAACCGCATTTGACCATGTGGGAGTCCAGCACCACAACCACCATGTCACCTGCTGGCTCCAATACAACCAAATTCTAACACATGAGATTTGAGAGGACACAACTGATCTGTAGCAATTATTCAAAATACACCATTCAAAGGTATATCATGATATTCTAAAATCATTTTGTATTATAAATGTAAAATTTATGAGATTGTTTGATCAGAAGACAGAGGAAGAGCATGGAAGAACAGCAGCAGAACTGTTATTGTTCTAGTCCACATGGAATACACACATAACTACATATAGTGTTTTTAAACTACCAACTTAAAATGTTTTAATGAAAGATAGTATGCTGCCTTCAATAAACTCTTATAATATATTAAAGTGGAAATAACAGTATTAATATTTTTGAATGGTAGCTTAAATTCTCACCTTCATTTTTCCTTCAGGTTATGAAATATATACCCTAAAATTTTTTTTCATCATTTATTTTAGATAATTATTGATTATAAAAGCTATTTTAAGTTAATTTGAAATGGTATTTAGAAAGAAAGAAATTTATTAAATTTTAATTGTAGGTCTGAAGAGACACAGATTGGAGGAATTTGCTGTCACAATTTCTGATTTTCCTATTTACTGATCTTGAGTAAGTCACCCCATATGCCCTTAATACTGTCTAGTTCTTTTTTTTGGGGGGGGGGAGAGGTTTTTGCTATAGGGCGCGTGCGCTCGCCAGACAGACAGAGAGAGACATAGAGACAGAAAGCAAGAAATCACCCCCCAGGGGGGATGGTCACGCCGCAATCCCTTCTCCTCCATTCTCCTCTCGGGATCTTGGGCACGCACGCACACGTGCCCGGCGTGAATTTTTAAGCCACCGGGTCCGGGACGCGAACCGCGGTTGCCTATGTGGGAGTCCAGCGACATAGCCATTACGCTAACTGCTGGTTCCTGATACCGTCTAGTTCTTTATTAAATGTTGAAGTAATCTTTCTTATTAAACTCAGGAAACAAAATGATACACCTCTGACAAGTAAAAAATAATAGGTCTTACTATAATACATAGTAAAGAATAAAACATGTGTCAAATTATATCTTCACTTTATTATGGTTGTTGACTTCAATTGAACCATTGGTTTCTATCTTTAAGCTTTTTTATTTCTCCTGTGAGAAACGGTCTCTCTGTGTCTCTCAGAGAAAGTCCTATAATGATCTATAGGCTGTGTGATTTGCCCCAGCTTCAGCCAGGCATGTATGGAAAGGTCTCAGGACATAAATCCAGGAGGCCCTTCAGCTATGGCCTCAGCAAAATAGAGCATTGCAGTACTCTTGCACCACCACAGCTGGCTTAGCCCACTACTTTTCAATCTAAATTTTGATGACAGAAAGTTCTGTTGGCGACATAATCTATCTATATAGATATAGATAGATATAGATATAGAGAGACAGACATTAACTCTTTTGTTTTGTTTTTGTTTTGCCACAGGTTAAGTATGCTAACCAGAGAGAGACAGTGAGAGGAAAAGTGAGAAATCACCTCCTGAGAGGGGGATGGCCATGCCACAATCCCTTCTCCATGGACATTATTTGTTGTTTTTGTTTATTTCGTTTGCCATAGGATGTGTGTGTTTACCAGAGAGACAGAGAGAGAGAGAGAGTGAGAGGAAATTGAGAAATCACCCCCCGAGGTGAAGGTCATAGGGCAATTCCTTCTTCTCCACTCTCCTCCTGGGATTTTGGGCACACACGCACATGCACCCAGCATGATTTTCAAACTGCCAGGTCTGGGACTCAAACCACTGTTGGCCAGCACCTTAACCACCATGCCACTGGCTGACTTCTCTGGATTTCTACAATTGACAAAAATCAAAATGCTCTCTGAGCTGTGACAGCTTATCAATTTATATTTCATGGTTTGAGCAGCTCCTCAATAATAACTTCAAATTCTACATGATGAGGTTTTGTGTGTGTGTGTGTGTGTGTGTGTGTGTGTGTGTGTCCATATGTATGTGTGCATGTATGTAAGAGAGCAGCAAGAAGTGCACTGAGGCTCAATAACACAGATGGAGTAGCAAGAAGAATTGCACGTGCTTTTGATTAGTTTGAGTCTTTTAAATAAAATGTAATAGAATGAACTCATTTGTGTGGTTATACTAACTTAAAATGCTACAATAGAATAAAAATATAGCCAGATATTTTAGTACTCTGAGTGAAGGGTAGTCAAAATCAAAATGAAAGATCAAATAAGGTCTCTTACATAATATGTTGACCTCTCTGAAATGTTCATGGGAGAAAATCTCACTCACTAAACATCAAGGATTCTTGACTTTGGCATTGTTGATTTTCTGGATAACACTTCATTGCTGGGATGCCTGGGGCACTGGGGATGTTTAGTAGCATATCTGACTATGTGGTAGCACCCTCCTCCCAGTTGTGGACATTGACAATGTCACCAGAGGTTTCCAAATGTCCCCTGAACACAACAAACACAGTTGGTTCAGAATCCACTCCACTATGTGAAGTGTTACCAAAAAACAAATCTTAATTAAAATATAATATAGAATGTAAAAAAGAATTGATATCTTTCAGAAAGACATTTATTTATATCTTTAGAAGTAGAACATACTACCGCATATTTATTTAATTTTATTTATTTATCCATTTATTTTTCAATTTGACCAGACACAGAGAGAGAGAGAGAGAGAAAGAGAGAGCAAGAACAAGAGTGAGAGAGAGAGGGCAGTGAGAAAACAAGCCACTGGGTCCGGGACTCGTACTGTAGTTGGGCATATGGGAGTGTCTAGCACTTTAACCATCACGCCACCTGCTAGTCCCCATGCTAATGTATTTAAACATAGTACCTTTAGAGATAGACTGTGTGTGTTCAAATTTAAGCATCCTTAAACCAAAGAAGAAAGGTCTTGAGTTAATGTGAGGCTGGAAACATTGAGAGTCACAAGGAACAATTTTCTCACTATTCAGGAGACTAATCTGTTGTGAGCCAGAGTAGAAGGCTTTACAAATGGAGAGAACTTGAATCAGATTATAGGGATACATAAGTGTCCACACAAAGATTTATTTCTGTTTGATAAAATACTAAATGAAAACTGTAGAGAAATCTTAGTTAAAATGATGAGCGATAAAATGTGATTTGTCAAAATGCTTCCAAGCAGATTTAGTATTCCACAGTTAAGAGGGTATCACACTAATGGGATATTCCTTGAGGCAAACTTGAGATCAGGAGTGCATGGGAGAACACAGCAAAATAGATTATCCAGCAAACACTCAAAACAGAGTAGCTTAGGGAAGCCTCTTGGATCTTACATAGGAAGGTTTTGAAAGTGCTTGAGGCATTCAGTCAAAGCTAAGCTGAAGCTGCCCATTTCTTTAGTAAAATCAGCAATGGAAGCTCCACATGTCTGTGATTGCATATAAAATACGAATGTGTCTACGTGTGTGTTTATTCACAAATGTAATTGTTTTGCTTTTTTAATTGTGATTTCTGGTTTATGTATAATCACATATCTTTGTGAGGTATGATATGGTGTTTCAAAGCATACATACCATGTGTAATAACTGAATCAAGAATATAAATATATTCACTTTGTTCATCATTGAACATTATATTATGTTGAATATTCAGACAAGAAGCTATTTTAAAGCTGAGGTGTGTCCTGGTGTGTTCAGGGAAACTGTGCTCTAAACCCATCTCCTAAATATTCAGACAAGAATCCATTTTAAAGCTGAGGTGTGCCCGAAACCAGCAATTAGCGTAATGGCTATGTCGCTGGACTCCCACGTAGTCGACAGCGGTTCGCATCCCGGACCCGGTGGCTTAAAACTTACGCTGGGCGCGTGTTCGTGCGTGCCCATGATCCTGAGAGGAGAATGGAGGAGAAGGGATTGCAGCATGACCATCCCCCCTAGGGGGTGATTTCTCGCTTTCTGTCTTTATGTCTCTCTCTGTCTGGCGAGCACAAGCACCCTATAGCGAAAAAACCTCTCCGAAAAGAAAAGAGCTGAGGTGTGCCTATTCGATAATAATTATGTAGGTTTATACATCTAGGTTTGGACAAAGAATTCCCTCTACCCCAGCCCAAATCTCTCTTCGATACCTTTCCCAGGAAGACTTATTTGTCACACCCAGAGTTAAATTTTACCACACCAAGTTGGAGGAGAGGTGAGGAGAGAAACAAGAATACTCAAGAAAGGAAGAAAAAGTGATTTATCAAAAGTCAGTTTTTACAGTGAAGACCTCAGAGCAGTGAGACATTTGACAGAGTCTGAGGAAAGGATGCTAATTATTTAGATACCCTAAGGTGGGGTTCTCTGGAAAAAGACGTGAGGAATTTTGCTTGGAGTGGGATTATAAATTGCATTCCTTATAGTATTCTGCATGCCAAGAGTAAAAACGGGAAGCCCTTGTAAGATTGCTTTTTGCTTGTTTGGATTACATGTCTTTAAATGTTACACCTGTCAGATCTAAACTCCATAAATCTAGGTTCAATGAAGGCTACAGGAACTACGAATTAATCTATTGAAAAATTTCATGTTTGTGCTGACTTGTACTAAACCTTCTTGCATAAAGCTTCACTTGTCTGAAAAATAACATTTACTTTTTTTGGCAGCTGGTGGTTTTTTCCTAGTCCTGAGAACAGAAAAGGGACAGCAACTTCTGCAGAGACTGATGCTACTGCTTTCACCTTACCGATTTCATTTCAGAAAGGGCATCTTCGTGTTCGGATCTGAACATAAGCATCGGTGTATTTCTCAGAAGCTTTAGCCCATGGGAAATGGAGGACCACATTAAAGTAGATATTACTACATAAACTAGTTGTTACTAGATTTCTTTTAAGGGAAATTAGGTTAGAAAAGATGAAAAGAAGAGAGAATATGTGATAGGGTTTGGCTCTTTAAGACTCCCCCATTAAAATAACATCACACATTTGTGCAACTAAAAGAAATCATTTCTTCCAAGGAAATATAATAAACTCTGAACTTTCTCTCTCATGGCTTTAAAATTTTTTTCTTTCAATATTATACATAGTGAAAAAATTCAAACTGTTTTTTCTACCATTACTGCTTTTATGTTTGGCTTCCTTGGTTTGTTGTTGTTTTGTCATAGGGTGTGAATACTTGCCAGAAAGAGACAGAGAGAGACAGTGAGATGGAAAGTGAGAAATCACCCCCCAGTGTGGACGGCCACACTGCAATCCCTTCTCCTCCATTCTCCTCTTGGGATTTTAGTCACACATGCACATGTGCTTTCTGTGTTTTCAAGCTGCTGGGTCCAGACTTGAACCACTTGTTGGCCATGTGATAGCTAGCCTCCTTAACGTCCATGCCACCTGCAGGTCCCTCTGAATCAATTACATTTTAAACACATGTAATTGATTCAGAGCAAAAGTTTACCTGTGGTAAATTTGTTTTGACCCCTGAGAATCAATATCCTCAATTAGCTGGAGCACAAACACCAAAACTATGATTCTTCTGCTCACTGAGATCAAAAGTTGTATTTGCTATTCTCACACCTGCATGCTCTGAAATTTTCACCCACTTCTAGACTGTCATGTGTACCCCTGTCAGGGCTGAGCACAGGTTTCTGAAAATAGTAGCCATTCTTGCTAATGATTCAAACCAAGAATCCTGCTTAACACTGCCTGCTGGGATGTCTGGTAAGACTAAATATTCCTGGGAACCAGCAGTTAGCGTAATGGCTATGTCGCTGGACTCCCACATAGTCGACCGCGGTTCGCGTCCCGGACCTGATGGCTTAAAACTCACGCCGGGCGCGTGTGCATGCGTGCCCAAGATCCCGAGAGGAGAATGGAGGAGAAGGGATTGTGGCGTGACCATCCCCTCTGGGGGGTGATTTCTCGCTTTCTGTCTCTCTGTCTCTGTCTGTCTGGCGAGCACACGTGCCCTATAGCAAAAAAATCTCTCCCCCCCCCAAAAAAAAGATTAAGTATTCCTCACAGCCTACTTTGACTTTTTGCACAATATGAAAGTGATCCACTTCCCTTTTGTTACTAAATGTTCACTAAGCACTTTATTAAGTTTATGACCTTTAAGCTCATTCATTCAAGAATTACATATCTACAAAATACAGTGCTGAGGAGGGACCTTCAAACAGCCCACTAAAGTTCTTAGAAACCATGCTTCCTAATGAAGAGTACCTGCAAAGCATGTCCTTAACTAAGAGTTTTACTATCCTGGCACATGCCTTTGAGTTCCCTTTTAACTAGAAACCACGTTTTCTTAATAGCACCCTGGATTTGATCTTTGTCCAGAAGTCATGTTTTGCTTAGAGAATCTTTTGCTAAAATAAGGCAGGAAGGCTGGACAGAGCAGTACAGGAGAAACAAGCTGCTTAAGTGAAGCTAGCGCCATATGGAAGATCATGGATTCAGTTCCCCAGTTGATATATACATGCCAGGCACATGTGCCAATGATCCTGACTGACTGGGAAGGTTGGCAGGGGAAGGGGATTATAGTGTACATCCTGTAGAGTGTGGTTCTCTCTCTCTCCATCTCT
>NW_006205376.1:2256091-2261403 GCF_000334495.1 Tupaia belangeri chinensis | reverse complement strand
TCTTTCCCTCTTGTCTCTTACTCTCATCACAGAAATAAATAAATGTTTTAACAAAAGAGAGACAGAATAAATCAAATAGTTAAATTTTCTATCTCGTCAAGTTCTGGCACCTTTATATTGCCTTTAAATTCCTCATAAAGAATGAATAATTCTTTATATCATTTCTTTCCATCTGTAACTTATTAGCTACTAAAAGAAATCAGCTGACATTTTTGACACTCTGTCTAGAAATCGCCTGAGTAGATCCATCAGTTCAGTAAGTCAGTTTCTTATTTTCCACATTGCCTCAGGTGACCGTTCCATCATACTTTCTACCATACATAATAAGGAATGTTCCTCAGTCACACATCGGGCACCTGGGCAGGGATGGTTGGTGGGCTTGTAGCTTCTCTACATGGGGAATTTGGCCTTCTTCGTAGCACAGCAGCCTCAAGATAGATTTCTTATTGTGGCAGCAGTCATTACCCGAAGAATATTCCAAGAGACAAGAATTAAAAACTACTAGTTTCTTAAGGTTTGGGCTTGGAAATTGCTACAGAATCACTTCTAGCATATTCTATATGGGAAAGCAGTCAGGGCCAGCATAGATTTACAAGGAGGGAGTACCAACCACTCAAAAGTACTACCATCAAAGAATTTGCATTATTTCTTTTCTTTTTTTTTAATTTTTTTATTATCGTCATCATAATCTTCTTTATATTACATTGGATTACATATAACTTTACAGAATTTGCATTATTTCTAATTGACCATATTTAATCTATGTTCTTCCATTCCCCATTCCACTGAATTATGTACAATACATGGGATTAATGCATTTTTAAAGGGTTGCATTCAATAATGGAATTAGCAACTCCATATAAATATCTCAAAAGTACTCTGCCACGTCAGAATCTGAACTCATTTCTCCAGGGTTTCCCATATTAGTATCACTTAGCAAAAACTTAGAAGTCAATTTGACATGGTTACATATACTTTATGCAATGCATCACCAAGTTCTGAAGATTTTATCTCATACAGATCTTTTTTTTTTTTGGTTATTTTTAATCTATAAACATCCATTCTAGAGTTGATATTTCTTGACAATAATTTATCATTCAGATATAAAACAAAGTACGAAAAAGGAATAGCAGTCCTCTGAGAACTGTCTACTTATTTATAAGCCTGAAGACAGCAAGGATTTACATATTTCTCCTTCTCAATGTTAATTAAAAGCTGCATAATTTGGGGGGACCAGCAGATGGCATAAAGACTACATTGCTGGACTCCCGTGCAGTTGACTGCAGTTAGAGTCCTGGACCCGGTGGCATAAACTCACAGTGGGCGTGTGTGTGTGCATGCCCAAGATCCTGAGAGGAGAATGGAGGAGAAGGGATTGCGGCATGGCCGTCCCCCATGGGTGGTAATTTCTCACTTTCTATCTCTCTGTCTTTCTGGCGAGCACACATGCCCTACAGCAAAAACCTCTCAAAAAAAAAAGCTGCATAATTTTAATAAATGTCTTACAAACTATATGAATAAAAAATTATAAGAGGAAGAAAAGATGCTATTTTTATATTAAAAGATAAATTTGCACTTATCCCTTAGATAATGAAATTATACATTGTAATACAGTTTGCATGCAGCTTTAAGATACATGACTGCCAATTTCAGGAAGCTGTATTTTCTGACTCTTAACTGTACCATTAAAATTATGTGACTTTAAGGCATGACCTCAATTCCATTCTTCGTTTAGTGATTTTTTTTCCCCCATTACATTCTTATTGAGGTCTCTTTTTTCCTTTGGTCTTAAGAATCTATTGCACTCCATTTCTGCCTATGGAGAGGAGGTGAGCCATCTTGCACATCAATTTTAATCTTCTCTAAATCTTCTTCCTTCTCTAAAATGCATTTTTTTTTAAACCAAGCTGAGGCCTAGTTTATTATCTCTAGTCTAGGCTTCTCTTTATCACAGATATGTTGCCTTCCCACTCCCAGAGAACAGGAATAACTCAACTGTTATTGGGTTTGTGGTAGGATACTATACTACAAACCAGGATTTTATGAGGTTGAAAAAGATTAGCACTAAATGTATGACATATACATTTGGCTTAACATCTGATTTATTTTTGTTTAAATTTATGGAATACTATGCCCTCATCATGAAAACAACTACATTAAGTGCACATTTTGTGTTTAAACTCACTCAATATTACCAGATTTTTGTGATTCTATCATTTTTCCAAATGAGAAGGGTTATTTTCAGCCCTTAGGCAACTGTACAAGGTCACACAATATATGATAATCTGGGACGATCTTATGGTGGGACTCTTCATTGTAAAGAAGTTCCATAGTCACGGAACCATTGTTTGTGTCCTCTGTCACAGCACATCTCGCAATTCGCCTTGCACTTAAACTATATGTACACGTGTTCTATTTTTTCCATTGCATTTTGTTCTGTGAAATCTAGGCTTCTCTACTTATAAACAAAACTAATAACCTATTTAATTCTCCTTTATCATATGTGAAATGAGGGCTGAACTAGATTTCTATGTTCTTTTTGAGTTCTAGTATTTTGTGGTTTCTGTGATTATGAGCCCCTCATAATAAAATATTTATTCATCTTTATTAATTACAGTTTATACTTGAGTGCGTTATGCCTAGCAGCTACTCTATAAATGTGTATTGAATGAAGTAGGTAGATTTTAGAATGTCAAGGTAAGTAGCCTATAAAGCTAAAAACCCATTTATAAATAAGTGTATGTATGTGTTCATCACTTAAAAAAATTTTTTAAGTTTTCGGTAGCGAGCATGTGCTCCTATCAGAGAGATGCAGAGAGGAAGAGAAAGAGAGAGAGGGGAAGTAAGAAATCACTCCTAGGGAGAGGGTCACACTGCAATCCTTTCTTCTTCATTCTCCTCTCAGGATTCTGGGCATACGTGCACATGCGCGCACACACACACACACACACACACACAACACACACACACACACATATACCTGGCATATTTTCAAAGTCACTGAGCCCAAGACTTGAACCACAAACTCTGTCATGTGGAATCCAGTCGCCTTAACCTCTGAACCACCTGGCCAACCCAGTAATTGTTTATTCACCATCTGCAGTCTATTAGGAACATTACTGTAAAAAAATAAGTAAATCATCATTCCTACCCTCAGGGAGTTTCATTCAAAACTGTAGCATTCAACTTTTGATCTTTTATACATATAATAAATTATATGAATTTCAAAGAAAAACTATGCAAGGCAGATGTTATTACCATTATCTTAACTGAAAACATGAGAAAATTAAGGTCTATAGAGACTAAGTGATTTGTCTAAGATGACATCAGTAGTAACTACAGAGCTTGAAATGGAATTCTCAACATCTGACTTTAAGCCCAACAGTGTTCCCAGCATTTATGATGTTCTCTGCTCTGTCAGTGATCACAGAAGAAAGAGCTGATCAGAAATAGGAGCAGTGGATTGAGGACTGAGATCTACAAACAACCATTATTAGGACAATAAGGTACAATCAGGAAGGGTGAAAAATGACAATGAAGTAATCTCAGAGAAAATGGAGTGATAGGAGTTGCAATTACTAGAGTCAAAAAAATAAGGACCAAATACCAGCCATCAACCTAAGGGAGATGGTTAATAACTCTTCAAATAGTAATGATACAAAATGATGGTCTCTGATTCTAGACCTTCAGACGTCCTTCAGACATCTTAAAGCTAGAAATATAAAGCATCATCATAAAACTTAGCCAAGAAATCTGAGATATGCAAAGAGATTCCCTAAAGCTTAAGACCGAATTTTCTTTAATTTGTTTTTTATCTGAAGTTAAGCCAAGGGCAGGGGAGAGGGAATAAAGTTAGGATAGAACTTCTAGTTGAACAAAAGGTCAGGTTTTGTTAACTCAAGAGAAACAGTGCAGCTAAAAACATGGAGGGAGTTAGGAAGAACCAGCCACAAGAACAGATTTTGACAATGAATCGAGTTCTTTATATTGAGGCAGCCATACCGTTTGCATTTCCCACCTGTCAACTATCAGTGGATTGATATGACACTGCACACATCAAAAGAAAATATAGGAAAGGGATAAGAGTAATTCCTAAAACTGCATTCTACTTATTTTTGAAACATAAAGTCTCAGAGAACAAACACCATATACAAATGTCTGCTTAACCAAAACAACACACAAGTGGTAATATAATAAAGATTTTTTTTTTCTGGAGGCATTTGAAAATACAATGGTTTCCTTTACATGGAATAAATGATGATAAAGAATAGTCAAGATTGCTCTTTAAATTTCTGAACATGTTTATTCTTGTCTGATTTGATAGTGATGATCCAATTCACTTGAAAGTAAAAACAGGTGAAGAAAGTGGGATATATCATTGATTTGTTCCATACAAAGCTACCTAATTCTATATTTTGGAAATAAATAACTTTTCCCAAGAGTGAAATCAGTGTATACAATCACTGTGATTAGGAGTTTCCAATTTAATAACATGCCCCTTTTGATTCCACTAACTCCCTGATTCCACTGAAATTGACTTTTAATAACGGAGTGTATAATAGCACAACTACCAGACAGTGCCAGCTATTTCTGGACCACTTATCCATTTTACAACATACCAGAAATTTTGTAAATTACCACTAACATAAAACCTGGTTTGAGAGTCCTAGTAAAGAAACACTACACATTAGCTATAAAAATAAAAGTAAGTATGGGACCCCTTGAGCAGAACTTAAAATAAAATTACAGTAGTCTTATTAAAAATCAGAGAGGATACGGTTCATGAGAATGAGTCAGCAGACCTAAAAATAAATTTTACAATGCTTTTTAACTCTCTTTCCCACCTCATTTTGGTTTGACTTTTATTTTCTGTGTTGATCTGCTTTAAAGATCGCTCAGCTTATGAGTCCCAGGTAAATATTTATCTTTCTATGTATTAAGCTAGGTAAGAAGAAAGCAAAGCTAAAAATGGAAAGAAATGATAGTTTTTTACTGACTATATCTATATTCTTTTAAAGATTTTTATATGACTATCTGTGATCAGTATATTATAAAGAAGTCAAAGACGTCTGTTCTATAAGCTGAGATATAGACTCTCTACACAAATAGCTTTGGGTTATTTTATTTTTTATGATTATTATTCTTTTATACATTAAATCACATATAGATTGTTTAGTTTATATAGAGAATTTACCCAAAATGAAATACACCTCAGACTAGGTCAGTTGAGAATACTATACATGTTATCATCAAGAGAGAATAAACCATTTCTGTGTCCCACAAATATCTTCCTCTCCACTTTTCCTTCTTAA
>NW_006205376.1:2247722-2256072 GCF_000334495.1 Tupaia belangeri chinensis | reverse complement strand
TCCCTACACTCTGCCCCTCTCCCATCTTCCCTCTACAGTCTCTAGGGTTCATAACTATTTTCAATGCGTTTATGTCCTCCAATATTTCAGTCTCTACCATAGAGTGCAGACAGTCAATATATGTTAAGTGGAGACATACAATGTCTCTCTTTTATACCCTGACTTGCTTCACTCAGTAAATCTTCCATATTCATCCACTTTCTATCAAATGTCAGGGTCCTGTTTTTTATGGCTGGAGTCTATGTTCCACACTTTTTCAATCCATTGTTCTGTTCATGGACATTTAGGTTGGTTCCATGTCTTAGCAATTGTGAATAATGGCACAATAAACATAGATGTGCAAGCATTTTTCTGACTGAGCAATCTGCTGTCCTTTGGGTAGATACCTAGGAGTGGAATTGCTGGATTATATGGTAGCTCTATTTTTGGTCTTTGAGGAACCTCCATATTGTTTTCCACAGTGGCTGGACCGATTTACATTTCCACCAACACTGTAGGAGAGTTCCCCTTTCACCAAAATCCTGCCAATGCTTTTTTATATTTTTAATCTTTGCCATTCTGACAAGGGTTAGGTAATATCTCATTGTGGCTTTGTTTTTTTTAATATATGATTCAATCATAATCCCAGTTAAAAATTTTAAAGCAATTACAGACTGGACTATGTTGACTATTATTTCACTTTAATTACTTCTGTAATTTTGTTCTTTGTCATCAAGGTTAGGAAGCAAAGGACTTAACTAATTTTAAGTCTTTTACTTATTTATTACTGATTTTTTGTTACATTACTTAAGATTTTCGTGATGTATTTCCATATTTATAAAAATGAAAAAATGAATGTCATTTTATTATGAAAGAATATTATAAATGTATTAAAAATGTCCTGCACCAAATGAAATATCTGGACAAATGAGAAAATGAACATAAATAATATTACTAAAACTCTTCAGACCCAACGTTATTTGAAAATATTACTTAGATAAGGAAAGAAAATTGTGACTTCACTGAGCTAATATTGGAAGAGTCAAAATTGCCAGGATATCATCTTGTCTGACCTAGTATTTCCAATCCAATGGAAACTTTTAAGAATATTTTTTTTGAGAGGTTTTTGCTATAGGGCGCATGCACTTGCTAGACAGACAGAGAGAGACAGAGAGAAAGTGAGAAATCACCCCCCAGAGGGGATGGCCACGCGCAATCCCTTCTCCTCCATTCTCCTCTCAGGATCTTGGGCGTGAGTTTAAGCCACCAGGTCCAGGACTCGAACAGCGGCCAACTATGTGGGAGTCCAGTGACGTAGTCATTATGCTAACTGCTGGTCTCGAAACTTTTAAGAATTTTTTGACTCTTTTATTTCCATGGTATCTCAAGTGTCATAAAACATCCCATATGGCCTTATGAGATTATAATTATGAATTTTTTTCTATTCCATAATTATAACTTATTTGGAGTTGCTGTTGATTTAGAACTAGTAACTTAAAATATATCTATATATGTCTTCTGCTCTAGCTCTTGTATTTGCTACCTAGACAGCAACTTGTTCCTGTGGAGTAAAGTAAGAAAGAGATGAGCAGCCTGCCTTGATCTTACATTATGATGGGCTGGCCCCTTAGCGTAGAGGTTAAGTGCTATGCAGAGGATGCCAGACCCCACGTGGCCTACTATAGCTTGAATCCTAGACCCTGTGGCAACATGCCAGGTGTGCATGCCCAAGATTTTAACAGGATGAAAAAAATGGAGGTAAAAAAATTATGGCATGGCCAGGCCCCATTACAACAGTGTGTGAAAGGGTACTTCCTCTCTCTCTCTCTCTTTCTCTTCCTCTTTTGCATATGAACATATCCTCTGGCATTAAAAACAACAGCTGGTGGCATGATGCTTAAGGCACTAGATCCCAAATGACTGACTTTTTCTTCAAAGCAACTTGAAAAACACCCAGGCTCATGTGCATAGTATGCCCAAAATCTCAAGAGAATGGAGGAGATAGGACCTTGGCATGGCCATTCTCCCTGGGAGTGGGACATGTTTTCTCACTTTCCCACTCTCTCTCACTCTCTTTTCCCATCAAGTATATATACCCCATAACCAAATAATAATAATAATAAATAAAAGTGAATGTATTTCTCTAGTTCATCACAGTAT
Source organism: Tupaia belangeri chinensis (assembly GCF_000334495.1). Taxonomy (NCBI): domain Eukaryota; kingdom Metazoa; phylum Chordata; class Mammalia; order Scandentia; family Tupaiidae; genus Tupaia; species Tupaia belangeri. The sequence goes on along the minus strand of NW_006205376.1, from coordinate 2,253,933 downwards.
AAGAGATTCTCAAAAAGTTCATGGAAAATGAGTATTATGAAAAAACTATAAACTATTCACAGATTTTAAAAATGTTTGCACCAAAATAAACTCGTACTTTAATTCCATTTTACCATAAACTTATTAAAGTCCCTTCATAAATACATTATGTAAGGCAAAACTTACATTTACAATTTGTTTCTGTGTAACTTTCCCTGTTGTGTATTTTGTGAAAATTGGATCATTTCTTCAATATGGAAATTTGTCTGGTTAAGTTTTAAATATGTAAAGAACATGATTTAATTAATTGTATGGCTCATCATTCTATATTTATAAATGCCTACCTTTTCAAACACTAAGAGCATCAGAGTTGTTCTTTCCACTCTGAAGTACAATACAGTTTTAAATGTACATTGATGTTACAACATAAATAAAAATCAGAAATTTATTTAAAAGTAAATAAAAAATTCTTTATTTTTCTTTTTTCTTTTTAGAGAGAGATTTTTTTTTACTATAGAGTGTGTGTGCCCACCAAAGAGAGAGACAGAAAGAAAGAAATCACCCCCCCTCCCAGAGATGGCCACACCACAATCCCTTCTCCTCCATTCTCCTCTTAGGATTTTGGGCATACATGCACACACACCTGGTGTGATTTTTTAAGCTGCCGAGTCTGGGACTCATGGTAGATTATGTGGGAGTCCAGCGACATAAACATTATTCCATCTCCTGGTCCTGAGAAGTGAAATTTCTTCAGTTACATTTTGAGAATAGACAGAAAACTGTACTATTATTTTGTGTGTGTGTGTGTGTGTGTGTTTGTGTGTAGAGATTTTTTGCTATAGAGCATCTGTGCTCGCCAGAGACAGAGAGATAGAGAAACAGAAAGCAAGAAATCACCCCATGGGGGGGATGGCCACACTGCAATCCCTTCTCCTTCATTCTCCTCTAGGATCCTGGCATGCATGCATACGTGCCCAACATGAGTTTTTTGAAGTTACTTGGTCCAGAACTCGAACTGCGGTCAACTGATCCCAAGATCACTAACTCTAACATATGGTGTAGACTGATACAAAAATTAAGTAATTAATATAAGAATATTCTTTATTTTTATTTAAAATATATTCGTTAAAGAGGTACAAAATGTATAGCAATGATTATTTTTATTTTGGTTGTCTTTTCATATAATCATGCATTTTGTCTTCATTTGAAGCTGAAGTCTTCAAAAGAAATTTGGCTTAATATGATAATTCTACATAACTATTACAATTGTCTTGCTAAACTGAAAAGGTTATCTCCTTTATTGAATATTCATAAAAACCTATTATTAAAGCCATTAGAAAGATGTCCTATGATTCTCCATTATGTGTAATAATATAAAGGAATTTTATCTTTATCATCTAGCTTATGGCAGAAACACAGATAGAGTGTTTCCATATCATATATATTTTAATGAACTCGTACTGGAAAAAAATGCCAGTTACTAAGGCTTAGCAAATCAATTATGTGTAAAGAGAGAAAGACTTAGTTTATTAAAGAACCGCTTTTTTTAAATCATATTCAGGTACTTACTCCATATAAATGAGTAAGCCACTCTGTCACCAAATTATAATAACATTACTTGCATCATCCCGTGAAAAGATATTATAAAGTATCTAGAGATAAGGGACAGAAGGAAGTTCCTACAAAATTATTATAGAATGAAATTCCAACTTTAAAAAAATTATTGGCGTATTTATTGACGGTTTACCTAATTGTATCACTTAAAATGTAAGGGATTTTAAAAAAGAATTTCTGTGTGTTGATTACTTTTTTCCATGAGATTATTTTTTCCCATGATGTGCTTCACTGCCCTCTACTGAAAGCTAGGCTGAAATTGCTATGTGCTGTATATATGGTGGTAAAATGCATTTGAAATATAATCAATGATAACTGTTAAAAGGAAATTGATTATCCTAAGGTCTTGTATGAGTAATCACATGAATAATATTAGTACTTCATGCACTTATTATTGTTTTATCTTTTTAAAAAGATTAATTTGCTATCTTTCTTACCCTATGTATTGTTACTCATCTGCACAGAATTTTCAACTTTGTACATTTTTTAATAAATGAATAGCTACAAATTACCTTGCTTTCAAATTTTGTTTCTCCTCAGACCTTACAGTTTTAGTTCCTATTCTTAATGTTTTAATTTTGTTGGAGGATATGTGTGCTCACCAAAAAGAGACAGAGACAGAGGAAGTCAGAAAGCACCCTCCATGGGGAATGGCCACACCAGTTTCTTCTCCTCTGTTTCTCCCTCCTTTCAGATTTTTAGGCACGCATACATATGTGCCTGGTGAGTTTCTCGACCTGCCCAGATCTGGGACTTAAACCACAGAGTTGGCCACATGGGATTCAGCTGTCTTAATCACCAGGTCACAGTACAACCCTCCTATTCTTAAAATTAATGTTTATTTTTTTGGGGGGTGGGGAGAGGTTTTTGCTATAGGGCGTGTGCACTTGCCAGACAGACAGAGACAGACAAAGAGATACAAAGCGAGAAATCACCCCTCAGGGGGGATGGCCACGCTGCAATCCCTTCTCCTCCCTTCTCCTCTCGGGATCTTGGACACACGCGCACACACACCCAACGTGAGTTTAAGCCAACGGGTCTGGGACTCGAACCGTGGTCACCTACATGGGAGTCCAGCGACATAGCCATTACGCTAACTGCTGGTCCCAAAATTAATGTTTATTTTTAATGCATTGCCTTTGCCAAATAATTATATATTAAGTACTTTGATTTTGATGGCTACTTAGAAGTAAATTCTGATGTTTCCTCTGGAAAATAGGAACAAGGCATGTATGTGCTTTATTTACTTTAGACTTCTAGCTAGAAAATGTTTTCAGTATTTCATGCTATAAAGGAAAGACAGATTTTATAAATATCCGCCATATGTACCTCAGAGGCTCTTGGGCAACAATTATAGATAAGTATAACTGCTTTAAAAGTTAAATACTATGATCTATTCTCTTAAAAGATGTAGTTTCATATTGATTTGGATAGCTATAGTCCCAGATCTGGGCAGGTCGAGAAACTCACCAGGCACATATGTATGCGTGCCTAAAAATCTGAAAGGAGGGAGAAACAGAGGAGAAGAAACTGGTGTGGCCATTCCCCATGGAGGGTGCTTTCTGACTTCCTCTGTCTCTGTCTCTTTTTGGTGAGCACACATATCCTCCAACAAAATTAAAACATTAAGAATAGGAACTAAAACTGTAAGGTCTGAGGAGAAACAAAATTTGAAAGCAAGGTAATTTGTAGCTATTCATTTATTAAAAAATGTACAAAGTTGAAAATTCTGTGCAGATGAGTAACAATACATAGGGTAAGAAAGATAGCAAATTAATCGGTTTAAAAAGATAAAACAATAATAAGTTTTATATATATATATATATATATATATATATAAAACTTATTATTGTTTTATCTTTTTAAACCGATTAATTTGCTATCTTTCTTACCCTATGTATTGTTACTCATCTGCACAGAATTTTCAACTTTGTACATTTTTTAATAAATGAATAGCTACAAATTACCTTGCTTTCAAATTTTGTTTCTCCTCAGACCTTACAGTTTTAGTTCCTATTCTTAATGTTTTAATTTTGTTGGAGGATATGTGTGCTCACCAAAAAGAGACAGAGACAGAGGAAGTCAGAAAGCACCCTCCATGGGGAATGGCCACACCAGTTTCTTCTCCTCTGTTTCTCCCTCCTTTCAGATTTTTAGGCACGCATACATATGTGCCTGGTGAGTTTCTCGACCTGCCCAGATCTGGGACTTAAACCACAGAGTTGGCCACATGGGATTCAGCTGTCTTAATCACCAGGTCACAGTACAACCCTCCTATTCTTAAAATTAATGTTTATTTTTTTGGGGGGTGGGGAGAGGTTTTTGCTATAGGGCGTGTGCACTTGCCAGACAGACAGAGACAGACAAAGAGATACAAAGCGAGAAATCACCCCTCAGGGGGGATGGCCACGCTGCAATCCCTTCTCCTCCCTTCTCCTCTCGGGATCTTGGACACACGCGCACACACACCCAACGTGAGTTTAAGCCAACGGGTCTGGGACTCGAACCGTGGTCACCTACATGGGAGTCCAGCGACATAGCCATTACGCTAACTGCTGGTCCCAAAATTAATGTTTATTTTTAATGCATTGCCTTTGCCAAATAATTATATATTAAGTACTTTGATTTTGATGGCTACTTAGAAGTAAATTCTGATGTTTCCTCTGGAAAATAGGAACAAGGCATGTATGTGCTTTATTTACTTTAGACTTCTAGCTAGAAAATGTTTTCAGTATTTCATGCTATAAAGGAAAGACAGATTTTATAAATATCCGCCATATGTACCTCAGAGGGCTCTTGGGCAACAATATAGATAAGTATAACTGCTTTAAAAGTTAAATACTATGATCTATTCTCTTAAAAGATGTAGTTTCATATTGATTTGGATAGCTATCATGGAACCAATCTTTTTTAGGCTTATTGAATTTTACTGGATATAAAACAAGAAAAGCAGAAAATGAACTGCTTATATCTGAGTGCTCAAATCAGTCACTATATGAATCCTAAATATTCATACATAAAAAAGAAATAGTAAAAAAATTGTCATTTAATTTTCTCATATTGAAAATAAATGTAAACCTTCTTTAATCTATTTAATACATAGCATTAATATATAATATATAATATATATCAGTGTCTAGAAGATTAGTCTATTTAAAATATTATCCAATTATTTCTCTGTAGTCGAGTCTTATAAGAATTCTTCTTCTTCTTTTTTTTTTTTCTTTTGCTTGCCATAGGGTGCATGTGCTCACCAGAGACACAGAGAGAGGGAAAGTGAGAAATCACACCCCAGGGGTGATGGCCATGCTGCAATCCCGTCTCTTCCACTCTCCTCTCAGGATCTTGGGCATGTACACACATGTTCCCAGCATGATTTTTTTTTTGAGAGGTTTTTGCAATAGGGTGCGTGTGCTCGCCAGAAAGATGGGGAGAGACAGAGAGACAGAAAGCGAGAAATCACCCCCCAGGGGGGGATAGACACACCACAATCCCTTCTCCTCCATTCTCCTCTTGGGGTCTTGGGCACGCACACACGCACCCGGCATGAGTTTAAGCAATCGGATCCGGGACTCGAACTGTGGTCGACTACATGGGAGTTCAGCGACATAGCCATTATGCTAACTGCTGTTCCCTTCCCAGCATGATTTTCAAGCCACCAGGTCTGGGACTTGAACTGCAGAGTTAGCCATGTTGGGTACTGTTGACTTAACCTTTGTGCTACCTACTGGCCCACTTTTTAAAAAAGTTATTTATTTACTGAGAGAGAGAGAGAGAGACAGAGACAGAGAGAGAGAGAGAGAAAGGCAGTCACCCTTCACAGGATACAATGGCCGTGATCCCCTTCCAGCCCTTCAGACAGCCATGATCACAGGCATATCTGGTGTGTTCAGGTAGAACTGGGCCTGAACCTGGAGGTTTCTCATATGATCTCCAGCATCATATAGTAACATTCCAACTGCCTGCACCATTGCAAATGAGGCAAAACTAGTATTCTTAATTGTAATTCATTTCTTATGCAGTAGCATAAATGAGAATATATTTCAGTTTTTATTAACTAGCCACCACTTATATCTCTTGGTCACATACCATAATTAGCAATAGTAGATGTTATAAGTTATAATCAAGTTCCAACATAAAGTTTCTCCTTTTGTATTTCAATTATATCAAGACATAGATAGATAGACAGACAGACAGACGGATGTAGATGCCCGTCTACATATAACAATACTGCTTACATTAAGTGACAAAGTAATCTTTCTGAGAATGTACACTTTCATGAAAACTTGAATATAATCCAATCACCACAACCAAAATCTAGCTTTAAAGGTTCGAGAGACATGTTTATTCTAATTTTAGAAAGAAACTAGTCAAATAATTCTTTATAATCCTCATACCTTACCTGAGCTTTAGATATTCTTCTCATATGGCTGCTCGATTTCTAAAATTTCACAAAAGCCTAAAAGCTGAATAAGTTCAACTTACCTTAGGCCAAAGTTAAATTAGTTTGAAGTATATTTGGGAAGTTCCAATACCTTCCTTGGGACATGCCTCACATTTTCCCATTCTTTACTGATTTTTATGAACTCCAGCTAATAACATCCAATTCCTCTTTCCC
>NW_006205376.1:2243692-2247550 GCF_000334495.1 Tupaia belangeri chinensis | reverse complement strand
CTCCTTCATGTCATCACAGTTCTGTCCTGAAACAAGTTGCATCTATTAACCTCTCACCACCACCCTACTCATTTTTCTCTAATGTTTAACACAAATCTCACCTCTGTTTTCTTTATTTTTAAACACTAGTGCCAAAAATCTTGTTTCCTTTTTTCTCTTTTTTGTCAGAATATGTGGGTACTTGTCAGAGAGAGAAAGCACCCCACGCTGGGCCATGGCCATGACACAATCTTTTTTCTTCTATGTCTCTATTCTGTCAGGATTTGGAGCATGTACACAAACGTACCCCACATATTTTTCAAGCTACTGGAGCTGGGATTTGTGGACATGTGGAATTTGGCTCTCAGTGCACAGTACTTAACCACTGCACTGCGGGGCCAGCCCTTGTCTCTGTTTTCCTTAGCTGGAGAAAATTTTCCCATTATTTTAATTGAGTAATGCAAGGACAAATATTAATATATTCCAGTTTCTTATTTAGTCTATGGCTATTAGAGACATAGCATTGGAAGAGTTAAATAGTTAAGCTATAGTTAGGACTAGTCAGGAAAATGGGCAAAATCTAATATCTCTACTAAAGAATTTTAACATAGGATACCGCTTACACAAATTTTGGAGTGTTTTTTTGTTTTGTTTTGTTTTTTAAAAAAAGCAAAGAAGATGCCATAGTACTATAGCTTGAATGTGTCCTTCCAAAATTCAAGTGCTAAAATTTGGTGAGCTATTGTAAAGGTATTAAGAAGGCAGAACCTTATTTGGATTATGAGATTTAGAGCCTTTGACAAGTGCTTAGGACTAGGAAAGGCTGTCAGGATGTGGGTCCTCCACCTGAATACGCATGGGTTTATAAGAAGGGAGAAAGGGGGGACCAGCAGTTAGCGTAATGGCTATGTCGCTGGACTCCCATGTAGTCGACCACGGTTCACGTCCCGGACCCGGTGGCTTAAAACTCACGCCAGGCGCGTGTGCGTGTGTGCCTAAGATTCCGAGAGGAAAATGGAGGAGAAGGGATTGTGATATGACCATCCCCCCTGTGGGATGATTTCTCACTTTCTATCTCTCTGTCTCTCTGTCTGTCTGGAGAGCCCAAAAGAAAAACCTCCCCAAAAAAAAAAAAAAAAGAGAGAGAGAGAGAGAGAAAGGAACCAGTGCAGAGACACAGAATTATGCATGCCCTGATCCTCCAACATGTTGTGAGGCTCCAAAAATTCCCTCACCAGATGCCAGCACCATGTTTGTGGTACTCTTCTAAAACGATGAGCTAAATAAACCTCCATTCTCTTAAATAGGTTATTCTCTTAAACAAACCCAGGTATTCCTATTACTTGCAACAGAAGAGACAGTAATATGGGGTACCTCAGTGAAAATAACTGTAGTTATTATCTAATATCCCAAAGTTGGTGGAATAAAAGGAAAAGATTTCAGTTATAAGAAATTAGAAGTTCAAAGGCAAGGCTTTGCAAAATAACTGCTCGGGTATTTTAAATAAGGGAAATGTCTTGGTTGCTTCTAGTAACATAGAGATTGAAGGAGAGTACTTAGGCCTCTGAGGAAGGATGCTGGTACCTTGGAGGCAGCACTATGAGTGTGGTTTCAGACGTGCCCAAAAAGGCTGGAAATAGGAACCAAGGGCATCTCCTGTGGTGACTGCTGACGCTCAGGTGTGGTAAAGACAAAAACATGAGCGCCAGCCCCAGTGCGTGCTGCTGACACAGGTTCCTTAGGCTGAGATACATAGGAGGCCTTGGTTCCACCGACAGTCAGACCTAGGGGCCAGTCATGTGAGCATGTGAGTGCATGTCTGCAGACCCAGCCGGGAGGCTGAGGCAGGAGGACTAAGAAAGAGACCCTGTATTACACACACACACACGCACACAAAGAGAAGATCTTCTGCCTGACTGCTGCATTATACTGTAATGATTCTTAATCCTACTTGCACATTAGAATAATTTAATTTAGAAAAAAAAACCTACTACCCAGTCTACACTTCCAAACAATGAACTGTGAATTTGTGGACATAGAAATTAAGCATTAAAAATCTTTTTTTTCTTTTTTGGAGAGGTTTTTGCTATAGGGCGTGCTCACTTGCCAGACAAACAGAGAGAGACAGAAAGACAGAAAGTGAGAAATCACCCCCCGGGGGGGATGGCCACACCATAATCCCTTCTCCTCCATTCTCCTCTCAGAATCTTGGGCATGCATGCACATGCTCCCGGCATGAGTTTTAAGCCACCGGGTGCAGGACCACGTTTGACTACATGGGAGTCCAGCAACATAGCCATTACACTAACTGCTGGTCCCAGCACTAATACTCTTCAAAGCTCTCCAGGTGATTCCAATATACACACAAGTTTGAGATCCACTGTTGAAAACAGTGCCTCCTATTGGAATAAACCTTCTGCAAATGAGACTGGGTAACATGGTTTGCAGAGTCCCTGCTCCAGAACCATAGAAGAGAAGACAGAAATTTGGATTTGAAATAGAGAACACTTAATCAATTAAAAAAAAAAAAAAAAGCCTAACATTTTTGTCAGTGAAGGCCAAGCATATTGCAGAAATAGCATTTATTACAGGCAATTTTTCACAATCTGCTCAAGTGTGTACTATGGTTAACATATTGTACAAATATTTATCAGAAAGAGTCCATGAAAAATTCATATAGGTCCAGCTGCAGTGGCCCATGCTGTTAAGATGCTGTGCTCCATAGTTTGCGACCACTAGGAGGCCCAGATTCAATTTCCATTCCTGATTCAACCTAAAGGCGAGCATGGTAATGCTCACCCATAGTCTCAGCAGGGAGGCTGAGGCAGGAGGATCACTACAGCAAGACTCTGCCTTAAAACAAAACAAAACAAAACAAACAAAAAACAAAAACAATCTCCAAGTCTAAATAAATAATTTGAAAATATATTTTGCTATATAATAACTCAAATGTCTACAATCTAATCAAAGTCTATTTTTAAATTATATAAACCTAGAGAAAAGTCTTTTAAGATATAACAAATGTGATTATACTATCTTATCTGAGTCTCCATCACATAGTTCTAAAATTGAATCGTTCATCATTCAAAAAAGCCTTTTAAACTCTAAAATACTGACAATTCTCATAAAGAAAGAGAACATGGAACAACTTATCTTAATGTCCTAAACAATACACCAGTACATAAATAACCAAAATAATTATTCCAATATTGAACTTCAAAAAGTTTCAAGACAGGGACCAGCAGATGGCTTAATGGTTATGACATTAGACTCCCACGTAGTCAGCTACAGTTTGAATCCCAGAGCCAGTGGTTTAAAACTCATACCAGGCATGTATGCAAATGTGTCCAAAATCCTGAAAGGAGAATGCAGGAGGAGGGATTGTGGCATGGTCATTCCCCAGGTGGGTGAGTTCTCACTTTCTGTCCCTCTGTCTCTCCAGTGAGCTCACGTACCCTATAGCAAAAATCTCTTTTAAAAAACAAGTTTCAAGACATACTGTTACTTCCCAAGAGATTTTGTTTACTGTTCAAGACTCCCCACCTCCACCTTAAGTCTTTGGAGATAAGTGACTAATGTTGCTTTTAGTGGCGCATACTCAAAAATCTACATTTACAAAATAAGAGCAAAGACAGACACACACACACACACGCACACGCACACACGCACACAGACACCCCAAAACATAATTGTTCATAGCTGAATGTGTTAATACGTCTTAAGAGGTGTGTGCCATTCTGAACTGAACTGAGAGTGTCAGCCAAAAATCTAGATAGGCAGAGTCAGGATATTGGCATTTGCTGGTGGTACTGGGCCACAAAACCTGATGCTTTTAAACATCAAGTCCTATTTTCTTCCTCCATTATGTGGAAACTATAT
>NW_006205376.1:2228573-2235831 GCF_000334495.1 Tupaia belangeri chinensis | reverse complement strand
AAAAAAAAAAAAAAAAGCCTAACATTTTTGTCAGTGAAGGCCAAGCATATTGCAGAAATAGCATTTATTACAGGCAATTTTTCACAATCTGCTCAAGTGTGTACTATGGTTAACATATTGTACAAATATTTATCAGAAAGAGTCCATGAAAAATTCATATAGGTCCAGCTGCAGTGGCCCATGCTGTTAAGATGCTGTGCTCCATAGTTTGCGACCACTAGGAGGCCCAGATTCAATTTCCATTCCTGATTCAACCTAAAGGCGAGCATGGTAATGCTCACCCATAGTCTCAGCAGGGAGGCTGAGGCAGGAGGATCACTACAGCAAGACTCTGCCTTAAAACAAAACAAAACAAAACAAACAAAAAACAAAAACAATCTCCAAGTCTAAATAAATAATTTGAAAATATATTTTGCTATATAATAACTCAAATGTCTACAATCTAATCAAAGTCTATTTTTAAATTATATAAACCTAGAGAAAAGTCTTTTAAGATATAACAAATGTGATTATACTATCTTATCTGAGTCTCCATCACATAGTTCTAAAATTGAATCGTTCATCATTCAAAAAAGCCTTTTAAACTCTAAAATACTGACAATTCTCATAAAGAAAGAGAACATGGAACAACTTATCTTAATGTCCTAAACAATACACCAGTACATAAATAACCAAAATAATTATTCCAATATTGAACTTCAAAAAGTTTCAAGACAGGGACCAGCAGATGGCTTAATGGTTATGACATTAGACTCCCACGTAGTCAGCTACAGTTTGAATCCCAGAGCCAGTGGTTTAAAACTCATACCAGGCATGTATGCAAATGTGTCCAAAATCCTGAAAGGAGAATGCAGGAGGAGGGATTGTGGCATGGTCATTCCCCAGGTGGGTGAGTTCTCACTTTCTGTCCCTCTGTCTCTCCAGTGAGCTCACGTACCCTATAGCAAAAATCTCTTTTAAAAAACAAGTTTCAAGACATACTGTTACTTCCCAAGAGATTTTGTTTACTGTTCAAGACTCCCCACCTCCACCTTAAGTCTTTGGAGATAAGTGACTAATGTTGCTTTTAGTGGCGCATACTCAAAAATCTACATTTACAAAATAAGAGCAAAGACGGACACACACACACACACGCACACGCACACACGCACACAGACACCCCAAAACATAATTGTTCATAGCTGAATGTGTTAATACGTCTTAAGAGGTGTGTGCCATTCTGAACTGAACTGAGAGTGTCAGCCAAAAATCTAGATAGGCAGAGTCAGGATATTGGCATTTGCTGGTGGTACTGGGCCACAAAACCTGATGCTTTTAAACATCAAGTCCTATTTTCTTCCTCCATTATGTGGAAACTATATATATATATATATATATATATATCAGAGTCTATAATACCTTCTTCGGAAGATTTCTGAACTTGTTAACTTGCTGCATGTTTCTGCATTCAAACACCTATGCTTATAAAATAAATTGTTTTAAAGTTTAATTAATATTATTTAAAACTACTTGTCTGGTCCTCATTTCTCAACTATTCTTCGGTTGTAAATAACAAATCAGAGACTCTCTTGTACAAATATGTAGCAAAGATTAATTTACAGAAGCAGAAAGGACACAGAGACTGTCAGTCAACTTCTCGACATCATCATTTTATGAATGACTAGTAATCTCTCTGATGATAAGTGGTGTAATAGACCTTGAATGAAATTCTTCAAGTCTAACGATCTTTTACCAAACTGAATACATCTCTTACCAGGTGATCAATTAATCCTCCTTGAGTAAATGAGTTAATACATGAACAAATACTGATGAAACAATGAGTGAATAGGATATAACATCCTAAATTCACACACATACAGATTTCAGCTCCTACATGAATAAGATTTGTTTAACAAACTCCAAAATATTATCATTTATGACCCTGTCAACAGTCTTGCTTAATTACACATCAAATTACTTTAAAAGGCATAGCACAGGCTATTCAATCTGAATATCAAAGTAATCTTGCCAGTTTCTGGTAAGACTGTATTTCTTGAGGTTGACATAAAATATTATACTTCTTCTCTAATCTTTCAGTCTATCAGCCTCCTTAGCCTACGAAAGTCTGCTGCCTATGTCAAGGGCAAAAAAAAATAGTGCTGTTTCTGATCAGAAAATATTATACACTTATTCTTTGTTTGATGAATCATTAAAATAATAAAACTACTATCAAAACTGTTAAATTCTTTTTTAAAAAACACTTCATTTAGGTATGATGGTGCTACTTCATTTAGGTATGACTGTGCTTTATTCCATTTGTTTTCTCTAACAGAATATATGATACTGGGTGATTTATAAAGGGATTTATTTGCCTCACAGTTCTTGTGGCTGGAAAATCCAAGAACATGGGTTTGGCATCTGGTGCTACCTCACGACACGGCGGAGAGCAGCTGAATGGTCAGCAGGCAGATGCAAGAAGAGCTGCCAACTTGCTTTTATAACAATCTGTTCTCAGGGGAACTAATTAATGAGCTCATTTCAAGAGCTGTCATTAAGGGATCTGCCTTCATGTCCCAAACACTTTCCCCCAGGCCACACCCCCTAACACTGCCCCATTCAGGGTCAAATTACAGCATAAATTTAGACCCAGTCACAAGTCTTAAACCACAGCAGATTGGCATATTAAAAGCTGTATATTTAATGTGTACATCTCAATGAATTTGGGGATAAGAATACACCAGTGAAACCATCACCACCATCAGGGTTATAAATATATCATCATCGTCCAAAGTTTTCTCCTGCCTCTTTTGCTATTATTATTGTTTGTTTTGTTTTGGTAAGGATATTTGCCATTAGACCTATCCCTATGGCAATTTTTATGACATCCAATATTGTTAGCTATAAGCAATATGCTGTATAGCTGCTCTTCAGAACTTATTTATCTTGCATAGCTGAAATTTTGTACCTATTTACTGTCACCTCCCCATTTTTTCTCCCCTTAACCACTCTCAATCTCATATTATTATCTACTTCAATGAGTTTAACAATTTTATATTCCACATATAAATGAGATCACATATTTTTTTAATGTGGCTGGCTTTATTTAACTTAATATAATGTCCTCCAGGTGGTCTATCCATGTTGTGGCAAATGGTAGGATTTTCTACTTTTTCAAGGCTGAATAATATTCCATTATATGTATCTATCTCGAATAAGTTTGTACACACAGTATATAAATATTCCCTTATCTCCATATCCTCACAAAAACTTATATTTTTGTTCATTTTATAATACTCATTTCAATGGGTATGAGGTGATAAGTCATTGCAGTGTTGATGTTCACTTCTCTGCTTACTAATAATGTTAAACACCTTTTTTATATACCTTTTGCCAATTTATATGTTTATACACACATACACACACACACACACACACACACACACACACACACAGCCCATTACCTATTGAGGTTCTTTAACTATTTTTCCCTTTGGTTACAGAATTTTTTTTCTATTTGATTATACAAGACTCCTTTTATGTTTTGGATTTTGGCCCCGATCAGATTTTTTCCCATCCTATAGGTTACCTTTCATTTTTTTCATTGTTACGATTACTTTGTAAAACTATGAATCAAGTTGGGCCCCTGCAGTTTGGAAAAAGAAAACATACTGTGCTCAAACTGCTGAAAAGGTAGAAAAATAGAAATAAGTAAAATAGAGAATTTCAAAAGTGAACAAAATAAAATTAGGTTGCTTTTTGGAAAATGTAAATAAAACTGACTTAGCTAGACTATCTAAAAACAGATAATATGATTAAAATAGATAAAACCAGGAAAAAAAGAAAAAAATTATAACTGATGCCACAAAAATAAAATGATTATGAGAGACCACTAAAAGTAATTATATGCCAACAATTGGATAACCTTTTAAAAAATTATAAAGATACAATTCATCAAGGCTGATTCATGAATAAATAGAAAATCTGAACAAAACTATAACTAAGTAGTAAAAAGACTGAATTAGTAATAAAAAATTTCTCAACAAAGAAATTCAAGGCCGGGGGTCTCGCTGATGAATTCTATCAAACATCTAAATAATTACAGAATTACTCTTAAATCTTTCAAAAACTTGAAGAGATGGAAACACTTGCAAACTCCCATATTTACAACAGCCCTAGTCACGGTGGCCATGATGTGAAAACAACCTAAGCATTCATCCACAGATTAATAGATAAAAGAAATGTAGTAAATAAATATAATGTAATATTATTCAGCCTTATGAAAAGAAATTCTGTATATGTAATAAGAATACTTTAGTACTTTATACTAAGTGAAATAAGTCAGCCACGGAAAGACAAATATTGAATGGTTCCACTTGTATGTGAAATCTAAAACTGTCTTTTAGAATATAAGAGAGAGGCATCAGCAGTTAGCGTAATGGCTATGTCGCACGTAGTTGACCGTGGTTCGCATCCTGGACCCGGTGGCTTAAAACTCACACCGGGCACATGTGCGTGCATGCCCAAGATCCCGAGAGGAGAATGGAGGAGAAGGGATTGCGGCGTGACCATCCCCCCTGGGGGTGATTTCTCGCTTTCTGTCTCTATGTCTCTGTCTGTCTGGCGAGCACACGCGCCCTACAGCAAAAAAAAAAAAACTCTCAAAAAAGTAAAAAAAACCTTCCAAAAAAAGGAAAAAAAAAAAAACTCTCAAAAAAAAAAAAAACTTTCCAAAAAAAGGAAATAAACAAAAAGAATATAAGAGAGAAATGGTAGCTGCCAAGAGCTGGATAGAGGGGTTAAAGGAAGCATAAAGTTTCAGTTAGCCAGATGAGAAATTTATAGAGATCTGCTATGTAACATCATTCCTATAGTCATCCATACAGAATAATACAATTAAATGTTTGATTAAAAAGGTAAACCTCATGTTAAAGCATTTACTACAATAAAATAAAATTAATAAAGTTAAACAAACAAACAAATGAAAAGAATGGCTCTGTGGCCCCATGGTTAAGACAGCCGGATCCCATATGGCCAACCGTACATTTCAAGTCCCAGATCCAGTGGCTTAAGAAACATGCTGGGTGTGTAGCATGCATGCATGCCCAAAATCCCAAAAGGAGAAAGAGATAGAGAAGGGATCACAGCATGACCATCCCTCCTAGAGGGGTGCTTTCTTGTCTGCATCTGTCTGTTTCTGGTGAGCAGATGTGCCCTCTAGCAAACAATTAATCAATCAATATAAATTAAATAATTGAAGATTCCAATGACAACATTAAGCCCTAAAATGAAGTCACACATGAAGTCAGACTTGTCCCAAGGCTTTTCAATTATCAGAGCCAATACATTTATGTTATTTTTCTAATTAACTCAAATAGACACATAAATGTAAACCTAGAACTATATATCATTGAGAAGAAATTGTAGAAAAAATTTTCCAGACATTGGGTTAGGCCAAAAATTTCCAGCTATGTCACCATAACATGATCCATTTTTTAAAAATTTAATAAAACTTCTGTTCTTTGAAAGACACAAATAAGAAAATTAAAGGTCAAATTACTGCTAGGGAGAAAATACTTATAAAAATACCTGATAAAGCCTTTTATTCAGAATAGATAAGAAGTTCAAAATTCAGTAACAGAAAAACAACAAAATTATAAAATGAACTTGAGTAGTCAAACAATGAAAGATACTATACAGATGTCAACTAGGCACATGTAAAGATGCTGAATATCATTAATCATTAGGGAAAGGCAAATTAAAATCATAATGACATACAATTCAACATCTGTAAGTGTAGCTAAAAATATCAAAAAGCTGGAACTTCTATATATCATGATACAAATGCAAAATGTTACAACTAAATAAAATGTAGTCTTGCAATTTCCTATAAAGTTAAGTATATCCTCAAAATATAACTTCGAAATCCGATTCCAATGTATTTACCCAGTGAAATAAGATATACTTACGTGAAAATCTGTATGTGAATATTTATAACTGTCATATTCATAATTGCCAAAAATTATAAGTAACCCAGAGTCCTTCTTGAGCAAATAAATAAACAAACAGTGGCCCTCCAATTCAACATAATACCACTTGGCAGGAAAAAGGAATGAACTATACAGTACAGCATGGATGGTTCTGAAATGCATTCTGTTAAATGAAAGGTAGCCAGACTCTGAAAACTACACACTACAATTGCAGAAAAGGCAAAACTATAGGAACAGAAAACAAGTCAGTAGTTGGCAAGGGCTGGAACAGAGGAAGGAACTGACTACAAAGTGGGAAAAGAAATTATTCAAGGTGATGAAATTGTTCCATATACTCATATTGGTGGTGATAACATAATAGTATGTATTTTTAAAACGGACAGAACTGTACACTAAAAATGATGAATTTCACAGTATGCTTAGTACATCAATAAAAACAAAACCATGAGAGTTTATCAACATGACAATTTTCTACCAAAGGTCTAACTCAAGAAAATTCTAAGAGTGTACTTCAGGTAGAAAGAGGCAACATAAAGAAAGTGTCTGAGTTGTGGGGAGGAAGGTGATTTATAAAATGATATATATGTAAGCAAATCTAAATGAACATTGATTGAATAACACAATAATATATTAGGGGGTTAAAAATATCTATTTATGGGGACCATCAGTTAGCATAATGGCTGTCACTGGACTCCTATGTAGTAGACCACAGTTTGAGTCCTGGACCCGGTGGCTTAAACTCACACCAGGCATGTGTGCGTGCATGCCCAAGATCCCGAGAAGAGAATGGAGAAGAAGGGATTGCAGCATGGCCATACCCCCCGGGGGTGAGTTCTCACTTTCTGTCTCTCTGTCTCTCTCTGTCCCTCTGGTGAGTACACACGGCCTATAGCAAAAACCTCTCCAAAAAAAAAAAAAGAGAATATAAAACAAGAAATTTTGACAAAATTCTGGAGACGAAGTATGGGTTAATGTGAGTGACAAGCTCTTGGGAGGTACAATCATAAGGCCATTCGTTTTTAAAAAATTATTTAATTTCATTAATTACTAAATTCTGTTATAAGGCATGTGCACTCACCAGAGGGGGGTGGGGGAGTGAAAAAGCAAGCTGTAGGTCCAGGACTTAAACGCAGTCAGGGGCCAGCAGGTGGCCTGGTGGCTAAGGCACTGGACTTCCACATATCCAACAGTGGTTTAAGTCCTGGACCTGGAGACTTAAAACTCAAGCAGGGCACATGTGTGCATGTCTAAAATCCCAAGAGGAGAATGGAGAAGGGATTGTAGTATGGCCA
>NW_006205376.1:2190073-2228371 GCF_000334495.1 Tupaia belangeri chinensis | reverse complement strand
ATGTCTCTGTCTGTCTGGCGAGCACACGCGCCCTACAGCAAAAAAAAAAAAACTCTCAAAAAAGTAAAAAAAACCTTCCAAAAAAAGGAAAAAAACAAAAAGAATATAAGAGAGAAATGGTAGCTGCCAAGAGCTGGATAGAGGGGTTAAAGGAAGCATAAAGTTTCAGTTAGCCAGATGAGTAAGTTATAGAGATCTGCTATGTAACATCATTCCTATAGTCATCCATACAGAATAATACAATTAAATGTTTGATTAAAAAGGTAAACCTCATGTTAAAGCATTTACTACAATAAAATAAAATTAATAAAGTTAAACAAACAAACAAATGAAAAGAATGGCTCTGTGGCCCCATGGTTAAGACAGCCGGATCCCATATGGCCAACCGTACATTTCAAGTCCCAGATCCAGTGGCTTAAGAAACATGCTGGGTGTGTAGCATGCATGCATGCCCAAAATCCCAAAAGGAGAAAGAGATAGAGAAGGGATCACAGCATGACCATCCCTCCTAGAGGGGTGCTTTCTTGTCTGCATCTGTCTGTTTCTGGTGAGCAGATGTGCCCTCTAGCAAACAATTAATCAATCAATATAAATTAAATAATTGAAGATTCCAATGACAACATTAAGCCCTAAAATGAAGTCACACATGAAGTCAGACTTGTCCCAAGGCTTTTCAATTATCAGAGCCAATACATTTATGTTATTTTTCTAATTAACTCAAATAGACACATAAATGTAAACCTAGAACTATATATCATTGAGAAGAAATTGTAGAAAAAATTTTCCAGACATTGGGTTAGGCCAAAAATTTCCAGCTATGTCACCATAACATGATCCATTTTTTAAAAATTTAATAAAACTTCTGTTCTTTGAAAGACACAAATAAGAAAATTAAAGGTCAAATTACTGCTAGGGAGAAAATACTTATAAAAATACCTGATAAAGCCTTTTATTCAGAATAGATAAGAAGTTCAAAATTCAGTAACAGAAAAACAACAAAATTATAAAATGAACTTGAGTAGTCAAACAATGAAAGATACTATACAGATGTCAACTAGGCACATGTAAAGATGCTGAATATCATTAATCATTAGGGAAAGGCAAATTAAAATCATAATGACATACAATTCAACATCTGTAAGTGTAGCTAAAAATATCAAAAAGCTGGAACTTCTATATATCATGATACAAATGCAAAATGTTACAACTAAATAAAATGTAGTCTTGCAATTTCCTATAAAGTTAAGTATATCCTCAAAATATAACTTCGAAATCCGATTCCAATGTATTTACCCAGTGAAATAAGATATACTTACGTGAAAATCTGTATGTGAATATTTATAACTGTCATATTCATAATTGCCAAAAATTATAAGTAACCCAGAGTCCTTCTTGAGCAAATAAATAAACAAACAGTGGCCCTCCAATTCAACATAATACCACTTGGCAGGAAAAAGGAATGAACTATACAGTACAGCATGGATGGTTCTGAAATGCATTCTGTTAAATGAAAGGTAGCCAGACTCTGAAAACTACACACTACAATTGCAGAAAAGGCAAAACTATAGGAACAGAAAACAAGTCAGTAGTTGGCAAGGGCTGGAACAGAGGAAGGAACTGACTACAAAGTGGGAAAAGAAATTATTCAAGGTGATGAAATTGTTCCATATACTCATATTGGTGGTGATAACATAATAGTATGTATTTTTAAAACGGACAGAACTGTACACTAAAAATGATGAATTTCACAGTATGCTTAGTACATCAATAAAAACAAAACCATGAGAGTTTATCAACATGACAATTTTCTACCAAAGGTCTAACTCAAGAAAATTCTAAGAGTGTACTTCAGGTAGAAAGAGGCAACATAAAGAAAGTGTCTGAGTTGTGGGGAGGAAGGTGATTTATAAAATGATATATATGTAAGCAAATCTAAATGAACATTGATTGAATAACACAATAATATATTAGGGGGTTAAAAATATCTATTTATGGGGACCATCAGTTAGCATAATGGCTGTCACTGGACTCCTATGTAGTAGACCACAGTTTGAGTCCTGGACCCGGTGGCTTAAACTCACACCAGGCATGTGTGCGTGCATGCCCAAGATCCCGAGAAGAGAATGGAGAAGAAGGGATTGCAGCATGGCCATACCCCCCGGGGGTGAGTTCTCACTTTCTGTCTCTCTGTCTCTCTCTGTCCCTCTGGTGAGTACACACGGCCTATAGCAAAAACCCCTCCAAAAAAAAAAAAAGAGAATATAAAACAAGAAATTTTGACAAAATTCTGGAGACGAAGTATGGGTTAATGTGAGTGACAAGCTCTTGGGAGGTACAATCATAAGGCCATTCGTTTTTAAAAAATTATTTAATTTCATTAATTCTCTCTGTCTCTCTCTGTCCCTCTGGTGAGTACACACGGCCTATAGCAAAAACCCCTCCAAAAAAAAAAAAAGAGAATATAAAACAAGAAATTTTGACAAAATTCTGGAGACGAAGTATGGGTTAATGTGAGTGACAAGCTCTTGGGAGGTACAATCATAAGGCCATTCGTTTTTAAAAAATTATTTAATTTCATTAAATTCTAAATTTAATTTCACTAAATTCTGTTATAAGGCATGTGCACTCACCAGAGGGGGGTGGGAGAGTGAAAAAGCAAGCTGTAGGTCCAGGACTTAAATGTAGTCAGGGGCCAGCAGGTGGCCTGGTGGCTAAGGCACTGGACTTCCACATATCCAACAGTGGTTTAAGTCCTGGACCTGGAGACTTAAAACTCAAGCAGGGCACATGTGTGCATGTCTAAAATCCCAAGAGGAGAATGGAGAAGGGATTGTAGTATGGCCATCCCTCCCAGGGAGTGATTTCTCACTTACTTTCTCTCTCTCTCTGGCAAGCACACACCCCCCATAGCAAAAAACTTCTCCAAAAAGAAAAAGAAACAAACTGCAGTCAGCAATGTGGTAGTCTAGCACCTTAGCCACCATGTCACCTGCTGGCCCAGCAGTTCCCATTTTTTACAGTTTTCCTCCAGGAACCCCACTAAGCTCTCAAAAGAAGGAAGAAAAACCAAGGAAAGCTTCAAGCTGCCAGGTTTGGAACTCAAACCATAGTCAGCCATGTGGAAATCCAGTGCTTTAATCACCATGCCACCTGCTGGCCCCCCAAAGAAAGCTTCTTAGTGGTGCTGGTTGGGGAAGAGGAAGTAGACACTGGAATCTGCCTAGACACTTTTCCTCCCCTGTAGAACAAAAAGCTTAATATTTAAGGAACAAGAATATAACCAGAGGATATTGCTAAAATTCAGTTACATTTGGGAGGAGAACACAGGAAATGTGTAGACAGGGCACACTAGAGGATACCTGCTGCAGATTGCAAAGTGATTAGGGGACAAAGGGAAAGAACTCTACTCCTAGACAAAGGGAGTATTCTAAGAGGTGTAGAAATAAATACAGAGGGTAAGAGTGTGTGCGTGTGTGTGTGCATGTGTATGCAAATACGTATTGTATATTCCTTAGGGCTATCTCTACTGAAAGATCTCAGAAGCAATTTCTTCTCATCAGAGTGAGAATACAAGGAGATTTCAAAAAGTTCAAGGAAAAATAGAATTATGGTCCAGTTCTGTAGCAAAACACTGATGCACTGCTCAGGAGAATCTGGATCCCAGTGGTGACCAGTCATACACACAAGGGCCCAGGATCTGGCTGGCAGGAAGTGTGGAGGAAGGAGATCATGGCTGACCAGAAGGTGCTCCTCTCTCTGTCCCCATCTCTGACTCTCACTTGCATGTGCATGTGCTGCACCATGACTAAACAAAATAAATGTGAATGAAATTTAAATATAAATGTATTTGAGTGTAAAAAATTTGGAAACATAGATTTTTTTCATGACATACATTCTCCATGTACTTTTTGTAGACCCTCTGATGTCCAGATTTTTAATTTTTTTCCTTCAGTTTTACTATTGGTTGTTCATGTGCACTAGCCAGTGAGAAACAGAGAGAGAGAGTGAAAGAGAGAGATGGAAAATAAGAAATTACCCTCCCCCCCACACACACCAAGGGCAGGGTATGGCTACACCACAGTCCTTTCTCCATTCTCCTCTTGAGATTTTAGGCATGCACACTCGCCCAGCATGATTATCAAGCTGCCAGGTCCAAGACTCAAACCACACAGTCAACCATATTGGATCCAGCCACCTTAAATTCCATGCCACTTCCTGGTCTCAGATTTTGTTTTATTTTTTTCTCTTTTTCTTTTTTTTAAGGGGGAAGTGAGATTTTAATGGCAGTCTTATAAGATCAGGTGTCTGATGAGCAGGCATGCCCAAATTGGTTACAAGCAATTTATTCCTTAGTGCACAAGTCCCTCCCCCAGGCTTTTCTTTACAAATTCCCTCCTCCTTTTTTTTTTTAAGAGTTACTGATTTTATTTATTTATTTATTTATTTTGGATGTTTTGGTATTTTTGCTTTTTTTAAAAATTGTCTTAGTATTTGTTGGCTTTTTTCATTATAGTCTGAGTTAGTGTCTATCAACATAAGGTTAGTTTGGGCATTAGTTGATCATGGGCATTAATTCATTAATTGTGGCTTCAATGAGCCTATGTGTCAGGCCTCTGACACAAGGAATGGTGTGGCACCCTCCTGCTGTTAACACTCTAGCTACAATTATAAGGAAGGATAGAAGCAAGAATACAACACCATCCTCTTCTATTTTTCAAATCATCCTTCTAACCAGTCAGAAAACGGATCATTAATGCCTGCATTTTCAGCCAATTTAATTGTCAGTGGTATAAGTCCTTGTAATGTTTTAGTAATGGTTTTATTTGGGGCAGTATTATTTGGAATAAAGTACAGCATTTCCCTCCTAGTATGACACTAACTCCCCCCTTCTTCTGTCAGAATCATGTTTAATGCAATTTGGTTTTCACACACCATTCAGCTAATGGCATCCAACTGACTAGCTGGAGGGCATCCCTAGGATAGCTAATGAACCTCTGTTAATTGTAATAAATATAAGTCATCTAGTCTACATTTTGTTAATAGTAGACCACCAGAAGAATGCTGACTCAAATTCTGTAGCTATTTGATTTTGGTCTTGAATTTATTGGGAACTGCCCTCGGGAATCTATGTATGTATTGGAGTCAAATGACCCTTCTAGTGTCCACTTTTGATGGTGGACATTATTATTTTTAACTGAGGGATGAAATGCCAAGGTGAGTGGAACTGTCAGTTGGACTAATGCACGAGTTCTAGCTTAGTTGGACAGCAACAGATTACACGGGTTTCTGTTTTCAATAGACCATCAAACAACCACCTGGTGTATGTTGGAATAGTTGTAACCTGGCTCACCAGAGACAGTTAGGACACAGGTATAAGTCAGTGGTTTACTGAATTTTTTTCCATGCCTGGAGAAGCAGGAGGAATGATTCATTGCTCCTACAAAGAAGGAAGGCATGGCCATTGGATCTGACCTTTACAGAGTAGGGAAAAGCAATGACAGGTCTTTGTAAGTTTTATCTTTCTATGTACCCTTGTCTTTGTATAGAATCATAATATGTGTGCTTTTGTTGGGGCTGTATCACAACCAAGAGGAAATCGAGCTTATTGTGCCTGCAACTGTCTTGTAGTAGTGCATGCACAGCAATCACTCTTGTTTAATGCAAGCACAGAAAACTTAACCTACCCTATTCAGGCCTTTACATCCCCATATCCTGTCTCAACATCCAGAGTCCACCTCAAATCTTTTCCTTTAGTTAGTCACCCTCCAGAGTCCACCTCAAATCTTTTCCTTTAGTTAGTCACCCTCTTGGGGTCATTTTGGAGGGATTATATCATTTTTTGGATCTGAAGTTGGCTTGGAAGTACTTATGGTTTTATTTTTAATTAATCTAAGAGCAAATCATCCCACAGGATCTCTTCCTGTCATATCTGTTCCCAGTCCACATACTTAGGGTGCCACCCTGGGTTCCTGATCTAGAGTGGTTGGGACATTAACACTTAGAAGTGTGGAGTTACATATTGGGATTTGGTAGGTATCTGGTGTGGTGGCCTCAGATAAACATATTTTACCTTTTAAGGGCTCCCTCTTTGGGATGACCCACCCCATGTTTACTGTCTATCTCTTTCATTGGGTGGTCCACCATGTATTATCCCAGCTGGGACAGGGACTGGCCTGTCTGTACCTACCATGTGGTTCTAGACAGAGGTATGTATGTCTGTGACAGTTGTCTTTGATTTTTCAATTTATCACAGAAGAGGACCTGATGTGTCAAACTGGATGGTTTGGAGTGTTGGCATTTTGTTATATTTATCATCCATTGTACAGGATATCTGGTGTCCCTTGGTAGGATTCTTGACTACCTCTTGCCCCATTTATAATCATCCATGTTAGAGCCCAAATTTAGATCCAGCCCATATTTCCTGTGGGACTTTTCTTAAAGTTATCCTTAAATATTTTCTCAGGGGACCCACACACTTCTCACCAACTTTAAGTTTTTGTTTCTGAGGTTGCTAGTCTTATGACCCTAATATAGTGAGTCACTTTTTTGCAGTTTGTACAGTAGTCTCAGTAGTGAAGAGCACCTAGTAGGGACCTTCCCAAGAAGTTTGTCTTCTTTCTAGGTCTTGATTAGCACCAGTTCACTGGGATGGAAATGATGGACAGTGAATGCAAGAGGCAGGGTCTGAGCAAGAAGCCCTGTTAACCTTGGCTCGTGCGCGAGGCTACCGGGGTGTCGAGGTGCCAGGGTGCCTGCTTTCCTTCCCCAGCATTGCTTCCCAGGTTTTGTTTTCTAAAAGTCACTCCTCCAAAATGACAAAGTGGCTATTTCCAGGCATGGAGAAGAGAAAGTAAAAGATAAGTGTCTTGCCAAATCAAAAAGTAAATAAGTGCTCAAGGAATAGTGGGGAGAAAACAAAAGAACATGAAATCCAGTTTCAAAGCGCTCTCACTATCTGAGTCTGGGAAATTTGATCAAATTAAAAAAATGATAATTCCATTTCAGTAATCCCCTGAATGGATAAAGAAAACATGCATATACACTGATATAAATAAATGAAAGAAAACATTGGGAGTTTGATGAGGATCATTGAATTTAGAATATTTACAGTCTCAGAACCAGCAGATGGCATAATGGGTGCGTCACTGGACTCCCATGTAGTCTACCATGGTTTGAGTCCTAGACCTGGCGACAAATCTCATGCAGGGCATGTATGCAAGCATGCCCCAAATCCTGAGAGGAGAGTAGAGGGGAAGGGATTGTGGCATGGCCATTTTCCCTGCAGGGTGATACTCACTTTCTGTCTCTCTATCTTTCACCATCTCTCTGGCAAGTGTGAGTACCCTATAGCAAAAATCTCTCTCTTAAAAAAATAAATAAAAAATTACAAAGTCTCAAAGTGCATTCCTTAAATACACTTATTAATGAAAAGGGGGAAAATGGCATCTTTAGAGCAAAAAAGCCTGGCAAAGACCTCTTTAATCAAATGAATAAAGATATAAAATCATGAATAATAAAAACAAAATCCTGTGACTCCTGTGACATTCAATGAGAACTGGTATTATTGTCATGCTATTATTGCCCACAGTATATAACCTAAATGTAATGAGAATCATCAGATAAATCCAAATTGAAGAATATTCTATTAAATATTTGACCCTGGGGCCGGCAGGTGGCATGGTGGTTAAGGACACTAGACTCTCTCATGGCAGACCACAGTTCAAGTCCCGGATCTGGAGAGTTGCTTTTTCACTTTCCCTCTCTCTCACACTTTGTCCCTCTCTAGTCAAATTAAAATAAAATAAAAGTAAATCAAAATAATTCTTTAAAAAAAAATTTAAAGGGGTCAGAGGGTGGCATAGTGGTTAAGGGTGCCAAAATCCCATATGGTCAACTGTGGTTTAAGTCCCATACCTGGCAGCTTGCTTTCTCACTCTCTCTCTGTATCTCTCTGTTTTTTTTTTTTTTTCTCTCTCTCTGTGTCCCTCTCAGGTCAAATTAAAATAAATAAAGTTATATAAAATAATGTTTTCAAAAACAGAAAAAATAAATAAATAAAAATAAATAAATCATTGACCCATAATTTCCCAAAATGTCAAAATCATTGAAATAAAGGCAAGAGTAAACTGTTGCTGATTGAAGGAGATCAAGGAAACACAATGAAATACAACTCACAAGTCAACAGTGGATCTATTGCCGTAAAGAACAAAATTGGAGCAATTAGTAAAAGTTGGATGGGGACAGAGGTTTAGATGACAGTAGTGTGTAATATTAACTTCCTAATGTTATATGAGAGGATTGTGTTTTGGTAAAAGAATGTCCTTTTGTGGAAATAGAGATTGACGTATTTAGGGATGATCTGGCATCACGTGACTAACATACTATAACAATCCAAAAAGTTCATTATGCTTTTATTACAACTTTTTGTAAGTTTAGAGTATATCAAAATTAAATTTAATTCTCTAATTCATTTGTGAATTTGTCTTTTTTTTTAATGGCCTGAGGCACATGTGTTCTAGAGAGAGAACGAGAGAATAAGAGAATGAAAGAAAGAAAGCATACCCTGCAGTGGGGTGCGGTGGCACCACAATCTCTTCTCCATTTATCCATACTGTCAGGATTTGGGACATACCTGCACAGATACTGAGTGTGTGTTTGAGGCCAGTGAAGCCGGGACTCAAACCCCAATAGGCAATGTGGAATATAGCTCCTTCAGTCACCAGACTATGGAGTCAGCCTTGTGAATTTGTCTTTAAAATCACATGGGAAACAAAGAGTTAAACACTAAAAACACCATAGTACTGGCTTTTATAAAAACTAAAAATACCGTAATACTGGCTTTTACATTTACCTATGTAGTTTCCTTAATCAGTGTTCTTTATTTCTTTATCTGACTTTGAGTTATTGCCTGGTATGTTTTTATTATACCTGAAAAACTCCCTTTAATACTTATTACCAGGCAGATTTATTCATAATAAACTCACTTTGGCTCCTTTTTATCTGAGAATAACTTAATTTCCCTTAATTATTTTCTCCTTTGAAAATTTGTTTATTTTAAAGTTTGGTTCTCTATAATAAACAGTTTAGAGATTTATAAAATGTATTTTACTCACATACTCCCTAAAAAATTATAGGAACTGTGTTGCTACTTGTGTAAAATTGGCATCTAATTTTGGTTTTGGTTTTCTTTTTGTTTTTGTTGTTTTGTTAACACATGGCTTTGCTGAATATAGAATTTTGGTTGAGAGTTTTTATTTTAGCAGTTTAAGGATGCAATCCCACCTTCTCCCTGTTCTCCAATGCTTTCTGATGAGAAACTTGCTGCTAATCTTATTGAAGAGCACTTGTATACTGTGAGTCACTTATGTCTTGCTGATAGCAAAATTCTCTGTCTGGCTTTTTTTTTCCCAAAGAAAAGGAAGTTATTTCTGCTTCCTATTTTTTAAAAGAAATATTCATTTTTAATGTTGTTATTATTAATTTTTTTTTAATTTGACCAGAGAAAGACAGAGAAAGGAAAGTGAGAAAGCAAGCTGCCAAGTTTGGGACTCAAATCACCCTTGGTCATATGGGAGTCCAGCACCTTTAACCACCATGTCACCTGGAAGCCCCTCATTGTCTGGCTTTTGACAATTTGGTTGTAATGTATATGAGGGTAGATCTCTTTGACTTTATGCTACTTGAAGTTTGTGAAACTTCTCATACTTATAGATTCACATTTTATACCGAATTGGAAATTTTGACCATTATTTCTTCAAATGTTCATATGTCTCTTTTTCTCTTCTTTTAGGGCTCCCATTATGCATATGTTGATAGAGTGTCCTACGGGCCTCTTAGGCTCTGCTCATTTTTTAAAAATCAGAAAAAAGTCACATTTATTTCAATAGCTCATACTGCAAAAATGGCAAATCAGTTCACAAAGTATCAATATACAGCTTTAAGTATAATAAAAACTTAACGTACGAAACTGAAAGGGTAAATAGTAGAAATAACACTTCTTAATCAAAAAAAAAATTCAAACTCTTGAAAAACCTCTAGGCTTACTCCATTTACAGCAATTCCAACCTGCTAACCTGCTTTCATTTACAGATGTCATCAGTAAACTGCCATCAAAAGACTCTTCAAAGAAAGAGAGACTCACTCCAAACCGGTCGGATCCAGGCAAGGGTGGAAATGTTCAGTGTTGGCTATTACTGGTTTGGCAATTTCAGTCACTCACTACATCAAATGCTGTGGTTCAATCCATGACATTTTGATCTTTAGCTCTAATACTAAGTTAAGTAGAAGGCCAATACCACTATTAAAATTATTCTGAAATGAGGACCAGCAGATGGCATAATGGTTACGTCACTGCACTCCCACATAGTCAATTGAGATTCACATCCTGGATCTAGTAGCTTAAGACTCATGCTGGGCATGGGTGCATGCATGCCCCAAATCACAAGAGAACAAAGGAGAAGGGATTGTGGCATGGCCACCGCCCCCTGGGGGGGGGAATAATTTCTTGCTTTCTGTCTCTCTGTGTCTCCCTGTCTCTCTGATGAGCACACATGCCCTATAGATAAAAATGTCTCCTAAAAAATTATTTTAAATGTCCTGTGTACAAGACCAGTACCAACTTCAGGTCTATAATATCTCTGGGAAAAAGGACATAGACAAATACTTCTAGTACTGAAGACCTTTCTGTAAAGGCAGGAACATGGTCTGTAAAACTCCTTCATGAAAATGTTATTTAAATATATATTCATTTATTTCTACATATACAGAACTTGTATGTAAAGTAGCAAAGTTCCCCTTAGAAAGATAATTTTAAAATTATTAAAGTTCTTTTCATCACTTAACAATCAAGACACATGCTTATTTCTGTTCCCTAGAAGCAATGTTAGCTACTAGTTTCAATTCAGGAAACATATAGCTTCAGGAAGGTTTACGTGAAACATTCATTTAGTCTTTTTCCCAAGATTCTACACCGTTTCATTGGAGGAGTTAAACTGGGCACCTTCTCCACAAATTCTATCCCACCATGTAAACATCAAAGCACAGTTCCAATGACATTCATATGGTGGAAGCCGTGATGGCAACATCTACCATAGAAAGGGATGAGATTTAAGGGGTCGAGGGGACTATCATAACCGCTATGAACATCAGTAGTTTATCAAATGAACAGTCATCCCTGCCTGGAGAATTTACATGATCACACAAAAGCATGATTCCAGTGAAAATTCCAGTTCCAAGAATTAGGGTTTCCAAAGGACCTGCATATTCAGCCTCCATTCCAAATGGAGCCTGAACTTCATGATCTATTTTAAGAACAGATTTACATATTCTTTTGTGATGAAAGAATCTATGTAAGAAAAAATGCCCAGTATCCTCAATGACTACACAGCTGAGCCATCTAGCCAAAAGCATATACCACCTTGGCATTCTTTCCCAACCAAGGGAAAATTGAAATACTCTGCAAAATAATAAGTTCTACAAATCAAAGGTGGCTGGTTACAAAAGTGATCCTAGAGAAATAATTTAAAACATTTCCATTGGCTTTCCCACGTTTCCAGTTTATCATTTTGAATTTTATACTTTTTCATATAAGGTATGAATTGAAATTAAAATTCAGGTAAAGAGAACAAGAAATTAAGGCTTTGTGAACTATCAGGGATCCCCACATTGCAATCTGGAACTCTGTATAACTATTCAACAGATAGTTCTAGGCATTTTTAAATGGTTCTTGCAGAGGCTTCTCAGGAGACAGTGACTCTACATACTCCACAATCAAGGATGCAGAACCAAAGATGCTGACACTTTTCATTCGTTGCCATTTTCAGAACTCAAGGAGACAGTCTCATAGTTCTGGATGGCCCAGAGGTGGCTTTCAGGCTCTGCTCATATTTAATTGAAATGCCCAGTATTTTCCTACTGTTTAGAGAGGATAATTTTATTGATATAACTTCAAGTTCACTTTTTTTTCTTTCTTTTTTCTGCTCCAACCCACTGTTGAAACACTCCAGTGAATTTTATTTAAGTTATTATAGTTTTTCAGCTCCAGAATTCTTATTTTTTTTTAATAATTTCTATGTCCTTTTTCTTCTTTTAAGAGAGTTTTTTGCTATAGGGCACATGCACTTGCTGGAGAGACAGAAAGCAAGAAATCACTCCCCAAAGGGGTATGGCCATACCACAATCCCTTCTCCATTCTCCTCTCAGGATTTTGAGCATGCATGTACCCATGCCCGGAATGAGCTTTAAGCCACCGGGTCTGGGAATTGAACCATAGTTGACTACATGGGAGTCCAACAATGTAACCATTTTGCCATCTGCTGGTCCCTCTATGTCCTTATAGATAGCTTCTATTTGGTAAAATATTATTCTCCTTGTTTTCTCTGGCTATTTTCCCATTATTTCCTCTAGCTCTTTGAGCATATTTAAGACAGTTCACTTAAAGTCTTTGCCTAGCAAATTGAATGTCTCTGCGTTCTTGGGGATCGTCTTGTTAATTTCTCCTGATACTTATTCATACATTGTTGTTTCTTTGCACACGTCTATAACTTATTTTTGTTGCTGAAAATGAGCAGTTCAAATACTGTAATTTGGAGAAAAGGGAGGATAGAAAAGAGTTACTCTATAAATCTTTTCAGAGTGTTTCTAGTTTAGGGATACTGCTTCAATGCTTCTAATTTATAATTATAATTCTGCCTCAATCTTCACTAATGCTTTCACTGAAGATAAGACCAACCAGCAGTAAAAACTAATGCTTAGATCTCTTTTGGGGGTATTCATCCTATCCTGGGCATATGAATGACTTTCTTGATTTTCTGGTAAGTCCAGGAGCTTGTCAAAACCCTTAGTCCTCAAAGTTTCAAACTCTCCACATTTTCTCCCCAGCTTTCTGTGAGGCTATTTCTTTTCCCACTGTTATTTTTTAACTTATATAGAAGCAACTTGTCCACGTGGTTGTTTTCAAGTACCATTTTCTATGTAGCCATAGCTCTTTCTCTGCCCCTGAGTGAGTTCCAAGTTAGATAAAACAAAAGCAGACCGTGTCAGCTCTTCAGAGAACCCATAGATAGGACAAAACAGATAAAGGTAACTCCTCAGGGTGTTATATTATTATACTAAGCAATGAGGGGGTGGGAGGGAGAAGTAAGTCTTCACTAGCACCTTTTTCTTTAAAAACAGAATGGTGCATGCACACACACACACACACACACACACACACACACAGACACACAGACATAGAGCTTACAATTATCTCTTTAAAAATTGTTTCCAAGTAATGAGGACACTGATAAAAGGGCAATTTAATAACATCAGTAACTGATGGGATCATTGCCTGAATTTTATTGATCTACCTGTCTGCAAAAATAAATCTCCTTTCACACTACTGATCTGTTTGTGTTTTATTACTGTATTTATAGACTTGCTGTCCTTTGCTAAATGTTTTTGCATGTCAGTAATTAAACTTTCACCTTTATATTTTGTAGTTTTCAGCTATGAAATTCTCTATGCAGTTCACAGCACCCTTTTATATTAGAAATAGGTAAGAACAGTCTTTATTAGATAAATAAATAACTACAAACATATATTAAAATGTTTAGTTAGGGCCAGCAGACGGCATAGCAGTTATATCACTAGACTCCCACATGGCTGACCACAGTTCAAGTCCTGGGCCCATGATTGAAATCACACTACATACATGTGCATGCATGCCCAAGATCTCAAGAGGAAAATAAAGGAGAAGGGACTGTGGCGTGGCCATCCCCTCTAGGGGGTGATTTCTCACTTTCCCGCTCAGTTGCTCTTTCTCTCCCAATGAGCACACATGCAGAAAGGCGAAAGCCTCTAAAAAATGAATGAATGAATAATTAGATTAATGGTGTTATTTATTTTCTGTATTTTAAGATGCTTTGACATTTTTAAAGACTTGCTGGTCCCAGAGGGACTGCCCCTCCCAGAAATAGCCAATTATAAGAATGAGCAAAAGGCCAGGAGTCCATCCTTCTATCATATGGAAACCAACAAATCTCAAATTGTGACCCCTGCACCTGTTATCTGTCACCACTGAGTCAGTATTTCTTCTGCCATGAGTCACTGCAGAGGCAGGTAGCAGGCAACTAGAAACTACCATGCTAGCCCAAAACTTGCCGGAATTACTCACATTAGCCACTCCAATACTGTTGACTCTGCTTTGTCTTGCCTCTCCCACAGAAACGCAATGAAGGCTCCAGACTAGACTTTTCTTGCATTGCTCTCTACTGCCTCCTTGCCAACATCTGCCCTGCAGGCATGTAGTGACCCCTCTCTGGGACCTGTGAGTGTAAGAAGCTCCCTCCTTCCAAGCTTCATTTTGTTTCCTCCTATAGCCACCTCGACTTTACCATACCATAGCCCACATTTACAATCATAGAACATATATAATGCAGGATTTTTGAAATTATAAGCAAATTGGGATTCTTCAGATCTAGGAATAATGTCTGAGTGAAAGCTTAAAAAAGAAAAGTTTCAAGGATCACAGTTACTTAGGAACATGGGTCACTAGCTTTCATCTGAAGGAAATGTGTATAAAAGTAAGAAAAGAGTAAGAAAAAAACATTTTTTTAAAGTAAGAAAAGAGTGTAACTGGACAGATTTCCAAGGGGTCTAAAACGTTACGATGAGAAACCTGTGGGAGTAGCCACCCAGGCTGAGAATTGCACATGTGACTATAATGGGATTGTGTGCCTTGGAGATAGAGGCCCTGGTCAGTGCTAATTAGAAAAATTTCCAACCCTGGGGATTTTAGTTTAGCAGGAAGGACTTTCCATCAGGGAATATATCAATAGTTAACCCATTGGAGATATAAGTATCGATAGCTGAAGAACTCCCTTGAGATTGAAAAGGTTCATTCATTCATACATTTGGCACCTTCTTTAGTTTTTACCATGTGCCAAGCATAATAGGTGGTGGGAGTAGAGCAGCCGTACCAATGTTCTGAGCATGGCAGTGGTAACACTGCAACGGAAGGACACAGACGTCAATCAGTACATATTCAAAAAGTCTAATCTCAGAGAATGATAAATGTTATGAAGAAGATAAATCAGAGTGACGGCATTGGAAGTCACTGAAATTTCAGAGTTGGGGAAAGAAGCTACTTAAATAGAATGTTGAGGTCATTTCTCTTCAGAAGGACATCTAGACTGAGATGAGATGGAATTAGAAGGAGACAGCCACATGAAGGTAAGGGGCAGGATAAAATGCCAGTCAAGGCACTGACAAGCAGAAAGCTGAGGCTCAGATACTTCCTGTCCCTTAGTTAAGAAGTGGAGCACCAAGAATGAGTGTCTATGGCAGGGTAAGTAGAAAAAGTGGTGGTTACAGAGGAAAAACGTAGGAGCACAGTACAATATATTCCACGTTGGAGAACATGACTGGCAAAAGGAGACAGTTTACCCAACTATCCCTAAGTAGCTCAACAAGATCTGAACTAACAGATCAGGAGCTTTACAAATTTGTCTACAAGAAGACAGAAACACCAAGGCAGATGAATTAAAGCAGAGGCTGCCAGAAGCCAGGTGACAGTTCTAAAGACAACATAATTTATACAGTTTGGGACAGAGCTATCTCTTATACCACATCAATTTCCTCAGGGACAGGATCATTCTTACCCATCTTTCTCTTTCTGATGAACTTTCCCACTTCTTCTATTTTCTCCCAAATGACCTAGGATTGATTATACTTTTACAGAATAAATGTGTATGACTATCTATAGGATGTCAAGCAAGTGAAGGACATTTAGATAAAAAGGTATGAAATTGCACTCAGAGGTCATTTGAAAGGGATGAGTGTGTTTAGGAGAGAGGAAATCTAGTGTGCAAAGTGTGCAACACACACAGTGCATATCAGGGGCAATTCTGAACACCTGAAAATGATTTTGAACTACTCTGTATGATCATAGTGTTTCTGGAAATCTTTGTGTTGAGTTTAACCTTTGGATTTCGCTCTTAATTAAGGTTTGCATCTTTTCCAGACTCCTCAGTGAGGAAGGAAAGAGCAACTGTACTACTGGTAGGAGTCAGCACATACAGCACGCCAGGCTCAAAATTAGTGGTGGCGACAATAATTAACAGATAATGTCAATGCAATGAAGTGTTGTCACAAGATAATGGTCTCCTGCTGCTCTATAAATGTTGAAATGAGGCCGATTTTTCAAAAACAAATGTCAAAGTTGAGATGAGAATTTTTAATCCCATAAAACAATAACCTTTAAACAATGCTCTCTTGCAATAATATATTTGTAATATATCTTGCTCTGAAAAAAATGCTGTAAGAATTTGTATGGTTATGTAACTTGATCAGCAACTGATTTTTTTTTTAAGGTTTTTGCCATAGGGTTTGTGTACTTGTTAGAGACAGAGATAGGGAAAGTGAGAAGTTACCCCCAACCTCTAGGGGAGATAGCATGCTATATATAACCCCTTATCTTTCATTCTCCTCTTGGGATTTTTGGGCCCACTTGCACCCAGAGTGATTTTCAAGTCCCTGGGTCCAGGATTCAAATCATGATCGACATGTGGGAGTCCAGCACCTTAACCACCATACTACCTGCTGACCCCAGAATCTGATTGTTTTTATTTTCAACAGTTTAGAAATATTTATTTTAGAGTGTTTTTCAGTACAACTTGCTATCATCTTACTACTTGTATAAGTACCTTGTATAAGCTCTACTTACAAATAATAATTAGCACCTGAGAGTCTGAATGGCCTATCATGGCCTTTATTATGAACAAGACTATCTTCCTGCTATTCAAATAGTTTTAATATCATGATTACATTTTAATGTAACACCTTTGATTGAGCATTATAGTTTAAGATGCTTATTTAAAAACCAAAAGACTAACTTACATTTTTTTTCATACTGAGGAATAAGTCTTTCCAACTCCCAGATAATTGGCAATAATATCACAAACCAAGATGATAATTAAGTAATCATAGGAATTAATATTGGGAGCTATTATCAGAGTTGTTATTGTTTTTTTTTTTAATCTAAACACATTGTATTAGAGTAAGTTTGTGCCAGTTACCAATTCTTTGTCTCTCAGCTGCAAACCCTTTATTTCCTATTAGGAAATCATGTAAGTGAACCTTCCAGACTTTCTCTTCCAGCTGGGATGGTGTTAAATTTTGTTAGTGCAGCATGCAGGGGGACCCAGCAGGAGATAGGCCCTTCCCTTCTTGGTTTCAGGGTGCTCTCCTGATATGAACTACAGCATGCAGCAGCCAGTGGCACTTTCCCTTGGGCACCTCTAACCACACCACCCTGGTGGGGAGCTTTCCAGAGCAACCTTGCAAGGCTTACTAGTGAGTCCCATGGTGTGGTACCTAAGGGAAATGTCCACTATCTGCTAGACCACTGCCACTGCGTCTCCAAAAAGGTCTGGTCTCAGTCCTGGGAGGAAGTTTCTCCCATCCTTGTTCTCTCTTAGGGTGCTTTGACTTGGTCAGAAAGGCTTCCTATTTCTGCTCTTTCTGTATTCGTGCAACTTTTCTTTTTCCAGGCTGCCCCACAGTGCAGTAGTGCAGAGAGAGCCCGACCCCATGTGGCCAACTGCAGTTCCAACCCTGGTCCTAGCAGCAACACACGCATGCTCAGAATCCTGAAAGAATGGAGAAATAGAGAAAAAAGGATTGTGGCATTGTTGGGGATGACTGCTTTTTTCAATCAGTAGGTAATTCATTATAATCAATAATTCTTCATATTAAACCTTCCCTGTTCAAATTATTATGTGGTTTCTGTCTCCTCATTTGTGGGACAGTGACTGATATAATTTTCAAATTTACCCCCTCTTTATTGGGGGGTCTGGTTGACAAGGAAAAAAAAACAGATAATTATGTGCATACATATGTATGTATATTTCTTCATTTTATTTTTTTCATTTACTTTATACATTCGATCACTATATCACCACAGCTTATAAAATGAATTTTCCCAGCATGAATACACTGCACACCGGTCCAGTTAAAGATAACATACACATTATCAACAATCTTCTATTTCTGTGTCTGTTAAATGTCTTGCCTCTCTATTCTCCTTGATTCCCTTCCTCTCACCCTCCCTAACCTTCCGTACTTCTTCCACACTGTCTCCAGTATCTGCAACCATTTTCAATGCTTCTACGTCTTCTTCCAGCTTCCACCATAGAGTGTGGACATTTGGTATAAATTGGACAATCCAAACATATTAAGTGGTGATGTACAATGTCTCTCTTTCATGGTCTGGCTTGCTTTATTCAGGAGTAATCTTTCATAGTCAACCACTTTCTATCAAATACTAGGTTTTTTATGGCTGAATAGTATTTCACAGTGTATGTATCTCATCTGTTTTTAAATAAGTTATCAAAATATAGTGGCCCGATTTCTATTGTTAGGTGCTTACCTGTACTGATTATGCCATATAAATGAAAGCAATCAATATGTGAACATTTGTGTGTGCTTCTTTTTTGATTTTTTAATTGCCAGAGAGTGCATGCACTTAAGACTGACACAGAGAGAAAGTAGACCCAAATAGAATATGGTCATACTGCAGTCACTTCTCCTCCATTTTCACCATTCTGTCAAGATTAAAGAAATATATGTACATGCACCCAGCACTGTTTTCAAGCCACTAAGGCTGGGATCTGAACCTAAATTAGCCATGTGGGATTCACGTATTACAGGGCCAGCCTATGCTGACTTTTCTTACATAGCATATTTTAAAGGTTTATCTACATTGTGGCATTTATTAGAGTTTCTTTTTTTTTTTAAGAAGATTCTATTTCTTGTATTACCATATTTGTTTATCCATTCATCCATTGAAAGACATTAGGTTTGTTTGCTTTTTCGTCTATTGTGAATAGTGCTGCTATGAATATTCATATACAAGTATTTGTCAGAGTACTTGTTTTCAATTCCTTGGAATAAATACCCAGAAGTGAAATTGCTAGATCATACAGTAGTTCTGTGTTTAATTTTTTGAGGAGCCACAGAACTATTTTCCAGAGTAACCACATCATTTTATATTCCCACTAGTCATGAACAAGAATTGTAATTTCTCTACATTCTTTTTATTTTCCACTTTGTAAAATTATAGCCATCCTAGTGGACATGAAGCTGTATCTCCTTGTGGTTTTGGTTTGCATTTCCCAATGACTAAGGCTATTGAGTATCTTATTATGTACTTGTCTATTTACAGATCTGTCCCAAAGTAATGTCTATTCAAACCCTTGGCTCATTTTTAAATAGAGTTGTGTGACATTTTGCTATTGAGTTAATAATAAAAAGTCATTTCATGTTCTTGATAATGCCATTTGATATGCAAAAGTTTAAAATGTTCATGTAGTCTAATTTATCTACTTTTTCTTTTGTTGTTCTTCCTTCAGTGTCACACTGAAAAATCTATCAGCCAGACCAATGTTGTGAAGATTTACCACCTATGTTTTCTTGTCTGACTTTTATAACTTTAGCTCTTATATTTAGACCATTGATCCATCTGGAGACAATTTTTGTACATAGCATGAGGTGTCAGTGTTAATCGTCTGCATGTAGATATTCAGTTGTATCACTACATTTGTTGAAGAGACTATTATTTCTCCCATTGAATGGACTTGGCACCTTTATCAAAAATCAATTGACCATAGATATATGGGTTTATTTCTGGCCTATTAATTCCAATCCATCTGTCTATTTATCTAAGTTTATGCTGGTACCACACTGTTTTGATCAACTGGAGTTTTGCAGTTAGCCTTGAAATCAGAAAATCTGAGTCATCTAACATTAATCTTTTTCATTATTTTTTGACTATTCAGTGATCCTTGCAATTTCACATAATTTGAAGATTGACATTTCCAAGTCCTCTTTGGAAGAGTTTTTTCTTCACTTACTAAATTTTTTACGATATAAAGAAGGAAAAAAAAAAAAGATGCTAGAATTTCAACAGAGATGGATTGAATTTGTAGATCACTTTGAAGTGGATCTCCATTTTAACAATATTAAGATTCAGTCCACACATAGGCAGCCTGTTTCCATCTATTTAGGTCTTCTTTAATTTCTTTCAGAAATATTTATAATTTCTAGTGTGTAAGTCTTTCACCTCACTGGTTAAATTTGATTGCAGGTAGTTTATTCCTTTGGATAATTTTATAAATGGTAAAACACCTTCTTATAGGATTATGTCATCCCTAACAGAAGCAGTTTTTACTTCTTTTTTTTTCACATTTAAATTTCCTTTATTTCTTTTTCTTGCCTACTTTCTCTGATTGACTACTATATAGAGTCACACTGAATAGATATGTTTGTCTTATTTCTGATCGGAAGGAGAAAGCTTTCTGTTTCTCACCACTGAGTATAATGTTAATTGTGGGTTGTTCAGAAATATTTTGTGTCATGTTGAGGAGAACCCCTTCTAGTTTTAGTCTGCTGAGTATTCTTATAAAGTACTACTGAATTTTCTCAAATGCTCTGAGTCCATTGACATGGACATGTTCCTGTTTTTATTTTCTTTAATTCTATTAATGTGGTTTCTTACATCGATTTTCTTAGGTTGAACCACCCTATATTACTAGGTTAAATCCCAGTAGATCATGATGTATAATCCTTTTCATATGCATTGGTTTTGAATTCCTAGTATTTTGTTGATGATTTATGTATAATTATCTATAAGGGACATTAGCCTACAGTCTTCCTTTTTGTGGTGCCTTAGTTTGGCTTTGATAATAGGTAATGTTGTCTGATAAAATGTGTTAGGAGGTATTCTTCCCTTTCTTTTTTTTTTTTTTTTTTTTTTTTTGAGAGGTTTTCACTATAGGGCGCGTGCACTTGCCAGCCAGACAGAGAGAGACATAGAGACAGAAAGCGAGAAATCACCCCCCAGGAGGAATGGTCACGCCGCAATCCCTTCTGCTCCATTCTCCTCTTGGGATCTTGGGCACGCACGCACACGCGCCCGGCGTGAGCTTTAAGCCACCGGGTCTGGGACGCGAACCACTGTGGACTACGTGGGAGTCCAGAGACATAGCCATCACGCTAACTGCTGGTTCCTACAATTTTTATATCTTACTGATGAATTAACACTTTTACCAATACATAACATTTTGTCTCTTTTAGCCTATGATATAAACTGCATGTTTCTAATATTATCATAATTCCCCAGTTCTCTTTTGGTACTATATGCATCTTTTTCCATCTTTTCATTTTCACCCTAAGTCTTTGTGCTAGGATAACAAAATACTTTAGATTGGCTAATTTATATATGATAGAAATTTATTTCTTACAGTTCTAAAGGCTTATATCCACCCAACTCTTCTAGCTTCCATCTATTAATCTCTTACTAACTTCCAAAGACACTTCCCAAGTTTTAAGTATTTGTTATTGCCAACAGCCCACTTTTCAGAATGAATTTCTGAATTAATTGATAAGGATCTAATGTGAGTCTCTTGTAGAAGCATATAGTTAGATCATTTTTTTAAAAAAATCTATTCTGCTAATCTCTGTCTTGGGATTCATACTGTAATATGTACCAATACTTAATTATTTTATGAATGAATAATATTCCAGTGTAAGGATATACCACATTTATTCATCCAAATTAATTCCTAGAACTTTTTTTTTTTTTTTTTTGAGAAGAAGAGCTTGGAAGGAGGCATTTCTAGTCTCATTACAACGGTTAAGACAGAAAGAAAACTCACATAGTTACCTAACTCAGGAGTACATGTCAAGGAATAATCCTTATGAACATAACAATAGTTCAAATTTACAGGAATTATACATTCCAAATAACTGACAGGCATATTGTGATTTATTCTTATTTAAAACAGGAAAACTCAGTTGGTTAATAATGCTAACAAAACCAAAGTGATGAGTTTAGCTACATCAAAGGTGGTTTTCTGTCTGTCAGTGGTCACACACTACGTCCCTCTCCTTTCTCAACATAACATTTCAAAGGAATAAAATGACTGCCACTAAATCGTCAGACACCATTAGGTATACTGAGCAATGTGCTTTGAGTTTATTGACAGCTTTCAAAGATCTGTTGAATCAGGACACAATAGTAAGGTGTTCAATCAAGGGTAATATTCACCCTATGTATTCTGGATACTTGAAAATAACTCAGAAGCATGTTTTTGTTTTGAAGTTCCTAAGAAATGTATTGTCTGCCCTCATTTGCTATTAACTTAGTACTGTGCATTTGAATCTAAGGAAGCACAGACTTTTTAATTATCAGACACTGATGTGTTGCTGTATTTTGAAGACCAGGCTAGCACTTGTTTCAATTTGAAACAATCGAATAATCAGTGAGCTGAAAAAAAATCCTAAAATTACTTAAATCTAAAGTGAAATTTGTTTTCTTAAGTAATGTCAATGATAATGAAATACAAATTCACACAGAAAAACAATTTTCATTTAGTATTTTCATGATGTTGCTTGCATCTAATTTAAGGGAGATTAGGACATTTGTCTATATTTATTTTGATGTAGTATAATGAGACACAGTTCAAAGCAAAGCATTTAAGAAAGATCTGCATGGATGTTCTTGAGCTCAAGACAGAAAAATGTGAACTCTATGAAAGTTTAAGTAAAAGTCTGCCACCATTTATTGAATTCCTGCAAAATATTGAGTATTGGGATCTTAGCTTTACAATGCATTATCTCGTTAATCCTCACACTATAAATAAAGTGCTATAAATTAAGGAAGTGGCAGTGCTAGAATTTTCATCTATACTAGCTGACTCCAGAACCCAAGCTCTTAAATAATGAGCTATATGCTACTGTCTAAATGTTTGTGCACCCCCAAAATTTGTTGGTTGAAATTCCAACCTGTAAGGTGATGGAATAAGGACATAGCAGGGGATTCAGTCCTTATTAAAGAGGTCTGAGGAAGTTGCTCAGCCCTTCTGTCATGTAAGGACAAAATGTGAAACTGCTCTCTGAAACAGGCTGTGGGCCCTCCCCGGACACTAAATCTGCTGGAGCCTTGATCTTGAACTTCCCTGGCTGCACAACTATAAAAAAAAAAAAAAGAAAAAAAAGAAAAAAAACACTTCTGTAGTTAATAAGTTACTCAGTTTTTTATTTTGTTATAGCAGTCCAAATGGACTCAGATAACCTTGTTCCAAAATGTATTTTAATCTGAAAAGAAATCCCTTCCATAACCTCAGATTTGCCCCAAATTGTTACTATCGTTGGGGTTTTTCTTTCCATCTCACAAAATGTATGATTGTTACATAAGATTCAGATTGATACATATAAACTAGAGGATGAAACAAAAATAATCCCATCATATCAGTGTTCAATCACAGAAAACAGAACCCTTTTTGCCAAAGTAAAACAAAAGAGATTTTACTAAATACTAAGTGATCTATAGAATTATTTTAAGGATTAAGAGATGGAGTCCAGGTTGTGCTTTCAGAAATGAATTCCAAAGACCAAAGCCATATTACAGGGAGTTACTGATTCTCCTACGACCAGACATTAGGATTCAAAGCCATGTCACCACTTCCAGGACTAGAAAACTATTCCACAGTCTACCTTATGCCTAACATACTACACTCCAACAAAAGGGATATCCCATGCACAGCCTCATTACAGTCACATTGCAAGTGACTTAACGCTGGTACTCCTTACAACGCTAGAACAACAATGGTTTTTATGCTACGCTTGCCAGCAGAAATGGCTGGAGCAACCAAAGTACAGCGTCACTTCATTTGTGCATTCCGAAGCTTCTGCAATGGCACAGGTCTATGTGCAACGGTTAGATATAGAACCTGAGCGACAATGGAGCCTGAGAAGCACAATTTCTAGCTTCCTTGTCCTTTACAGGACAAGAAAGCATCTGAGATGTGGTTGGAAGATGTTAGTGGCAGTACATCAGAGCTACTCAGTCCAACAATCTCAGGTAACCAATATGAGCATTTTGCTATTGTTTTTACTATTTACGAATCAGTAAATTTGTGCCTACTTCATACATAACCTCATTTCATTTTACGATACATCATAACCATAGATTGACAGCTCTGTATTTTCCTTACCAATAATCTTCTAAATTTCACATTATTTTATTCCAAAACTTAAAAATATTTTATTATGGCAAAATACCCATAACCTAAAACTTACCATCTTAACCAGCTTTAAAAATACAGTTTAGGAAGGACCAGCAGTTAGCGTAATGGCTATGTCGCTGGACTCCCACGTAGTCGACCGCGGTTCGTGTCCCGGACCCAGTGGCTTAAAACTCACACCGGGTGCTTGTGCATGCGTGCCCAAGATCCCGAGAGGAGAATGGAGGAGAAGGGACTGTGGCGTGACCATCACCCCTGGGGGCTGATTTCTCGCTTTCTGTCTCTATATCTCTCTCTGTCTGTCTGGCGAGTGCATGCGCCCTATAGCGAAAACCTCTCAAAAAAAAAAAAAAAAAAAAAGAAAGAAAGAAAAAAAATACAGTTTAATGGTATTAAATATACTCATAATGTTGTGCCACAATTACTGTTCATTTCTATAACTCTTTTCACCTTGCAAAACTGAACTCTATGACTTTAAGTAACTACCTATTCCTCTTCCTCCTAGTCCCTAACAATTATCATTCTACTTCCTGTCTCTATATGATGTTGGCATTTCTGAATGCCTCATAAGTGGAATCATACAGCATTTATTTATTTATTTACTTTTATTTACTTATTTATTTATATTTTTGCCACAGGATGTGTGTGCTCGCTGGAGAAAGACAGAGAGAGGATGAGTGAGAAATCACCATCTAAGGGGGAGGGCCATGCTGCAATCCCGTCTCCGCCATTCTCTCAGAATTTGGAGAATTAACACAAGTGCATCTGTTGTGTTTTTCAAGCTGCCAGGTCTGGGACTTCAACTGTAAAATCTGCCACGCGGAGAATCCAGCCTCTTAACCACCATACCACCTGCTGGCCTAAGAATTTATCTTTTTGTTGTTTTTGTTATTTAGTTTTGCTATAGGGTGTGTGTCCTGGCAAGAGAATGTAAGACACCACCCTCCAAAGGGGGCATGGCCACATTGCAATCCTTTTTCCTCCAGTGGCCTCTCAGGATTTGGGGACATACATACACACACACACACACACACACACACACAGTGTGTGATTTTTCAAGCCACTAAGTCCGACACTCTGAATCAACTATATGAGACTCAGTCCCTTAACATTCATGCCACCTGCTGGCCTTCTTTTTTTAAGAACTGGTATCCTAATGGGTGTGAAGTAGTATCTTATTATAATTATTTGGGTTGATTTTTTTTTTCTTTTTTAATTTACCAAAGGGCATCCAGAGAGAGACAGACACACCAGGTGGGAGTGAAAGTAAGAAAGCACCCCACATAAGAAATGGTCATACCACAGTCCCTTTTCCTTCATTCTTTGTCCCTTAAGAATTTTGGACATGCACGCACCCATACCCAGCATGTTTCTCAAGTTGCCAGATCTGGGACTTGAGCTACACAACCAACCACGTAGGATTCAGGTGCTTTTTCCACTAGGACGTGGGCTGGCCTAATGTTTTGCTTTTTAAAATAGGGTCTTCCCATGTCATGATCTTCCTGCCATAGTTTCTCAGCTGAAACTACAGTTGTGTGCTACCATATAGCAACCATTTTTATTTTGTAAGGTTTTTGCCATAGAGCAAGAGTGCTTACTGGAGAGAGACAGAGAAAAGAGGGAAACTGAAAATTCACTCTCTAGGGGGGATGGCCACATTGCAACCTCTTTTCTTCCATTCTCCTCTTGTGGTTTTGGGCACACATGCACATGCACATGCACCTGGCATGATTTTCAAGCCACCAGGTCCAGGAGTTGAACAACCATTGGCTATGTGGGAGTCCAGTGCCTTAAACACCACACCACCTGCTGGCTCCCAGCAGCCCTTGTTTAGATACAGTCACTGTATTGCTCCAGCCAGCCTAAAGCTCATGATACCCCACATCACGCTCCCTAAACTGCTGGGATTACAGGCACACATCATTAAACCTGGTCGTTAGGTCCAACTAGGAATCAAACCCGGGCTTCCCATGTGGTCCATACCTGTTTATCATCTATAAATAGAAACAAGTGTACTTCTTCTTTTGTAGTTTGGATGTCTTTTATTTATTTATCTTGCCCAATTGTTCTGGCTAGAACGTTCAGTACTATATTGAATAGAAATGTTGAAATTAGTCATCCTTGACCTGTTCTAATTCTTAAAGAAAATATTAAAAAACTTTTGGTATCATGTTAGCTGTCTTAGAAAAAAATCATTTATATTTGTATGAATCTGTGTAGCTAAACAGAAATATCTGAGATTGTTGTGTGATTTATAAAAAACAGAGGTTTATTTAGCTCACAATTCTGATGCCTAAGAAGTCCAAATTTGTACACTGTAAAATAATTATTAAAAAATAAATAAGGATCAACAAATGGTATAACGGTTATGTTGTTGGACTCCCATGTAGTCAACCATAGTTCAAGTCCCTGACCCAGAAGTTCAAAACACACTGGGCATATGTGCATGCATGCCCAAAATCCTGACAGGAGAATGGAGGAGAAAGGATTGTGATGTGGCTATCCCCCCCCCCCCGGGGGGAGAAGGAGATTTCTCACTTTCTGTCTCCAGTGAATACACATGCCCTACAGGAAAAAAAAAAAAAAGATATAGTTTACGGGCCAGCAGATGGCAAAGTGGTGATGTCACTAAACTCCCACATGGTCATCTACAGTTCAAGTCCTGGACCTGGTAGTTTGAAACTCAGGCCTGTTGCATGTACATGTGGGCCCAATATCCCTGGAGGAGAATAAATTGCAGAGTAGCCATAACCCCTTGGGGGTGATATCTTGCTTTTCCTCTGTCTCTGTCTCACTCTCTTCTCACTCTCTCTCCAGTGAGCACATGTGTCCTGAGGCAAAAACCTCTTTAAAAAAAATAAAATTAAGTTATATTTAGGCCTAGCCCTAGTAGCACACTGGCTGATTCTGCTATTTAGCAAGCTGAGGCCACATGGGTGCTGTAAGTTCCATTCCCAACTCACTCTCAAAAGCCAGGGGTGGTGGTATGAGCTATAGTCCCAGCTATTTGAGAGGCTGAGGCAGGAAGATAGAAACATAGTAAGAACGTGTCTAAAAACAATACACACACACATACATACACTCATATACACAGAGGAAGGTGCATAAGTCAGTAACATTATCATGTCAGGAATAACATACTGTACATGGTTGCATGTGCTACACTTTTGCATTACTGACAGCACAGGTTTGTCGACATCAGCATCACCATAGACACATGAGGAGTGTGTCGCACTCTGATGATGTTATCACTAGGCGATAGGATAAAATTCCTGTGAGATCACCACTGTGAAAGTGGTCGGTCATGGACTGAAATGTTGTGGTGTAGTGCATGGCAGTAGTTAATTAAATTATGATACGTCACAACAGTCAACAATTTCTACACATTAAAAACAAGT
The DNA here is from genome assembly GCF_000334495.1 of Tupaia belangeri chinensis. NCBI lineage: Eukaryota > Metazoa > Chordata > Mammalia > Scandentia > Tupaiidae > Tupaia > Tupaia belangeri. Next base: position 2,200,911 of record NW_006205376.1, on the reverse strand, counting down.
CACCATGCTGCATATGCTGGAGATCAAAGTACACCATGATGACTACAGTTAATAATGCTGTACTTGAAATCTGCTAAGAGGCTAGACCTTAAGTGTCCTCACTCCCAACACACATACAGATGGTAGCTATGTGTAGTGATTTTTGTGTTAATTTGGTTGTGGTCATCATTTCACGATATACTGGGGTGTTGGGAAAGTCAAGACTCATTTTTGCATAGAGAAACATTGAAAAATATGTCATGACTTTCTCAACAACCTAATACATACATCAAATCATCACAATGTAGACCTTGAACGTAAACCATTTTCTTTGTCAATTATACTCCAAGAAAGCTGGAAAATAATAGTTAAATCTACATTGACCAACTGGAAGAATTTTCATTAATTACAATAAGAACTAACCCATTTTGGAAAGTAGATATGAATGGAACAACACTTACTTATACAGATGCCTATCCATATGCTTATATAATTAAATGATAAAGGAAATACAGTATGACAGGATGCATGCTAAATTCTTAAAAGGGCTAACTATTGAGATAAGGATTAGTTGCTAAAGTGAATAGAGACGTACATAAAGGTTACTCTTTTTTTCCTTTTTGTTTTTAAAATTTTGCTGTAGGGCATGTGAACTCACCAGAGAGAGATAACAGAAAGAAGGAGCGAGAGACAAGGAAAGTGAGAAAGCACCCCCAAAGGAGGTAACCATACCACAGTCTCTTCTCCATTCTCCTCTCGGGAATTTGAGCGTGTATGCACACGCATCCCGTGTGTTTCTCAAGCCACCAGGTCTGAGACTCTAACTAGGCATTTGGCCCTTGCTGTGTGGGATCCAGCCACCTTAACCAACACACTACCATATACCCCAAGGCCATTCTTTTATCATCATGTGCTTTTATCAATTCAGCTGCCGGGCTGAATGGTCTTATAATCTCATTCTGCCTCTCTACAGGCTCTCATGGTAGATGAGAAGCAGCAACATACTGTAATATTAAGAGCCTAAATTCTACAACTTCAAAGCCTTAGTGTAAATCTGGATTCTACTACCAATGACTATATAGCCTAAGAAGGGTACTTAAACTCCCTCGGGGTCCGATTTCTCATCTGTAAATGAGAATGTAATAGTGCCTATCTCACAAGTTTCTTATGAGAATTAAATGGTATGTAAAAAGCTTAGAACTATGCCTGTCACTGTTCTAAATGTTGATGTGTGTCACTGTAACCATTAGCTTACCAAGTATTCGGCATTAAGTAGCTTCTATAGCAAATAATGGTAATGATGATGACGATGATTAAGTCCTATAGACAAAACATAAATCCAACAAACAGGAGTTCCAAGAAGAACACTGAAAGGATTCGAAGCAGAGTCTAAGATTAACATGCTGAGTGTCCATGAGGAGGCAAGAACAAAGTGAGCACAATGAAAAAAGAAAAGACTCAGACCCACCCAGCAAGACGAGTCAGGTTGGGTTAAAAACGATCTGGAGTCAGAATGGAACTGGACTTCTCCATAGACATACCCAGAAACCTGGCCATCTTCGTCATCACCCGGGATTGTGCAGCAATGCCGTATTCTGAATTAAGGAACATGGAAGCAAATCCAAGTGTGTACAAGAAGTTAGAACTGGAGTGTAGGAAAGGGAGGAAGAAGGAATTGGAAAAGGCTTGAGCACACAGAGAAACCATAGTGTTGGATATTCAAAATTGCTACTCAAGCAGCCTGCTTATTCACATAGACATCTGTTAAGCACCTAACCTCCAAACCTGTTTTCTCTACCTAACATTTTTCTCTACCTAAAAGGCCTTCCCACAGGAAGCTGCCGCAGATGCCTAAGACAATACTTGACATGACAAATGATGCTCAGTAAATATCCATCTAACTTTTTCTCCCCAATTTTTACTTTTTTAGCAATTTCTTTTTAAGTGTGGGTCAGGAAGGACATAGAAATCTGTATTGCTTAGTTTACCTTTTAAGTTCTTGGTAGCTGAAACAGAAGGAAAAAATTAGGACTGCAAATTCAAATTCTAGTCATTTTCTCTTTCAGTATTGAAAAAGAGAGAGAGAGACCTTGAAAGCAATTTCTACTTTTTCCTGAAAACTCTTATTTGAGCTTTAGTGACCAGCAAAACTATTGGATTCACCTGCGAAAGAGCTGGGAGGCCATCTAAACAACACAGAAAATGATCAGAACTTTATGGCATTCATTTTAGAAAGAAAAATAAATTCAGATAAATGAATTTACAGAAGTAAATATCCAAGTAAAATGATTTACTGTTTGATGCAGAAATAGCAGTAAGCAAAGGGCCAGAAAAGGCATAAATAAATAACAGGAAAGTTATTTTCAGAATTTGTTTACTTAATATTTATCACTGAAGTCAAACATTAGAGGGCCATTAAAGAGACTCTCCGCATTACTCTACTTAAGCATGTAGAGTCTGTAAGTAGTACAAAGATAAATTACTCATCTGGGCCTCCCACACAGCTGTTTATTCATAGGGTACATATGAAAGCACAGAATTACATTACAGGTTGTTTTATATGGGTCTGTCTAGATTGTCGCAGCAGGGAAGACAAGGACATTTGGAAAAGGCCTTATTAAAGTGTGGTACTTAGCTTTGAGCATACAGTGGATGTTCAATATTTTCTAAAGAACAATGAAATTATTTGTTAGACAATCTGATCTAAAAACCAATCAGTTCAATGTGCAAAAAAAAAAAAAAAAATCAAATGAAGCCTGTAAGTTTTAGTATGTCTTAACAGCAAAAATAGTCCTAGTTAAACCAATTGTCCTATGAATCAGGTCAAAATGAATCAGCTAATGAATATTTACTTACTCAAGTGCCATGCCTAATATTTATAGTAAGTTTTACCATAACCTCCATGCAAAGGAAATAACGGACCATGAACGGACTAGCAGTTTAGAATAAGAGTACTGATTCCGGCTATATAGGCATGCTAACAAGTTCAAGATATTCCATTTCAAATATAATCTACCACCAAATGACAGCTAAATCAATCTTCGGGTTATGATGTAAGATCAAACTCTTTCTGAAAACTATTTTTAAAACTACACAGACACATGTATTATAATCTTGTGGAACATATGTATTAATTTTATTTTGTAGCTGTAGCTCAACTCCTGATTTGCATCCAATTGGATGGGAGAATTTTCAGGACAGGTAAACTCAAAACACCAGCCTCCAAGACCCTCATTTTACAGACTGAGAAGAGCTCAAAGCAATTTCTTCAAGGTTAAACAGGAATGTGCACATGTAACCCATGCCTTGGGACGTTTTTATCTTTGTTTCCAGTTCTTAACCCACTAGCAAAAGAGAGGAGAGGAGTCAAATTGTGTGTTCTCAATTGCCAATTACAGATTGACAGAATCCTAAATAAACGTTTGTATAAGTAGCATAATTCGTTTTGTGATTTACCTAAAAGGGTTAAAACAAAGGTAATACATTTAAATTTGCCTAGTCATAGTATTTACTCATCAAGAAAAATTAGAGTAAATAGGAAATGAACCTTATGGTGAATTTCACTACTAGTCTTCCCAGGTAAAATATTCTGTCCCTAAACCACCGTCGTTTGAAATCATTTTTTAAATGTTTTACAGGGTTGTCTTTCTTCTATCTATAACCGTCTGGTTTGATTATTCACGTATTCGTTTTTGTAACTGAAATCCTTCAGTCTGTCTTCAGCTGGGATGAGTTTTCCAGAAAAGCAGCACTGGACAGGGCAGAGAGCAGAATATATCTGTAGGAAAGTTGGAGAGACAGAGGGGGATGGGGCCGCCGACTGAGGAAGGGAAAAGTGAAAGGCGATGGAGGGAGTTTCTCCCCCTCCTCCCCTCTACCAGGAGCACCCCCGGTCTCAGCAGGGGCGCACAGCAGGGGCGCCGGGCTGTCTGTCCTCCCATGCCCTTCCCTTTCCCAGCTGGCCTGGGCGCGGGGGCTGCGCGCTCTGTCGCCTGTCATCCCGGGCCAGCTCCGGGCTGCGATTGGACGCGCCGCCAGGCACAGACAGAAGCACAAACGCTCTGCGAAGAGGAGCGTTCCAGCGAGTAGAGGGCTTTGTCTTTTTAACGTCCCCTCCTCCCCTCCGCGCTCCATGCCGGGTCTCTCTCTGCAGCTTGCCTGTGCTGGCTGGCGTGGCAGGAGAGTTGGCACAAACCTCGCCGCTGCCGCTGCCTGGTTGCCCGCGCGCCTCTCAGCCTCCCGCAGCGCCCGCCGCTCCCGCCATGGGGCCAACTCCGGGCTCCTAAGAGTTGCAGGCTCTTAGCAGCAGCTGCCCTGTGCTGGCTGGCGTGGCAGGAGAGTTGGCACAACCCTCGCCGCTGCCGCTGCCTGGTTGCCCGCGCGCCTCTCAGCCTCCCGCAGCGCCCGCCGCTCCCGCCATGGGGCCAACTCCGGGCTCCTAAGAGTTGCAGGCTCTTAGCAGCGAGCTCTCCCGCCAAAGTCCCCGCAGGCGGGATATGGCTTAGGGCTCCAGAGGGGTCAGTCTAGAGATAACAGGACAGAGCAAGGACAGGTACTAGGGGAAAAAGAGAGGAAAAAAGAAAAGCCGAACGATGAGTTTCCACAAGGAGGACGGAGTGAGCAGCCTGTGCCAGAAGGCGCTGCACATCGTCACCGAGCTGTGCTTCGCGGGCCAGGTGGAATGGGAGAAGTGCTCGGGCATCTTCCCCCCGGACAGGGGCAGCCAGGGCGGAGGCAGCACAGGTAATGAGGGCTCCGTGGTGTCCCCGCGAGCCGCCAGGACCAGGCGCGCTCAGCTCCCCGGGGCTCTGGTCCTGCGAAACCCGCGCCGAACCCCACGCATCTCTGGGGCACCGCGTCTTCCTACCTCTCTCCTTGCTTGGGCTCGGCTCCTGGCGACTTCGAGCGGGGGTGTCGGGGTTTGGGTCCTCTCTGCCTGTCCGACCTCCAGGGTGGGTGCTCCCCACCCGCCGGCGCCATCTCTGGCTCCGACTCAGGCACTGGTCTGGGCGCTCTCCTACGCCTCTGGCTTCGCTCCGGCAGGGGAGAGGCTAACGAGGCGGCGCGGGACGGCTGGCGGGGGCGGCTCGCCTCTGGGACTTGGGCTGCTCACGCGTCCCCAGGGTCGCGGGTTTGTCGAAGGGGACCGGCGGGAGAGGCTATGCCCAGGCTCCAGGGACCCCCCTAGCAAACCGGGCTGCTTTGGTCCAGAGAGGGGAAAGGACCCCTGAGAGGCAACCGCGACTGCAACCTGTGGAGCCCTTGATGGTTTCCAAAGACCTTTTCATACGAACGATGTTCTAGGCCTTGTGACAGAGTTGGGCGGACGGCAGAGAACACTGATCCCAGTTTTTAGGTGGCACCTGATGCTCAGGGCACATGTTGAGGAAGTGGAAAGAGGGAAGAAGTGGGAAATCTTTCCCCACACGCTCTCATACACCCGCACCTAACTCACAAGCTCCCTCCCTACCCGCTCCGGAAACTTGGAACAAAATGGGTCAGAGACCAAGACGGAAAGGCAGGACAGATTTCTGGGGGAACGCATTTCAGCCTCGGGGCGCGGGTGGCAGTGCCTGGCCTGCTGCGCTGCGGCCGCCACTCCAGAGCCCCTACTGAGGGTCACTTGTTGCACCGAGACACACACTGGTTTTGGGTTTTTGGCATTCGCAGTGTCGCGAGTCTTTCCTTTTGCTGTCAGATTGGTCCTCCAGTGGAGTTTGGTTGTGGTAGCCAGGGCAACAGGTAGGAACCAGACCCCCAAGGTGGGGACGAGGAGCAACAGAGCAAGCCGGGTCCACTGGGCTGGGGCAGAGAAGACGCGCTCAGTAAAACCCCCTCACTCCACCAGCACGCGTGGTCCGAGACCAAGGGGGGCGACGCGCGGTGGAAATGGGTTTGGTTTGGCCTCGACACATCATTATTTACGTGGAATATCTGCAGAATTTTCCAATTCTCTGGTCATAGCAACAGGAGCCAAGGGAGGCTTCTGTCTGCCCTAGGCAGAACCTGAGGAGATGCTGCTGTCGGTCCCTGGGGAGAAGGAGACAGGATGGCTGCTTGAACAGGCTGGGCACTTCGTTTGTGAATGTACAAACGCAACTGGGAGTTCGCTCCATTTGTTCAGTGTGTGTTTCGTTCCTGTAAGTGTAGCCAGCGCAGTGATCAGGGGAGGGTGGGGTGCACTGTCCTGCATGTGAGTGCCCTGTGTTGGGCCGCTAAGCTTGAGGTAAAGACCCCCACAGTGTGACCTTGGAGCTTCCTGTGACATGGGATGGGCTCTTCTGAAATGTCTTCAGTGACACATATGCTGAGGATGAGACTCAGAGAAGGGGGACAGGGAGGAAATGACGGTATGCAAGTTTGGGAACCTGAGTTTTGCTCATTTAACAGTTTGATGCTGTGAGTGAAATACTGACTCTAACCAATGCTCACCCCTCAGTGAATGTACTATCAAATAGTGGCTTTCTGGATCTCAGATTGGTGAGCAGTGAGGAAAATGGGTGAAGGTTGGAAACCAAAGACTAGTTTCTAAATCTTTCTAAAATACACAACTGTATTAGCCTAAGGTATATGATTGGAGAAAGAGTTCTAAGTTTTTTCTTAATTTCTACAAGAAGTAGTTATTCTAAAATCTTTTTGGACTTTACCTTGGGAACAAAAAGCGAGAGGAAATTAGTCTAAAACAATTGTGTGGATATTATTTCTCTCCTTAAGGAAAAGCATAACCTCTCCAAATGGAGAATTTGATTGAACATACAAATATATATACGTGTGTCTGTGTGTGTGTGTGTGTGTGTGTGTGTGTGTGTAGAATAGCTATCCATAGTGAAGACATTCTATTAGGTTGTTTATGAGATATGAAGTTAGACAAGATTTCTTTACATTTTCCATTTGCAAATCTATGCAACAGAAGTAAACTACTTTAATCTGCCAAGAGACTTCCAATATGGATAGATATCTGAAGTGGAGTTAAAGAACATTTAACAAATGTATAATTAGCCAACTTCACACTGTTCTCTAAAGTAGGTTTTCTTAAAACTTAACCACTTGTGCCCCTTTGTAAAGGTTTCCAAGTGAAAGCACTTCCAGTGGGTGAGCCTTCTTGTTTCATGAGAAGTGTGTTAGTGGTAAGAGGACCCTGACAACTTCTAATGGTACAGTAGTTTTTTACTTTAAAGTGAATCTGCACTCCCCAGATGGTGTCAGTTATTCAAATGTTGCAGTGGCGATTACAAACTTCAAAACTGTATTTTTCATTCCTTCACTGAGGCATAGAATCCTTCTACATTAAGGGAGTAAAGAATCACACATGTAAGTAAAGTAATATCCTACTGGCTTTTAAAATGTCAATAAAGAGCAAGCCTCACCATTTCCTTTCCCTTAACAGCAGCAGCAGAAAGGACTGCAGCTTTATTGTCATTGACAATCCAACAGGAAGTCGAACAATCTCAGACTTTAGTGAGTATGTGAAGACTCTGGCTGTGGTAGCCAACACTAAATAATTTACTATTTCAAAATAGTTTATTGGGGCCATCTTATGCACCAACATTAGTAGTAAACAAGAAAGTTCAACATATGTAATTTTTAGAAAATCAAAAATTTTGGAGTCGTTTTACCAATGATTCTCCCTTTCCCTCAAAATAATTATATCGCTCACTAACTTCATCTTGATACACAATATGATTTAATAGTAGAATGCCTAGGGCAAATACAAAGCAATATGTTGATCTCAAATGTTATTTTTCAGATCAACCTTGACTGAATATACACAAAAATTTTGGAACTGGATTTAGGTTCATTTCTGGTGAGCCTTTAATCACTGCTCAAATGTCTAACAATCTCAGGAAACCTAAGGTTGGCATCATAAGTCACAGCTAATCAAACCCACTCAAACTCACTAGAGCTAACTTCATTTAAATATTTTAATAATCATTTAATTTATCAATATTTTAAATTTACATTTTTCACCATTTTTATTTAGGACTAAAAATTCTTAAAAAGTTGGATAAATTGTTAAAAAGTCATACTATGTTCTTCAGTTTCTTAAATGTGAGGACAAAAAGTAGGTACAGGGCAAAAAACAATTTCACTGAATTACTTAACTAGCAAGAAAAAGATTGCTCAGTAAAACTTAGAAAGTTACATTATGATTTTCCTTTGAGATCAAGGCATTTTGATTCTGTGATAAAGGACTTAAAATGAATAGGAGGACTTTATAGGATTTTTTTCCTACAAACAAAAGACAAATGACTGCCTATTATTAATAATTTAGTTATTTTCTATCATCATTTTTCTGAATTTTTCAGATCCTAATGATTGTATAAAGAATTACAATTTATAAGTATATATAAATGCACATTTTTCCTTGAGACCTGTAGGTCTGAAAAAGAACAATTAAATCACAAGGAACTCAGAACTACAAGCCCATTTAAAGAAGGGTATTTGAAAAAATTTTTCCTTTACTCCACATTGTCACTCTAATGACAAATGACCAACTGCTACTTGCAGTCTCATTGTCACAGGATCATCAATACACTCTGTACCTGGTCTCATATACTCCAAGGAAGTAGGACTATCTTCAAAGGGCAACCAAGTTTCAGCAAACATCTATTTTTAATTCTGGAACATCAATATGTTGTCAGTATTATTTATTTATTTATTTATTTATTTCATTATTTACTTATTTGTTTATTTTTGGAGAGGTTTTTGCAATAGGGCGCGTGCGCTCTCCAGAAAGACAGAGAGAGACAGAGAGACAGAAAGCAAGAAATCACCCCCCCAAGGGGATGGCCACGCTGCAATCCCTTCTCCTCCATTCTCCTCTCGGGATCTTGGGCACGCATGCACACGCGACCGGTGTGAGTTTTAAGCCACCGAGTCTGGGACTCGAACTGCAGTTAACTACATGGGAGTCCAGTGACATGGCCATTATGCCAACTGCTGGTCCCAATATTTTGTCAGTATTGATGCCTAGAGAAATCTATGGTTTATACTAGAGACCCAGTAAATACTGATTAAATAAATGAATGAATGAATTATTGATTTATCACTTAGAAACTCAATTTCCTTATTTCTAAAATAAGGGGTCCTATTTAATAATCCCTAAGTCTATTCTGAAATTGAATTATAAATACCTATATCATAACGTTTCCAATGTTTAATGCAATATTATATATAGATAGGCATATAAAATATTAAGATTATATTACCAAAAATTAGAACATTTAAGACATTTAAAAGCTATAATTTTTTAAAGAATTATTTATTTAATTTTATTATTACTATAGGGCGCATGTGCTCACCAGAGACAGACAGAGAAGAGAGAGGGGAAACAGAAAGCAAGACACCAGGTTCTGGACTCAAATCACAGTTGGCCATGTGGAAGTCCACTGCATTAACTACCACGCCACCTGCTGGCCCCTCAAAGCTATAACTTAGTGAGAAACATAAACATCTGAACACCATATAAATAATCCATTGACTTTCCTCAGACTTTCCTTTTTAGGTACTGTACAATTTAAGCACTCAGTTTATTGAAGTTCTAGAAATGTAGAAGTATCTGTTTAAAATATTCATTTACAACAGTAAAGAAAAAGTCATGCTAGTTTGCTTAAGTAGACAGTGGCATGAGAGGGCCACCCCATAGCCTAGTGATTAAGGGAACCAGATCCCAAAAGGCTGACCATGGTTTGAACCCTGGCCCCACTGGCTTGAAAAACATGCATGTATGTGTGCATACCCAAAATCCTGACAGAATGGAGAAGGGACTGCAGTGTGACTGCCCATTGAGAAGGCGCTGCTTCCTCTTTATCTCGCTCTCTTTCTTTCTCTCTCTCTCCCTGGCCGGAGCACACAGCCTCTGGCAATTAAGAAATAACAAAAGAAAAGGAAGTGCATGGTACAAATAACCATATCATTGTTCACACTGGTGTTAGTCATTCCATCTAGGAGTAGCAGTTCATCATTTCGCAGGTATGAAAACTAAAGCTAAGAAAAATTAATGTCCCCCCAAATCACAACTAGTTAGTGATGGAGTTAGGATAAGGACCAGGATATGTAGATCCAGCCTCAGTTCAATGAAAAGTGGAAATACAAAAATGAGATACTGGGGCATCCTTGGTGCTTACAGGCACTAGAATGAATATTGAAGACAAGCTCTTAAATATTATACCACTGGCTATAATTACTGACATATTGGATGATGGCTATAAATTTTTCAGTGTGCAATTATGACCCAAATCCAAAATCTTTCTTAGTATTAGATTTTTGTCACTAAAATTACATATGATCATGCTCATTTTTCTTGAGTATGTGCATGCATATGCACTTAAGTGTGCACAAGTATGTGTTTACTCCCGTTCTTGGCCAAATATAAATGTGCCAACAGTAAAGTCATGTAAAAAGTTTTAGTATGTTTGGGGCCCTGTGCGCCACCCCGGCCCCGTGCCATGGCTGCGACCGGCGGCAGGACCTGCGCGGGCCCTCCCGGACTCAGCGCGTTCCCCCCCCCTGCTCCCCCCCTCTCCGGGGCAGTCGTGTGGCCTCTGGGCCAGTAAGCTGAAGCCGAAAACAAGGATTAAGAACTTACAACTATAAGCAACAGAAAGAATCTTTCGCTGTCTTAAATCAATTGAGAAATATACTGTATAGAAGGATTTTATCTACCTATGGACAGTAAGAAGATGATGGTTACCAGCCCTGTATTACCTCAGGGAAGAATAGGAACTACCCTACCATTCTTAGGGAAGCCAGATACGCGAGGATAAGTCACGCTGCAGATCCCCACAACACCATTCTTGCTAATCACAAGATGGCTGCTGTGCCACATCAACTGATGGTCAACTCTGCTTACCAGAACC
>NW_006205376.1:2185148-2189530 GCF_000334495.1 Tupaia belangeri chinensis | reverse complement strand
GGGATGGCAAGACAAAGGGCAAGGTATGCAGGATGTAAGAATTGGAAAATTACTTGCTGAGAACATGTATGTTGATGTGCTTGATTGAACCAGTACACAGTGTATTTTGGATGGAAAATTTATTGGTGGGTTGTGATGGTGTATAGTGAATTAAGGTAGAAAATAAAAATTAAAAAAAAAAAACTATTTATAACCAACTTCATGCTAAAAAGAGGATTTGGAGCTTGTAACAAAAATACCTACAATGTAACAGGACAAAAATAAATGGAAAATGCAAAAAAATAAAAAAGAGTCTTTTGAGAGAGGGAACCAGCAGTTAGCGTAATGGCTATGTCGCTGGACTCCCATGTAGTCGACTGCAGTTCGCGTCCCGGACCCGGTGGCTTAAAACTCATGCTGGGCGCGTGTGCGTGCGTGCCCAAGATCCCAAGAGGAGTATGGAGGAGAAGGGATTGCGGCATGACCATCCCCCTTGGGGGGTGATTTCTCGCTTTCTGTCTCTCTGTCTCTCTCTGTCTGGCGAGCACACACACCCTATAGCAAAAACCTCTCAAAAAATAAAAATAAAAATAAAAAATAAAGAGATATACTGAAACATGAACAGATGAAATAATACAATACCTGAGATTTGGTTCGGAATAATTCAATGGAGAATGAGGAGGTAGGGAGAAGTTTACACAAAACCATATCGGCTATGAACTAACCATTGAAGCTGGAAAACGATGTCTGGGGTATTTATTATATAATTCTCTTTGATTTTGTTTATGTTTCAATTTTCCATAATAAAAAGTTTTAAAATATATATTGCTTTTAAGTACAGTACTAATAAAATACCAAAAAGCTAAAAAAAAAAAAGTTTTAGTATGTTTCACATGTACAAATTTGAAGTACAAATACAGAATTAGAATTACAAATACAGCTCCTTTTATATGTTCATAAATAAGCTGATTATGAAAACAGACAGATTATCAAACAGTTAAATTGTTTTTGTTAATTCTAATCAGAAGAAAATAATACATTAATACATCTTTTGCTATATTTTGCTACTATATTTTGGCTGAGTTAAGAAATTAATAGCCCTTTCTGTTCTTAAAATTCAGTACTGAGTGGAGACAAAAACATGTCAGTGGTAAAGAGCCAAGAGTCATCTACTCAAAGATCCAAAGCATAATTAGTAAGAAGATGTCAAACAAACTGGGTCTTTTGATTGGGAGGGTTATTATTAAAGGTCAATAAATTAAGTCTGTTTTGTCTGATTTGTACAATGCCAATTTCCTCTACTACTAGAACTGCCAACACTGACAAGGTTTAGGAACAGAATCCTTAGGGAATTATATCATGATGGCCTTGGAGCCAGAGGACAGAATCATCCTGGGGTGAGAGGAAGAAAGAAACCAATGTTAATAACATCTTTTCCCTTCAGATAGATCCTGAAGTGTGTGATGATTCCATCGTTGAATAGAGAACATCACAGTTCAGTTCAAAACCTTGTAAATGTGAATTTGTCCATGCTGCAGAATTATCTTAATAAAACAAGAACTACTGTTTTTATAAGTCTTCATTATTCCCTTACTTCTGTTTCAATAGTCAGATGTGTAGGTGGTGGATAGACAATATTCTGAAGCTTGTATCATTTCAGATGTGTTATAGTATGAGTTGGTAATGTATCCAAGAGCTTTTAGTATTATGCTTTCATTCAACAACTATTAATTCAGCACCACTGTGCTGGACATTAAAATGTTCTAGTCCCATTACTTAAATGCATATCATACTATGTGTGCTTGTTAACACAAATGTATGACTGGGGCCAGCAGATGGTATGGTGATTAAGGTGTTGGGCTCTCCCATAATCGATCATGGTTCGAATCCCAGAACGGTGGCTTGCTTTCTCACTTTCTCTCTCTCTCTCTCTTTCTCTCTTTCTCTCTCTGTCCCTCTTTGGTCAAATTAAAAATAAATAAACAAATAAAGTTAAATAAAATAATTATTTAAAATATATCTAAATGTATGGTTAATATTCAATCACAAATTATAAATAATTCACTCAATTTTAAGCATATGTAAAGATTTTTTTAATACATTTGGATGTTTGGATACCATATTTGCTATCATGTTTCATTGAATCTAAGATGCCATTACTAATTATAAGATGCACCATTATTTTATATGGCACCAAGAAGGCAAAGAAAATGTCTATTACATTATGACACAATGCTTTCCTATCAATAGCATGAAATTCTTATTTTATATATGGAAATAGCACTTTTAAAACTTAATTGTGCATATCTTTAAAAATTATGTATCACTGTTGTATAAACATAAAAAGAAAAACAAAATAAATACATGGGCTAAAGTAATTTAAAAACTGAGATCCTATCTAATTCTTTTGAATGATTTTTTAACTCAGAATTGGCAGATGGCATAGCAGTTACATCACTGGACTCCCACATGGCCAACCACAGTTCAAGTCCCAGACCCAGTGGCTTCAAGATCACACCAGGCACGTGTGTGGGCATGCCCAAGATCCCAGGAAGGGAATGGAGGACAAGGAATTGTGGCATGGCCATCCCCTTTGGGGGTGACTTCTCACTTTCCCTCTCACTGCCTCATTCTGTCTCTCTCCAGCAAGTGCATGTACCCTAAGGCAAAAACCTTTTAAAACAAAGAATTGATGATGCCTTTGGTTTTCCCACTTGTTTTAAAAGTTTATGACATCCAGAGGGTCCACTGTGTTTTTCTTAAAAGAATTTATAACAGAAATAAAGGCCATAGGCGCCGTGCTCTAAAGCTTGCTGTGCAATTTCCCGGAAGGTTGACAGTGCTACCAAACACACCTGACTCACACCTTCCTACTGACTCCCAACAGAACTTCAGTTTATAAGGGATACGGATATTCTTCCCTACGTTCTCCAGTATTTTCCTCCAAGATGCTGAGGCTCATACTACAGCTTTGGGTGCTGATACCTTTGCTTTGGCACTTAACATGAACAGTGAAACTATGATACAATCAGTGCCTGGTTAGTAAGGGCCATAACAAGCCATCAGTACTAAGATATATTCTGATTTTTGACACATAAGATTTTTGGCACATAAACTTTTAAAATATGCAATTTATAATCAAATATGTCATCAATATAATTTTTTATCATTTCAAGAAAAAGGCAAAGAAAAAAATTTTGTTACAGAGATAACTATGCTGTTTGGTTACATTATGTATAGGATTTATGAATGATAGATTGCTACTTGCTTCCCAGTACAAGATACACTCCCCTTGCTCTGCTTCACAGCCATAGGATCTCCTATTTTTATTTGGGTATATGGTAGCAATAAAAATATATATATTATCAGTCTCCTTGCAGTCTGGTGTGGGCACATGACTACATTCTGACCGTTGGAATATTAGCAGCAGTGACGCAAACCGCTTCCAGATTCCAAAATGAAAGGACATTACCCATACCTTCCTTTTTCCGTTATTTTTCTGCATTCGGCTAACTGGTATGTAGGCATAGTAGCTTGCCATCTTGGACTTTAAGAAGAAACAAAAATCCTTGAATGGCAGAGCAAAATTATAGAAGATACCAGGATTCCAGACATCTTAGAATTGATCTATCTGCCCTGGCCTTCACATGCTGGGATAGTTCCTCTCTATATTAGAAAGACATAAACTATCTGTTTAAGTCCCTAACAGATATATTCTGATTTTTGACACATAAGATTTTTGGCCCCTTACTCTAAAAATCAGAATTATGCCCCAAGTATTATAATAATAATATCACATGGATAGTATAACTAAGTTAACTTCAAAGACAATCCCAAATTTTCTTAGGCACACTTGCCTCTACTTTCTTTGAATCAGAGTTGCTGATTTGAGTTTTCCCCTCTCTCTCTCAACAGAACGATGCCATAAACAGAAATATGGCCTGTGGTCAGGCAGCAACGGGGAGGTACCACAGAAACAAAAGATTCAGAATATCCAGGAACTAAATTCCAGTTTCTGATTCATTATGGGAAATCACACTTTTGTACACCTTGAAAAATTAAAAATGAACTAGGATTTTTAAATTAATAGAGAGGAAAATTGCACAGAAAGACACAAACAAGAAGAGTATTTACTAAAACACTGACAGTTGGAGCCAGAAGTATGACAGTTGGCCCAGGCTTTTCTGTACGATCATAGCCCACTGTAAAAAATAGTAGATAATGAGACCTACTAGTATGCATGAGCCAGTGTGGACAAGATCATGAACATGTTATGATTTGGTCATTTAGACTTTGGTAAAGTTCTGCTTTACTATAAGTTTCTGAGCAATTACATTTTGGGAGTTACTGTATATTCTTTTTTTTTTTTTTGGAGAGGTTTTTGCTATAGGACACGTGCACTC
>NW_006205376.1:2182972-2184970 GCF_000334495.1 Tupaia belangeri chinensis | reverse complement strand
CTATAGGACGCGTGCACTCGCCAGACAGAGAGAGACATAGAGACAGAAAGCGAGAAATCACCCCCCAGGGGGGATGGCCACGCTGCAATCCCTTCTCCTCCATTCTCCTCTTGGGATCTTGGGCATGCATGCACACACGCCCGGCATAAGTTTTAAGCCACAAGGTCCGGGACACAAACCGCGGTTGACTACGTGGGAGTCCAGCGACATAGCCATTACGCTAACTCCTGGTCCCCTGTGTATTCTTTTGAATGAGCTTTTCTCTGTTTTTTTTTTTTTTTAGAACGGTGTCACTTTACTATGAGAAATTAAGACATGATGAAAGAGTGAAATATTTATCATTAAAATGAGTTAGAGATTTACAGTCAGACAGACAAAAAGATAAGTAGTGGTAGGAGTAATATTTATGCAAATGTATGTAATCAAATCAGAGTTTGAGCAATTTTAAACCTAATTTTCTCAGAGCCAAATCTAATTTCTGTAAATTTCATTAACTCTCAACCTGATCAAGATATCATAGCATGAATGGCATATAAAAGATTCTTTTTAATTATCAAGAAACATTGAACATTTGAGCTAGAGTGATCCTAGTCATCAAGTTTGCCCATGGTAATGGGTAACTTTAAAGTCCAGGTAAAACGGGTTATTCATAGTCATCACCTTGACCTCCCAGTGGTTGGCCCCTTTTCTGCAGTAATCTCTTCTCCACTTAACCTCTTGTCTTTTTTCGATCATGCCCAAACACTTCTCATTAGGCAAAAATAAAAATGCTATTTCAGAACTACAAATTCAAAAGATTCCAATCCCCAACCGAATGGGTCTATGCCTTCATCATTCTCTTTGGATATTCCATTAACTTGTCTGCTGCTCTATGCATTCCCTGTCAGTAAGGATGGCACCACGCTTGTGATGCATCATTTCATCAGTGCAGTCACTTTCTCTTGGTTTATCACATTCTCCTGGAAAAACAAGCAAACATAACAAACAACCTCATTTTTTGATAAATCCATCTACTAATCTATGCCTACGCCAAAGTAACTGAGTAGAAGATTTTAAAACCAGGCAGAATAAAATAACTCTATTAGTCTATAATTTCCAAAGAGCTCTAAATTTTTATCAGGGATACTCCATTTTCCTATTCAACTTTCTATTCTCTACAGTTCCTACTTCAAACATTTTTCACTCTCACTAAATACCCCAAACTATTCCCCAATACCCCAAGCTAATTGGTAGTTGACAGGTGACCCTAGTGCTCCCTTGGACAAAAATACTAGTTACATGTACCTGCATTTAGAACAGCCCTCTTTTTCTCTGCAAAGGAAGAAGCAATCTAATTCTTTCATCTTTGCTTTCAACCCATTCACTGTCATCCTTTGTGGGATTGTACTAACTATTCTGCTTAACTCTCTATCTCATGTCTGCTGATATTTTCATTTTATGCATGCTGAAGTATTGCACATCTAGATAAACACACCAGTATTGATTCCCTGTACTATCATATTTATTGGCCCTCCCTTCCTAAATACAAGTTCTTGAAGGAATTATCTGCCCTCACAAAATCCTTTTCCTCACTCCTGTTCATGTCTTAATTGATATTAGTTTGGTTAATACAGCCTCTGTTTAACTAGTCTCATCAAATTTGCTAAAAGTCATATTTGTTATAGTTAATGGTCCCTTGTCCACCCATGTTTTAATTGAACTATTTTATTTAGCTTTTTACATGGTAAGTCACTCTAAAAATATTCTTATAGCTTCTCTGAAAAACTCTGAAAAAAATAAAATCATTGGCTCCCCCCCCCCCCCGATCTTTCCTGTTCTTTCCCAGTCTTCTGAACAGGTTTCTTATTCTTTAAAGCTCTATTTCTTCAAATATTGGTGTACTCAGGATTCTGTTGAGAAACTTTTATCTTTCCTTCGATAATTCAGATTCCACTATTTAAGAAAGTCCTTTAATTTTATCTAAGTTGCAGCAAAGAATGATCAATATCCGCTCACATT
>NW_006205376.1:2178799-2182951 GCF_000334495.1 Tupaia belangeri chinensis | reverse complement strand
CCTGACCAGAAGTTCTTCAAACACATTATGTCCAAACTAAAGTCATGGTCTTCCATGACTCATTTTCCTGTTTGTCTCCCAATGGGTCATATTCTTATCCTTCTTAAATCTTCACATTCCTTCATTAGATCTTTGCCTTCCAATTTTCTCCTGAGCGTCCTCTTTTTCCCATTTCAGCAGCCTTGATTCAGAACCACTGCACTTGCTCACGTGGATGGCTACTGTAACCTGCTAACTAGTTTTGCCTCAGGATTTTGGGCACACATACACATGTGCCTGGTATGAGTTTCAAGCCACTGGGCCCGAGACTCAAACCACGATTGGCCATGTGGAAGTCCAGTGCCTTAACCACCATACCAACCTACTAGCCCCCGAAATAAATTTTTTGAAACATATTATCCCAAGACTTTGGGATAAAATATTATAGGTCGGTCGATGATTACAAGACTAGTATTACAGTGGTGAGTGGTCCAGAAGGCTTTAGACACAGACGAGGTAGGGCTTCAGGAAAAAGTACCACTGGGCCTGAATGTCAAAGGATGAGCACAAATTTGTCAGGCAGACAAACAGGAGGACAAAATGTCCTAGAGTTACATGAAACTGCCTGAACCAAATCATGAGAGTAATGTGTAGAAGGCAAGAGGACAGGTGGGAGATTGGCAAAAGATTGAAGATGGATAAATAGCCAGAGACAAATTATAAAGTTGCTAAATTTTTATTTGACCCTGTGGCTTGATGAGACCTAGAAGAATATTGGGCTGAGAGACGTGAGGTAACCATTTACCTCAGTTGCCAGGACACAATTTTTTTTCCCCCTGATACTCTGGCTTTATTGATAGCACAGTAAAGGTACTTTTCACTTTTGAAAATACCTTAGGTGGGGCCGGCAGATGGCATGGTGGTTAAGGGTGCTGGACTTCACATGGCCGACTGTGGTTCAAGTCCTGGCAGCTTGCTTTCTCACTTTCCCCTCTCTCTCTCTGTCTTACTCTGTCCCTCTCTGGTCAAACATTAAAAGAAAGAAAAAAGGGGAGAGGAGAGGAGAGGAGAGGAGAGGAGAGGAGAGGAGAGGAGAGGAAAGAAAGGAAGGAGGTAAAGAAGGAAGGAAGGAAGGAAGGAAGGAAGGAAGGAAGGAAGGAAGGAAGGAAGGGAGATTTTTTTAAAAAAACTATTAAAAAAGTGCCCTTGTTTGAATGAAATATTATATACTCCGCCAAATGAAAGGAGCAGATGTCAATTTTAGAAGAAAAGGTTTAGCAGTGGGGAAAAGGGAAACAGCCTCTGAGATTTCTCTAAGTCTCTTTCCGAAGATGAGCACTTAAGAAGACCAAAACTCATCTTTGAGAAACACTGGCATAAAGGAATTTCTTAAACCTTTCTTAAACCTTTGTGAGTTCATAAGAGGCCCTCTTCTACCTGATCCATAAATAAGATGGAGAATGTTTTCAGCTCAAAACTGAAAACTGCTTCCATCCTCTCCCAATCCCACACTGTCCTGCATTTACTTATATTTTGGCTTTTGGCTCCAACTGAGAAGATACCCTCTGGAAGAACTAAGTTAAAATATTTAGAAAAGTATATAACAGTATAGGAAACTATAGAATAATATAAACAGAGCCTAAAATGTAGAAGCATTATAAAGTCATGGTTGTATTTATTCATCTGTTTGTAAACCATAATTAATAATCAGGAAACGTTTTCTCAAGTTACAGTGTAATGATAAAAAGTAGTAATGATACAAAATATAAAATATGATCACGCACCCCTCATAACAGAATATAAATGGGAAACAATCAGTAGTTTCTTTAGTAAGCAAATGGAAAATAAAGGAAAATATTAATGTCTATGTCTCATAGCATGTTAAAATTCACTTTTAGGGTCAGCCCCATAGTGTAGCAGTTAGGGGAGCTGGACCCCACATGTCCAACCATTTGAATCCTGGCTCCAGTGACTTGAAAAATACAGTGGGTGTACCAGCTTAACTTGGAGATTAAGGCGCCGGATCCCATATGACCAACTGCATGATTTGAGTCCTGGACCCAGCAGCTTGGAAATCACACTGGGCATTTGTGCATGGATACCCAAAATCCTCAGAGGAGACTAGAGGAGAAGGGACTGTGGCATGGCCATTTGCCCAGGGGGTGGGGAGTGTGATTTCTCACTTTTCCTCTCTCTGTCACTCTCTGGCAAGCACATATGCCCTACAGAGGGGGGGAAAAAGCCACTGGGCAGGTGTATGTACATGCCCAAAATCCTGACAGGACAGAGAAATGAAGAAAAATGGATTGCAGTGTGACCATGTCCCATTGGGAATGCTTTGTCCCTTTATCTCTCTCTCTCTCTCTCTCTCTCTCTCTCCCCCCCCCTCACATAATTGCATGTACCTTCTTGCAATTAAAAAATAATTTTATTCTTCCAATTAAGTAGTAATAAAATCTTGTAATAATTTAACTTCCTATAACTGCAAAGTGTTGTGGGAAGGAGAGGGAAATGGAACCATTTCATCTTACCAATTGGAAAAGTATACATTTCAACAAGGCTATCATATCTCTACAAGATCAGTGGATATTAAACTACAGCAAAATTTCTCTGAAATAATAGGAACTGGTGAACCTATACCATGTTTTTGTAATAGCAACTCTAGGATTAGGGAAACATTCACAAATACACATACAAACAGAAAGGTGCAAGATTCTCATTTTAGCTATGTGGTAGTATCAAAAAATGAATATACTCTAAATATCTTTTATGATAACATACTGTGGAATACAATGTGACATGAAGTTATACCTCAAATATCGTTGAATTAAAAAAAAACAAAGTAAATAGAAGGAATAAATATTCAATAAAGCATTTTTTTAAAAATCCTATTATACTACTGTATGTGTTCATGTTTTTGTTGTTTTCTAATTTCTAGAGGGCATATGTACTCGCCAGAGACAGAGAAACAGAGAGAGAGAGAGAGAGAGAGAGGGAGAAAGCACCCTCCCAAAGAGGCATAATCACACTGAAATCCCTTCTCTTCCACTTACCATCATGTTGGGATTTGTGGCATGAACACACACATGCTGGCATGTTTTCTAAGCCACAGAAGCCAGGACCAAACTCTATGGTAGGCCAGGTAGAATCCATTTCCTCTAACCACTAGGCTGTAGGGTCAGCCCTGTATTTATGGTGTTATAAGAGATATTTTTATTTATTAGTGTTGAGGCTGGACACATAACACACCAAACTGGTATCAGTGAAGAGGGGTGGGACCTTCTGAAGAGGGGTAGCACCTCCTGGATTTGGAGTGGTGGTTGTTAAAGGAAATTAGACTTACTCTGTTTTAGTTTACTGGAGCCTTCATAACGAAGTACCACAGACTAGCTGTCTTAAACTAGAGAAACTTCCTCCCAGTCTTAAAGGCTAGAAGGCTTTTAGGGTTAAATTCTTCTGAGGCCTCTCTCCTTAGCTTGTAGATGGCCATCTTCTCCCTGTATTTCCCCTGGTTATCCTTTTCCTGTGTATCTGTGTCCTAATACCCTTTTCTAATGAGAATACTAGATTCATTGTATTAGGGCCATCCAATATGGCCTCATTTTACCTTAATTACTGAGTTGAAGTCCTTTCTTCCAAATACAGCCACATTTTGAGGCACTGGAGGCTAGAATTTCTAGATACAAATTTGGAAAGAGGGAAAAGGACTGACACAAGTCAGTACATAATATATTCCCAACATTCTTATTTAAAACAAATAACACTGGATCTATATACAAGGTTGAGGCTAAACAAGATTGTAAAAGGAAATTATAATTTATTCGAATACAGAAAAATGCCCTTCATAGGAAATCTATTTGGTCTTCAAAACTTTAAGAATGCTAAAACACCAAACTGCTCACACTGGTAATGGAAATGGAAAATGGAAGTAGAAAAAGAAACATTAACTTTTGGGAGGACTAGCAGTTAGCGTTATGGCTATGTTGCTGGACTCTCATGTAGTCGAATGCAGTTCGAGTCCTGGACCCAGTGGCTTAAAGTCATTCCGGGTGCATGTGCATGTGTGTCCAAGATCCCAAAAGGAGAATAAAGGAGAAGGGATTGTGGCGTGGCCATCCCCCCTGGGGGGTGATTTCTCACTTTCTGTCTCTCTGTCTCTCTCTGTCTTTCTGG
>NW_006205376.1:2120602-2178759 GCF_000334495.1 Tupaia belangeri chinensis | reverse complement strand
AAAAAAAACAAAAAAACAAACAAAAAAAAAAAAAAAAAAACCTCTCCCCAAAAAAGGAAAAAATAATAAAGAAACATTAACTTTTTTAAAAAAGATTTGTGGAATACTTTAAGATTTATTTTTTTAAAAAGAGTAAGATAGTACAGAGCCCTTTTATACTCAATACACTGTTTCTCCTAATATTTGCATACTACACTGGTATGGTACATTTGCTGTAATTAATGAACCAGTTTTGATACATTATTAGCTGAATCCCATACTTTATTCAGATTTCCTTAGTTTTTATCTAATGTCCATTTTCTATTCTAGGATCCCATCCAGGAAACCACATTGCATTTATCAATAGTTGTCGTGTTTCCTTAGACATTTCTGGGATCTGACAGTGCATTAGACTTTCCTTGTATTTGATGGCCTTGCCAGTTTTGAGGAGTACTGGTCAGGTGTTTTGTAGAACATACAGGTCGTGGAAATTGCCTGTTGTTTTTCATATGATTAGACTCAGGTTATGGATTTGGGGGAGGTGGTAAAATACCATCTTCACAACATCATATCAAGGGTACATGCTATCAACATGTTCATTAAGGTCAGTGTTTTTAAGTTTTCTCCATGATAAAGTTACCACTTTCCATACAGTGCTCTTTGGAAATAAGCCACCATATGCTCTACACTCTGCATGGCACATGTTTAAGAAATGAGCAATTGTGTCCCACTTTCTTGAAGGTGGAATATCTATATACATTGTTTGGAATTCTTCTGTATAGGGAATTTGTCATTTCTCTCACATTTATTTGTTCCTTTTTTTTAAAATAGGTTTTTGCCATAAGATGCATGTGCTTGACAGAGAGAGACAGAGAAAGGAAAAGTGAGAAATTACCTTCCCCTCCAAGGGGGGGATGGCAATATTGCAATTCCTTCTCCGCCATTTTCCTCTCAGGATTTTGGGCACACACACATACTCATCAGCGTGATTTTCAAGTCACCAAGTCCAGGATTCAAACCATGGACAGCCATGTGGGAGTCTAGCTCCTTAACCACTATGCCTTCTGCTGGCTCTTTATTTACTCAATTTTATGAACTTTTAACCATGTGCCTTCAAGATTATTTTATGTAGTTAACATGTATTAATATTGTACAAACATGTATTAATATTGTTCCTCAACTTAGGATAGGGTTAGGTCCAGATAAACTCATTTTAAGTTGAAACTATTTTAAGTCTAAAATAGATTTAATATGCCAAACCTGTTGAACATCATAGCTTAGCCTAGCCTACCTTAGCTCAGAACACTTATATTACCCTACAGCTGGGCAAAATCATCTAACACAAAGCCTATTTTACAATGAAGTATTGAATATCTCATGTATTTGTTGACTATCATATTAATCTTAAAAAACAGAACAGTTCTACGAGTATGCAAAGGATGATTTTGACTGGATGTGTATCACTTTCACAATACTGTGCAGTCAAAAAAAATGGTAAGAACCACTGTTAAGTCAAGAGAGTCTATAATTATTTTTATATCAGGATATTTTAAAGATGCCTAGGTAGCAATTTGTCTCAGTCTGTTCTGAGCTACAACAAATTGAGTAGCTCATACAAAGCAAATTTATTTCTCAGAGTCTGGATGTTAGGAAATGCAAGATGAAGACATGGGCAGATACAGTATCTGGTAAGGACCCACTTCCTGGGGCACAGATGGTGCCTCTTGCTGTGTCTTCACACGTGGAAGGGCAAAAGAGCTCCCTTGGGCCTATTTTGCAAGGATACTAATCTCATCCATGAAAACTACACCCTCATGATTTAATCACCTCCCTAGACACCTCCCCCACATCCTAATACTACATCACCTTATGGGTTAGAATTTCAACATATGACTTTGGTGGGAGCAATAATATTCAGACCATAGCACAATTCATTCACTACTTAAGGAATTAGGAACATGCAACATTATCGGAAAGGACCTATGGAATTTGAAAGCATAACTAGCAGCATATTAGTTCTCTATTAGTATGTGTTATTTTCATTTACACTATAGAAAACAGTTTACAAATGTAACAGTATTTCCAGTGTAGGAAATAAGAAGGTCACAGCTTTATGTCAAAGATGAAGCAAACAGAAGCATTTCTCGTGTGAAGTTTCAGGGTTGCTTCTCATGACAGTTGCAGGATATCAACCTTCATTTGCAAAAGCGGAACCCCTTGTGAATGATAATGTATATGCCATGCTTTTTCTATCCAAATTTGGACATTATCTCTAAGATGGGCCCTTTGAAATATCTCTTTTTATAATTTCTATACCACCCGTGATTATTAGTCTTTCCTCCCTAAAAAGATAACTCAGAAGTTAATTTTTGCACTCTATTCATTATTATAACATAGAGCTATCTCATGACTTCTGTTTTATTAGGTACAATACTAATATTTCTTTACAATGTAATTTTTTCCAGATATTTCCGTCAGCCTGTTAGCAGTCGTCGTCAGCTTTTGTGGCCTAGCCTTGTTAATGGTCTCACTTTTTGTCTTCTGGAAGTTGTGCTGGCCATGCTGGAAAAGCAAACCTGTCACTTCCAACGTCAGTGCCCTTCCACAGAGCATTTCAAGTGCTCCTACTGAAGTGTTTGAGACCGAAGAGAAAAAAGAAGTTAAAGAAAATGGAACGCCAGCCCCAAAAGCTCTTGAACCTGCAATAAAAATCAGCCACACTTCCCCTGACATCCCAGCAGAGGTCCAAACTGCTTTAAAAGAACATTTAATTAAACATGCACGTGTGCAAAGACAAACTACTGAGCCTACATCTTCATCCCGGTAAGGGAAGATCAAATATGTAAAACGATTTGTGTGTGTGTGTGTGTGTGTGTGTGTGTATGTATATGTTCATGTGTGTTGCATGAGATTTCAGAAGAGAAAAATTTAGGTAGAAATAGGTAGAAAAAAAGAAAAGAGAAACATAAGAAACAAATAATTAAAGAAATGAGGAGGCCAGCAGGTGGCATGGTGGTTAAGAGCACTGGTATTCCCACACTGGGGACCATGCTTCGAGTCCCGGACCTGGTGGTTTACTTTCTTACTTTCTCTCTCTTTCTCTCTTACTCTGTCCCTCCCTGGTCAAACTGAAATAAATAAAGTGTAATAATAAAAAATAATTATTTAAAAATGCAAGGAAAAAATAAAGAAATGAAAAAGACATAAGAAACAGATCATTAAAGATGAAAAGGACAGGACAGAGTAAGTAGGAGAGGAGAAAAAAAAAGCGAGGGCAAACAAGCTGAATGAGAAATAATAGTAGGAAAGGGTCTTACTAGAGTTTGAGGTTTCAGTAAAATCATGTAACTATAGATTATTATTATAACATTGATATTTCCTTTGAAATATGATCATTGATTGATAGCTGCTATTAATACTTACAGTGTTTCCGTTTCAATTAATTTGATCAATAAATATTGAAAATGTAATTTGAAACACATGTCATGGAGGTACAGAACAATTATGAATTATCTGAAAGTTTCCAATTACAAAAACAAAACTATGGTTTAGTCTCCCTTTAGTACCTACTCCATAAATGTGAAACTACTAGAAAGTTTCATTAATTATTTGAGCTCATAAAGACCAAACTCTTATACTGGACAGAGTGTAATAAGTTCCACAAGATCCTAAATACCCTGAGCATACCAAGGAGTGTACATACACGGGAGGAAGAAGACTTCCTTAAGGAAATACCTTTCAACTCAGCCAGGTAAAATTAGCAAAATTTATGTGAATGAAAATAATTTGCAAAGAATATTTTCGTTGAATTAACTGCAAAACCAAAAGAGAGAGAGAGAGATACTTGTAAAGAAATGTTTCTTCTGCTAAGTACAGTGATTAATTTTGAAAACAAATGAAGTAATAGTAGGAGTTTTTCTCTGGGTCCCAGAAGTGACAACTAGTTTTACTGGGGCCCAGAGTAAAATCAAGGTGTTGCTGTTCCCTGTTAATTTACTGCTTACTCTTACCTTTCTACCTCTCTCAAACCCCAGGTACATCCGTGCTTCCTGACATGACATACTTTGTGAGTTCCAAAATCTATCAAAGTGAAAAACTAGGTCATATTTGCTACTAGGAAAGCCTATTCAATGTACCTTTTCTGTAAATAAGAAAGAATTGCATCTATAAATAAATCCACTTCTCTTTGAAATATATTCCAGAGGATTAAGTAAGAATGATTGTTACCTTTGAGATAAGAAACTTTGGAATAAGAAAGATGACTACAAGTGTCTCTTCCACGTAACACTTTTCTGTGCTACTTACATGTTATAACCAAAGCATGCCTTGTATTTAATTATTTTGACAAGTATTCCTGGACAAGTGACATTTAGGGTCACTATAAATTCTTATTTACAATTTGTATGTAATGTAATCCTATAAATGGTTATTCAAATTTTTATTTATCATTAATATTTAACTATAAAATAATTATCTAATATATTACTTTTTATGTAGTTTAATAAATGAAAAAAATGCTTCTGAGGGAAGCTTACTTTTTCCCAAAACATCAGCACCAGAATATATATAAGGAACACTGCATTAAAATGATCTCATGTGGGGGCCAGCAGGTGCAGTGCAAAAATCACCAGTTCAAAAATCATGTGCATGTGTACCCCAAATCCCATGAGGATAATGAAGAAGGGAATGTGACGAGGCCATTTCCCTGGGGAGTGAGTTCTCACTTTCCCTCTCTGTCTCTCTCTGGTGAGCACACAAACCCTATGGCAAAAACTTAAAAAAAAAAAAAAAATCAAAGGGAACAGCAGTTGGTGTAATGACTATGTTGCTGGGCTCCCATGTAGTCAACCATGGTTCAAGTCCTGAACCCGGTGGCTTAAACTCACACCAGGCACACATGCGTGTGTGCCCAAGATCCCGAGAGGAGAATGGAGGAGAAGGGATTGTGGCATGACCTTCCCCTCTAAAGGGTGATTTCTCGCTTTCTGTCTGTCTGTCTGTCTCTCTCTGTCTCTCTCTCTCTCTCTCTGTCTTTCTGGCAAGCACATGTGCCCTATAGCAAAAATCTCTCCAAAAAAAAAAGGTTAGAAAGATTAAAAATTAAAAATAAAATGACCTCATGTGAGTACTTAATTGTCACACTACTTTTATTCCTGAAAACTGTGTCAAGTATGATATTTAATATCCACAAAGCTTCAGTACACTTAGAAATACCAGAGTAAAAAAATGTTCAATTCATCGAAAAAACAATTTTAAAATACAAATAATAACTATGCATATATATCAGCATAGCACAAAGAATTATTCAACTCTTTTAGTTGTTAAGTACACGCTACATAAGGATGTTCAGGTGAAAACAATTTAAGGTAATCTGTTTTTTGGAAACTTCCAGAAAACAAAGTACTATCTCTGAAGTATTATCTATTGAATATAAAGAGACTATTTATCTGATTATCCTCAGGGAAAAACGAAAAGATAAATAATGAAAACAAATGTGTGAAGATGGTTTGGATATAGAACTGGTTTCTGGAAACAATATACACTAACAGCAAAGGCATCATTCTAGTCCTGGATTTTTCCATACTTACTTGAAATTAAATAAATCAGACAAAAAGTTTTCTCAATCTTAAAAAAAACCATAAAAATTAAAGTTACACATATCTGGTATTTTCTAAGAGAAAAAATACAACACACATTCATAGTTTTGCTAGAACTTTGATATCATTTCATGGGCCTCATTGAATTTCCTTGTGTACGTGGGTGGTTGGAGAAGAGAAAATGAATTGTTTTGGAGCAATTGCAACTTAGTCACCATGCCAAGACCCCTTCCTGCTAATCCTTCACAAATGAGCATGAAGTGTTATTCATTATCCCCTTTGCTTGTGAGTTAACTGAAGTACAGAGATATTTAAAAGTTTGCCCAAAGTCATGCAGCAGGCAAGAATAAGAGTTCACATTTGTCCAGGTTGATGGAAGACATTTTAAGTGTTAATGCCAAGGGATATAGTTTGTCTGCGTTTAATGATGTTGGTTACAAAGTCTGTGGAGGGGAGGGCAGGTAGTTTGGGGCTGAAGAACAGAGACATCTTCCTGCTCACGCCACTCACAAATCTACAGCTGTATGTGATTATTATGAATGACTGGAGCCAGGATTTTAATCTGTTTGGCATTGGGATGAAATCCTTGTAGAAATCGTTTATTCCTGTGTCTCCTAAACCCTCATCTGCATTAATTATTTTGTCATACTATGAATTACCTTTATAAGGAGAGGAAGAGGAAATTGCTGAGTTCATTATGCAATCCACTTGGACACAGAGATTTAGGATACATTATTATAAATTAGATTATTCTGCTCAAATGCCAACCTTTCACTGAGAAATAGCAAAATAAAACCTACGAGCATGCACACATAGACACACACACATGCGTGTGCACGCACACAAATTGAAATTAACTTTAATAATCAGCTTCACCTTTCAACATATATTTACTTCAGGTTATAATCAGTGTATTCTGCATACACTCTCCACTCTTAAAACTCTAAGGAACTACAAAGAAAATTAATTATGTCATGTAGAGATAAGACATATAACACTAACTTCAATATAAGGAACTGTAAATGCCACATACGTGCTGAAGTTTGTGGAATCCGAGCATAAAGAAATTACTTTTTTTTTATGGAGCAGACCTATGAGACTGAGGCTAAGGAAATTTCAGAATGGACACACATGGTGGTTGGACTAGAATGTGCATCCCAGATGGGAACATGTTATGTGAGAAGGTACAGAACAGGGATTTTTGCTAAGAACATAACAGGTAAACAACATTAATCAGAAAATAGAGTTGAGTGAAAGGATAATCAAAGATAAAGCCAGCTGAAATTTAAATACAAGGAGGCCTCAACATTTGTGGCCAAAATGTTCAGAGTGTACACTGTCAAAACTATTTGCAGCAAAAGCCCTTTGGATAAAAGTTATATTTTAGGATAATTAATTTTGTGACATTTTTACAGCACAGGCTATAAAGGAAGACATCCATTGCGAAGCAATATAATAGGTCAGGCACGATAAAAGTCAAGACACAGTGAACAACAACCAAAAAAACAGAAACCTAAGAAAAGTCATAAAGGAAGAATCTAAGATCCATTTACATTAAGTAGCATGTCAGTTATTCTGTCTAGTTCAAACTTCTTAAAAGTCTGACATTCATGGCTGTTATAATCTGATTACACCAAGCTATCATAGCATTTTGGTTCCCTGTGCTCCTTAGGTAGAAATCTCCAGATTCAACTCCAAATTGCTTGATTTTTAGAGTTTATTTTAATTTTATTAATGATAACACATGAGAGAGAGAGAGAGTGACATCCTTGACAGAGTCTTCCATACCATCATCTCCTTTCCACAACCCTCCAGCTCATCAGGATCTTGAGCACACGTGTGCATCTATCACTTTTTCATACCAACCTGAGGATCCAAATCCATGGTCAGCCATGTGGCTTCCAGTGCCACAGTTCATTTTGCTTGATCTGGTTATCAGTCCTCTGAAAACTTTATCTTTGTCTCTGTGCTTTTGGCCAGGCTGCTTCCCTTGATTAGAATGATGATTTTTTTTTTTTCCTTTTTCCTTTTTTTTTTTTTTTTTTTGTACTATAACATCTTTAAGGGAAATGTAACTGACAGCCTACTCTCTCTGCCCAATTATAAGCTATTATCCTCTATTATATTAAGACTATAGATACAGTCATGCAATTAATTCTTTATTGTCTTAATATTGAGCTCTGTTTGTCATACTAAGTTCTCAGAGAACGAAGGCATGTAACCTGCTTTCATGCCCTCCTAATTTCCAGCTCCGTGTAGGTACATAATAAGCAGCAAAGAGTGCTTTTGATTGATTGGTCATCTCTCCACTTCATCTCACTATTTTAAAGACATCTCAGGTGGTGAAATAACACTGTCTCATAAAAGAAAGAGGTTAATGATGGTATACTCACAAGGACAAGTATAGGAACCAATCTTCTGTGTATTCATTATGATAGAAAGATGAGGTAAATAGTAAGTAGCAAATGATTTGTTGAGGATTATGAATTGTATAGGTTTGCACTGTTGGAGAGGATCCTAAGTACCCACTAAAACTAATTAGGAAACATAATGGCATATCCAACTGGTCATAAATAAAAGCAGGAAAGTGAATGTACATGCAAAGAAATCACTGACTCTTATGTGCTGGTGAATTTATAATATTTACAATTAGCAACACTGAATTATAAAAGTAATTCTTGGGAACAGCAGATGGTGTAATAATTACATTCTGGACTCCCACATAGTCAACTATGGTTCGAGTCCTTAACCCGGCAACTTAAAACACACAGGGCACGTGTGCATGTGTGCCCAAGATCCTGGGAGGAGAATGGAGAAGGGATTGCAGTGTGGCCATCCCCCCGGGAGTGAACTCTTGCTTTCTGTCTGTCTATCCCTATAGCAAAAGTCTCTCTAAAAAAAAAAAAAAAGTAATTCTTAAAATCATCCCATACGATGTACTAGAAAGCATTTATATTCACATGTGCAAGTGAGTGCAACAGGAAAAATACAGAATAACTCTCAATGATCCCCTTTAAATGCATGACCACATTCCTTGTGGAGGACCTACTGCTGCTCTACAATCCATTTTCTTCTTGGTCTTCTTGATTCACAAGAGTATTTTACACCTCCTCATTTTCCTTCAACCTTTTATCACCTTCTTTCTCATTCTCGATTTCAATTCATGACCTTATTTCTCATTTTACTAAGAAACTTGAAAAAATGAGTAAAACCCTTTTGGTGGCACAGTGGTTAAGATGCTGGATTCCTACATGTTTGGCCATGGTTCAAATCCCAGACTTGATAACTTAAAAACAATGCTGAGCGTGTATGTATATGTGTCCAAAATCCTGAGAAGAAAAGAGAGGAGAATGGATTGTGGCCATCCCCCCGGGTGGTGATTTTCCTTCTCACTGTCTCTGGTGAGTGCATATGCCCTATAGCAAAACCTTAAAAAATAAATAAATAAATAAATAAATAATAAAAATAAAAAAAATATAAAAGAGAGAGAATGGTACAAAAGTGGTGATGGGGAACAACAGGAGTGGACAACTCCTCCGTCCCCATGACAAGTGGAATAAGGACTGTGGGGATGATATGAGGCACCGCATGAGAGGACCACAGAGGAAACAGTGTCCTTGCGGAAAAGGTGGGTTTCCACCAAGCAGTTAGATAAGAACCTCAGAGAACTGATTAAGGAAACAGAGGACAATGAATTACATATTTTAAAAAATGCATCCTACCATTGTATACAACTTAGTCTGCCTTTATATACCTATTGTGCCTTGCATAGAATATGCTCAGATATTTGTCTAAGAAATGAATCAAATCACTCTTGCTATTGTTTCAAATCAAATGAAAGAAAACAGGAAAGAAAGAATGAAAACTTTGGAGCCAGACTGTTGCTTGGTTAAGGTGACTGGATCTCACATAGTCAACCATGCAGTTTGAGTCCCCAGACCCAGTGGCTTGAGAAGCACACCAAGGTACATATGTGTACATGCCCAAATTGTAAAAGGAGGAAACACCATCCACAGTGTTCCAGGGAAGAGAAGGCACTGGGGTATGAGCATGCTCCCAAGAGAGTGCTCGCTCACTCGCTCGCTCTCTTTCTCTGTCTTTGGTGAGTACATGCACCTGTTGGCAATTTTATTTCTAGAAGAAGGAGTAAAAAAAAAAAAGCAAACAAATGAAAAGACTATTTACCACAAACTTGACTGAGTCTTACTATTCAAGCCTCTTTAACTGTGAAATAGGGCTATGACTTGTAATATATGGTGATAGTGTTTAAGGAAAATTTCAATACTAAAAGAGATTCTTTTAATCTATATTTAATAAATAAATAGAATGCTGCTAAAGATATTTATGCTTTTCCCCTCTGATTTCTCAAGCAGTATCTAAGATTTACTTAATAGATGGTTAAGACATTAACCATCAAATGAGAAGAAGGGGGTACAGGTTTCCACTTCAGGAACTGAGAACAGGATGCTGAGAGGTCTCTAGTCCAAGGTGGTGGTCCAGCATGTGACTGCACAGGAATGACTTTGTGCCATCTCTGAACTCCTAAATAGGAAGCTTCAATTTAAGCTTGTCAAAGATACAGAGATTATTATGGCTTTTTCTTTTTTTTTTTGTGGAGAGGTTTTTGCTATAGGGCATGTGCGCTTGCCAGACAGACAAAGAAAGAGAGACAGAAAGTGAGAAATCACCCCCCCAGAGGGGATGGTCATGCTGCAGTCCCTTCTCCTCCATTCTCTTCTCCGGATCTTGGGCACACACGCACATGCACCCGGCGTGAGTTTTAAGTCACCAGGTCCGGAACGCGAACCACGGTCAACTACATGGGAGTCCAGCGACATAGTCATTACACTAACTGCTGGTCCCCATTAATTTAGCTCCTTGTGTCCTGAATTCTGGTAATAATAGTTAATATCAATATGAAAAATTGTGGCCTTCAAAGTGATTGTAATATCCCATTTTTCAAAAGTTTATTTAGTCCTTTAACAAGGGAAATTTTTTAAGAGAGAAATAGCACCCCAAAACAGGGTCTTGATGCAAGATCCACCTCAAGCCTTAACTAGCCCCAGATCATGAACATACACTGGCCTGCTATATACTCAGGGATGTCTCTGGACTTGAACCAGGAACCTTCCCATGAGGGTCAGCCTCACGGAGCATTATATTTTACCACTGGACTACTGACTGGCTCCAGTAATATTTCACGTGATCTTCACAAAAAAACAGTCAAAGGATTGTTTTGTAGATGAGTAAAGCAAAGCTCAAATAAGTGAAGTGACTTGCCCAAAGTTGTGCTCACTCCGGAAGGAAGCTGGGACTAATCAGCAGTCCGGCTGTTACCCAGCACCTTTTCCACCTCGTCTCAATGTAATAATCTTCAATGCTTTCAGGACTTGTTTTCAAGACTCCACTCACATGTCAACCAGAGCAGGCAGCCCTTTCGGTACATGTCCAACTCTGACCTTAGATTTCCTTGAAGGAAATCTGTTGAT
Source organism: Tupaia belangeri chinensis (assembly GCF_000334495.1). Taxonomy (NCBI): domain Eukaryota; kingdom Metazoa; phylum Chordata; class Mammalia; order Scandentia; family Tupaiidae; genus Tupaia; species Tupaia belangeri. The sequence continues at coordinate 2,167,694 of NW_006205376.1, read as the reverse complement.
AGTAAATATTTGAAAATTACCATATAACACCTTATATTACTATACCTTCCAGCAATGTTGATTCTGTCTAGCGACCCTCACTGTTCCAGGTAAGGTGGGAAAATTTTTTCCTTCTGGAAAGGACCATTTGAATGGTGCCCTCCTAGGCTTGAAGAACAGTGGGATTAGTAACAGTGAAATAGCTTGCACTTTGATTGGTTAGATACTCCTGTAACACTATCTGGCCACTTACCACTGATTCCAAAAGAGAGGGGGAAATAAAAGCAAGAAGGGAAAGATCTGTGTTGTCATGGCAATCGTTTAACATTGTAATAATTAAAGCCTTTAACTGACTAGCTAAACTGTGACTTAGAATATGCACTATTTACCCTATAATTAGGACAACTGGCTTACTAGAACGAAAAACGTTACTACTCTGATTTCTGTTAGAAGGGGCTTTACAGCTGCACAGATTATGTTCAGAGGCATAAAGAAGAAATCACGGATTTTTAATGGGAAGACAGAAGACTAAAATTTTATTATATTGAAAACATAAGTAACCCATAAATTAGTAAATAAGTCTATAAAATAATCAATTGCTTAAAGGTTTTTGCTCACAAAACTCAAAGGCTTGTTGCATAAGTGAAAGTGATTTTGACAGTAATACTGGATTATTTGTTCCATAAAATATTCTAAATATCTTAGAAACATTTAATATAGGAACTGAATTATACTAGACCCCTTTACTAGTTCACAACATATTTTTATCTGTATTCTCTTTTTTTTTTTTTTTTTTGGAGAGGTTTTTTTGCTATAGGGCGCGTGTGCTCGCCAGACAGACAAAGACATAGAGACAGAAAGCAAGAAATCACCCCCCGGGGGGATGGTCACACCGCAATCCCTTCTCCTCCATTCTCCTCTCGGGATCTTGGGCACGCACGCACATGTGCCTGGCGTGAGTTTTAAGCCACTGGGTCTGGGACTTGAACCGCAGTTGACTACGTGGGAGTCCAGCGCCATAGCCATTACGCTAACTGCTGGTTCCCTGTATTCTCTTTTTTAACTCTTATTTTTATAAATTCTCTGACCTTTCTCTAATGGAAGCAACAGATCCTTTTTATCTTGGGTAGACTCAGAGTCAAAATATATATCATGCCATGCCTAATACATTAAAACGAATAAATAGATCACTTCAAGAAATAAGTTAGTAGAATTTTACTTACATACTCATATACATTAAAAAATCAAACTATTGGGGCTGGAATTTAATTTTTATTAAGAGTTAATTCATTCAGTTTAAATAGTCACTATGTTTCTATAGATAGAAACAGTTTTTCAATTACAGTCAAATTTTAACCTAGTCATTTTAAAATATGTCATATGGCACTAATTTTCTTATAACTTTTACTTTGCTCTACTTAATATTTTCAAAGTATATATCATTTTTTATAAAATGCAAAACATAACTATGAACCAGGTAAGAACTTTGTACATAAAGTCTGATCATAATTGTTCTTACAAATTAAACATCCTTGCACCCTTCTGATTCTTGGTAACTAATCAAAGAAGCTTAAAATATCTATGAAAATGTATCTCAAGCTATTTCAACTAAGTACATTTTGGATCTTAGTGGATTACATAATTATATATGACATAATGTTTAAGTGGAAAAAAATCATATTAAAGCTTATATAAATAATTTTCAATTTTACATGGTAACCTGGTTAAGTGATTATGTTTGGAAATAATTTAATCAACTGAGATAAACCATGAATTTGACAGTCTAGAATTAACAAGCGTGTGGCCACTAGACCCAGACTCCCTCAGTCAAATTTTATTTTGAGCACCTACTTAGTTGTATGACTTTGAATAAGTAACTTCCCTCTCTGTAAAATGGGGAACTTAATAGTAAGTACCTCATAGAGTAACATGAGGATAAAGAATTTATGCCTGTACCTGCCACATCATAAGCATTCTTTATGTTAGCCTTTACTAAAAAAATCTGAAAAGTACACTTTAACAATTTTTTTTTTAATTTTGCCAGAGAGTGTGTGTGCTCACTAGTGAGACAGACAGAGAGAGAGTAAAAAAACACCATCCATGGTGAAAAATAATACTGCAATCCTGTCATCTCTCCCCCACTTTCAGAATTTGGGGGATGCATACACACATACCCAGCATGTGTCTTAAATTACTGGGCCAGAACTTGACTACACAGTCGGCCATATGTGGGATCCAGCAACCTCAACTCCATGCCACAGGCAGGTCCCATACTTTATTACTGTGAAAAAATTTATAGTGCATATTTCTTTCATTTTTTTCTCGTGTTTTATTATTTTCCTTTTATTTCATCCCAAAGTGTAACTGGATATTATTTGTACTCATTTAAATTATTTTCATGTTTGTTTTATTGACAAAGGGCTCGTATGGTCCCCGAAGAGAGAGAGGGAGAAAGAATCCCTACCACCACCACCACCACCAATGGGGTGTGGTTACTCCACAATCCCTTCTCAATCTCTCCATCCTGTCAGGATTTGGTGAATGCATGCATACGCATCCAGCATGTTTTTCCAAATTCACCAGGAACAGGATTTGGACCTGGTTGGTCATGTGGGATTTGGCTCCCTTAACCACTAGGCTATGGGGCCAGCCTCAATTCTTAATATTCTTGGATGCTAATGATAATAGAATACCTTTTATTCTACAGCCTTCTCTTCTCTTCCAGATAATTCTCTATGACAGCATACCAAAAGTCTTCTACTCCAGTGGTGAGGATAAATAAAATGTAGAAAAGACCACCTGAAAATACTGCAGTGTATTTTCACCTTGTGGCAATATCCCACCAATTTGCCAGTCTCAGTCTTTGTCTTAGTTTGCAATGTATTTCCTTTAAATTTTTTAATAGTCTTTGAATAATGCAGTTAACAACTCTCATATATAATCACATCCTAATACCTCCAATAGGTACTAGGCTTGTCCTCCTTATTTGCATAAAGCGTCTTTTATGGTATTTGAAAAATTATTCAGGACCAGCAGATGACATAATAGTTACATTGTAGGATTTCCACATAGTTGACTGTGATTCAAATGCTGGACCTGGTGACTTAAAACTCATGCCAGATGAGTGTGTGTGCATGCCCAAAATCCTGAGAAGAGAATGGATGAGAGGGAATTGCAGCAAGACCATCCCCTTGGGGATGATTTCTCGCTTTCGGTCTCTCTGTTTCTCTGGTGACCACACACACCCTATAGCAAAAATCTCTCTTTAAAAAAAAAAAAGGAAAAAATTGTTCAATATTTTGGTCCAGGCATAGAATAAAAAAATAAAAACTAATTGAGAGTAATAAAATAAACTGGCAGCAACTTAGATTATAATTCTACTTTTAAAAATCCCTTTTTATTAATATACATAATAATGACATGTTGAAAATTTAGAAATATTACAGAAGTACTACAGAATCACAGAAGTACTACAGAACCGTAATAATGACTGAAAACTATTGATTTAGGGTTAGAAAACACTTCATCTCATTGAAGGCAGAAATCTTTTCCTTCAACACCTAACCTTTGTTTTACACTTCTAGTTTGGAAATCTTAATTATTTCATAATGTGGGATGGCTCTGAATATTTCATATTCCCTTACATTAAGCCGAAGTCTTTCTTATTCTTTTATTTTTATTTTTTTTAACATTTTCACCATAGGGCTCATGCACTTACTGGAGAGACACAGTGAGAGGCAAAGTGAGAAATCATCCTCCGAAGGGGCGGTCACACTACAATCCCTTCTCCATTTTCCTCCTGGGATTTTGGACACATATGCACACGCACCTAGTATGAGTTTGTTTGTTTTTTGTTTTTTGTTTTCGTTTTTGATTTTTTTGAGAGAGAGAAAGATGTTTGCTATAGGGCATATGAGCTCATCAGAGAGACAGAATGGGAGAAATTACAACCCAGCAGCTCCATTCTCCTCTCAGGATTTTGGGCATGCACACACATGCACCTGGTATGAGTTTTAAGCCACTGGGACCAGTACTCAAACCACAGTTGACTACATGAGAGTCCAGTGACATAACCATGACACCATCTGCTAGTCCTAAGCATGAGTCTTAGGCCACCCAATTTGGGACTCAAACCACAGTCGGTCATATGAGAGTCCAGTGCCTTAACCATTACCACCTGCTGGCCCCTATCTTACTCTTTTCATGACAACCATTTAGACAATTAGAAGACATCTAGCACTCATCCCCTTTGCCCTTGCCCTTTTTTTTTACCTCTCCCTTCTAGGTTCAGCATCCTCTGTGCCTGTAGCTACTTCTCAACGGTATGCCTAGGTAGTTCACTTCTGAATATTCACTGATTTGCTATTTCTCATGAGAAATCAATCTTCATGTGCCCATCAATTAATCAAGTGTTAATTAGGCAATGTCCTCATTATTATTTAATGCTTTAAAAGGTCTAAAAGACCTGATACAATAGACAATGGAAGTGAGTGAAGGAGTGAGTGAGCCAACAGTGTACTGAACGATATTAAGCATTAAGACAGAGCCAAAAGGAAAGTCAGCTGAAGGTGATGAGAGAAAGCAAAGAATACAGCAATATGGACCTGGACTGAGAAGCAGTGGAAATGGAACTGAATGGGTAAATATATCAGAATAGGATTTAGAATCCTGAGTAAATCTCATGGATAAAGGGACAGTGATTCAAAGGTACTACAGGTTTCCCATCATGAGCGGCTTTAAAAATATCACCATTTCTCAGAGATTGGAGAAGAGAAAATCAGATTAAGAGTAAAGGCAACAATGATGAGTTTGCTCGAATTTAGGGTGAAATTAGGATATCCAGTTAGAAGTCTTCCTTGAAGATTTAGAGGTAACTAGAAGTTTATATAGTCAAGGCATATCTGAGAATCAACATATTCAAGACAATAACTATAGTACAATAACCAATAAGAGACCTAGGACTATGTCTTGAGGAGACATATAGGTTAACTTCACTCATGCCAGCAATCATAGAGGAAATATAAGAGAAGCAGATCTTAAAACAAGCACATTTAGAAGACATTAGTAAGCTGATATATTTACTATTCTTAAAATTCTAACTTTTTAATCCATAGAGCTTCACAAGTTCACTCTATGTTGAAAAAGGAAAATCTAGTCACTCTGGTTATCACATCTATATTTTTAAGTATTCATTTAATTATCCTAGGTATTAGAAATAGTAAACAATTATAAGAATATAAGACATATAATATGTTTTTTATCTTAATACTCTAATAACTAAAACATGAAATTCATGAGACTCAAAGATCCAGGTGAAAAGGAAGCAGCCATCTGAATGATTTTGTGTGTTTAATACTTCCATCTAGACCTGCCTAGATGACAGGTAACATTCACTATTTTTAATAGAATATTGAACTTTGTTGGTAATCATTTTTCTCTGTAACTGTATTTAACTATATGTTTAAAATGGAGAATATGAGAGTCCAAAAAGTTCACTGAAGTGCATACTTGGGTGTTTCAGGTGTTTCTATAATTTCAGGGGACTTTTTCTTTGAATATTGTGTTTCTGTTTTTTCAAAAGTAGCTCTTTGATTACGTGTATATCAATTCATCTGTGTAGATATAGATATCTTTTTACTATCCTGGGTGTGGGGAGAGTTTAAATGCCATTATTTGACATTGTCATCCAAATGATCTACCTATACGATTTTGTGTGTGTGTATATTGTATATGTGTGTGTGTGTGTGTACAGCCACAATTCCTTCAGGAGGCACCTACCAAGGCAGATGCAAGTCTCCAGTGTTGATTTTAGCATGGGCACAGAACCTGTTTTACAAAGAGGAGAAACAACCACCAGCATTGGAAGGATAAAACCCGAGCTCTACAAACAGAAATCAGTTGACTCAGAGGGTAACAGGAAAGAAGATGTCAAGACCTGTGGGAAACTTAACTTTACCCTCCAGTATGATTATGAAAATGAACTTCTAGTTGTTAAAATTATCAAAGCCTTAGATCTCCCTGCTAAAGACTTCACTGGAACTTCTGACCCTTATGTGAAGATGTATCTTCTTCCTGATAGGAAAAAGAAATTTCAGACCCGTGTGCACAGAAAGACTTTAAATCCTCTATTTGATGAAACTTTTCAATTTCCAGTAGCATATGATCAACTAAGCAACCGAAAACTACATTTCAGTGTATATGATTTTGACAGATTTTCTAGACATGACATGATTGGGGAAGTGATTCTTGATAATTTGTTTGAAGTCTCTGATCTCTCCAGAGAAGCCACAGTATGGAAAGATATTCATTGTGCTACCACAGTAAGTAATAATACCATCAATATATTGTCATTTTCATTTGATCTGCAGTGATATGTAAGAGTGATTATTGCCCAAATCATTGGAACAAATTCTACAGAGTTATGGAATTTATATCTTAAGAACCTGTAAAGGTAGGTTTGATTACATACTAACCATCATATCCTAACACCATATAAATAACACTAGTGATTGTTTAAAAAAAAAAAACTCTTACAAGTTACCAAAAATATTAAACCTTTTCTCTTATAAAATATTTATCTGAAACCTACCCCAGCACCCAATTTCCACATAGTAATATTTCATTACTTACGGTGATTTTGTTATTCAGATCAAACCTTAAATGTACTGTGATTCTATTTGGAAAAGTCCTTTGTTTGGTCTAAAACAGCACATTACTTCAGAAAGTTTTATGGAATATGCACAATTACAATATATGAAATGCTGAATGACCAAGAGGGACTATGAACATTAAAGCTCTCCTTTGCATTAAAAAATACTTTTTATCATCAGATTGTTTTTATGTATTTACCATCATTTGTTTAAGTTTTACTAAAATTTATAATCTTAAAATGTTGACATTTTGAACAGAAATAAGGAATTATTAAATAAATAAGAATATTTTTATATTCAAATAGCTCCTTTTGTATTTTCTTTTTATCAATGTTTTACTAATTGCCATCAATATTTGGGATGTTTATATTGTCAGTATAAATTGTGTAAGAAAGTGACCTTAAAAATTTATACTGTCAATTTTGATATTTCATTGCATCATCACAATATTTTCATTTGGTGAAGTTTTTGTTTCTTTTCATGGTCTCCCCTGTAATATCTACTAGGGAAAGGAGGAATTTTGAAAGTGGATCATATTTCGAAGATACATTGGGGCTCTATTGATTTCACATTAATTTTCATTTTATTACTTACATTTATACAGGGAAAATATAGTGAGCAGTGATTTATTACTGTTTTTAAAAATATGACACCTCCGAAAATTTTACAAATGCAGACAGCAATTGTTAGGCTATTTCTCTTGATTCTCAATCATATGCTATTACTTCTCTTATTCATCCAACACTATTTACTGACTATGTTTTTGACATGCTCTAGATACTAGAAATGTTTTTGACATGCTCTAAGTATTAGAAATGCAATAAACACATGTCTACAAGCAGGTTTTTGAGGCATATTCTATTCATATATCCAGGTTCAAGGGTAAGTAATCTGCAACGAAGTCTAAATATTAGTATAATTTTCTAGAAGATTGACAGTGTATTTTCTTTTGACATTCATATGAGTTTGTATTGCAAACAGGTTCTTAGAAAAATGTAGAAATTTCTTCTGCAAACTGATTTTTGACTACTAAAATACATACTCTTTTGGATAAATATTAATAAATTATTCAACTTTTTTTCTCCCATATGCCTGGTGTATTAATTTCCTATTCCTACTATAAAAATTACCTCAAATTTTATCATTTCAAAATAACACAAGTATTTTACTGTTAGGTTTGAAGTCCAATATGAGCCTTACAGAACTAGATAAAATCAAAAACTACGTTCCTTTCTGAAGGTTTTAGGGGACATCCATTTTCTTGCCTTTCCCTGCTTCTAGAAGCCACAGGCACTCCTTGGCTTACTTTGGGCCCATGTGGGCAATGTAGGAAAGCTCCCTATCTCAAGGTCCATAATCTTAAATCATATTTGCAAAATCTCTTTTGCCATGTAAGTAATGTTTTCACAGAGTCGACGAATTAAGATGTGGTCATATTTTGGGGTGCCTTCATTGTGCCTACCATACCTGTAGACGTTCTCTTGTCAGTATTCTGAATATATAAACAGAAAATAGAATTTGTTATTAAATTATCTAATAGAATGACAATGTACTTTAACTGAAACATTGAGCCACACACTGTTCAGGATATTGCTTATGGTTGTTTTGCTGACAACTTGGTAATGAAACCTAAACAATTTCATACAGAAAATAGTTTTCCAGAAAAGATGGGAAAAGGAAAAAAATAGAAAGAAATATTATATATGCTTTCACTTACTAAAGTGCTATAGAAACCTTCAAAGGTGACCTAACTATGCAAACATAGATATGTAATAGTTTATGTAAGAGATAAATGAATACTTGATTTAAAAGACTAGACATTGAGCCAGCAGTTGGCACTGTGGTTAGGACACTGAACTCCCATATGGCTGACCTCAGTTCATGTCCTGGACCTTGCAAATTGAAAGTCACACTGGGCACCTCTGTGTGGTGTCCATAATCCCATGAGTAGAATGGAGAAGGGACTATAGCATGGCCATCCCTTTTGGGGGATGATTTCTCATTTCTGTCATCAGTTTGAAAAACAGTAGTTGGTATAGCTTAGAGTCATTAAATCCTACTTTACTATCATTGGATATAAATGCCAAGCCTCTCTTTTTCTCCTCACATCAGTTCTATTTTACACAGATTAAGCATTTCCAGTCTGAAAATACAAAATCTGAAAATGCTCCAAATTCCAAAACTTTTTGAGCACCAACATAACAAGTGGAAAATTCCACCAGACCTCATGGGACAGGTCACAGTCACAATGCCACAGTACAAAAATATTATATAGAATTACCTTCAAGATATGTGTATAAAATATGAGTGAAACATATATGAGTTTCGTGTTTAGACTTAGGCCCCAAGATATTTCAATATGTATATGGAAGTACTTCAAAATTCAGAAAAACACAAAATCTGAAACTCTCTGGTCCTAAGCATTCTTTTTTTTTTTTTTAAGAGGTTTTCGCTATAGGGCACATGTGCTCACCGGACAGACAGACAGACAGAGAGAAACATAGAGACAGAAAGCGAGAAATCACCCCCCAGGGGGGATGGTCACGCCGCAATGCCTTCTCCTCCATTCTCCTCTTGGGATCTTGGGCACGCACGCACGCACAAGCGCCCAGCGCAAGTTTTAAGCCACCAGGTCCGGGAGGCGAACCACGGTCGACTATGTGGGAGTCCAGCGACATAGCATTACGCTAACTGCTGGTTCCCTGTCCTAAGCATTCTTGATAAGGGATAAACCTGGTAGTTATTGAAACTGTATGAAAATCAGAGCTGCTGCTTTTTGTGGGTGTTGCTTTTCATTGTTTAACTTGTTTCCTACAGCATTTGATCCTGATAACTTCAATTTTAATATTTACTGAGAGCTTTCTATTTTCAAAGTTTATGTTTAGTTCTATGGTGAAGAGAAAGACTAGTGAAATACAAGTTTTAGTTAAAAACGTGTGTAACAAAGGAGACAAGTAACAAAGTATATTCTAGAGTATAAATTACTATATAATCCTTTCCTGATAATCTCCACAGAAGGGACTATAGCTACAGACACACACACACGCACACACACACACACACACACATACACACACACAAACACATTTTAAGCATAAGTTTTATCTCATGTGAAAACAGTATATTTTTTTAATTTGTCACAGGGCACATATGCTGACAGGAGAGACAGAAATAGGAAAAGAGAGAAAGCACCCCTTTCCTTCCCCCCATTTCTCCCTCCTTTAAAGATTTTAGGCTTGCATGCACATGTCTGGCATGTTTTTCAAGCTGCTGGACGCAGGACCCAAACTATGTAGTGGCCATGTGGGATCCAGCCGCCTTACCAACCATACCACAAGCTAGCTTGAAAATAGTAATTAAGACCACCTTTTGGATGATAGAATTCTGAAGAGAAAAGGTGAAGGTTCCTTGAAGAGAAAGCAACATGTGTAAAGGGAAATAAATCAGGATTGCAGAATGTTTTCAGTGGAAAATAGTAGTTTGTGAATATGAGAAGAGGTTAAGACAACCTGAAATAGCATGTAATATTTAAAGTACAATCAGGAAGACCTTAAGATGATGGGACGTTTAAAAGCAGGGACTTCAAAAAGTTCATAGAAAATAATGGAATTAAAGTATGATATGGAATGTTTACTTTGATAAAATTTTTTAAATCTAGACCAGCAGACGGTGTAATGGTTATGTCACTAGACTCCCATGTAGTCGCCTGCGGTTTGAGTCCCAAACCCAGTGGGTTGAACGCACACCAGGCACATGTGCATGCCCAAGATCCCGAGAAAAGAATAGAGAAGGGATTGTAGTGTGGACAACTTCCCCCCGGTGGGGGGTGATTTCTCACTTTCTGTCTCTCTGTCTCTCTCTGTCTTTCTGGTGAACCCTATGGTAAAATCTCTCTTTCAATTTTTTTTTTTTTAATCTACAGAGTTTTCTCATAAAACACATTTTCCTTGAACTTTTGAAGACCCCTAGTGTGGATTTTGTTTTTATCAGGAGTAATATCACTGGAGCTATCATTGTCTACAGACACTCAATGTGTTTAGTGATAGGACTGACTGGGGGAGTTGAAATGCAGAAATCAGGTAGGAATACAACACAGCAAGTTAGAGATAAAATAAAGCCAGGTTTAGGCTGATAACAATGGGAGTGGAAAAAAGTCACTGTATGATAATGAAGCAATTTTTTGCTTCACTTATTTAAATACTTACAAGTACTTCTCTTATGTCTTATGCCACTTGCCTTTGAGTTTCTGGAAGGCAGAAATTGTCTGGTATATCTGCTGGCATCCTTCAGGGTATATATGAATACTTAGTGGTTAGTTAAAAAATACTTGTTGAACAAGTAACTGAGTAAATTTTCATGAGGTCAAGTGTAGAATGTAGGTACAAATCTACCATTAGCAGAGGAAAAACCAATGCAATGATATATCTTATTAATTACAATTTATATTTTGTTCTCCTTGATTACTCTCTGTAGATCATTTATTTTACATATTCAGTGCATAGCATACATTCATATGTAAATTAAAAAAGGCATAGTTTAAATTTAATAACAAAAATACTAGCAGGTTAAAAACGACAATCAACAAAAGGATTAATACTTCATCAGACATTAGTAACTTTTTTAAAAATTGAGATTGACTAGCAAAGGAAACAATGAAGACATATCTTTATGCTATACACAAATTAGTTTTCATTTTAAAGATTATCCTAATATATATCACAAATATGGTAAACCAATCATCTTTTTTTTTTTTTTTTCCGAGAGGAAGATTTCCACTATAGTGGACATGTGCTCACCAGAGAATCAGAGAAATAAAAAGCAGGAAATAACCACCCCCAGGGGGGATAACCACACCATAAGCCCTTCTCCTCCATTCTCTTGGGACTTGGGGCATGCACGCACACATGCCCAGCTTGAGTTTTAAGCCAGTGGGTCCAGGACTTGAACTGTAGTCAACTATGTGGGAGTCCAGCGACATAAGCATTATGCATCTATTGTTCCACCAATCACCTCTTATACTAGTATAGAATACCTTCCATATAGAAAATATCACATGGAAGAACATCTCATGGGAAAGACTGTTGGCTATAAAGTAGTCTAAAATAATAATTATATTTAGCCTTTTATCAGCAATTTAAACAATAACTTCTGTGATATTAATTATGGCATTCTCTTTCACAAAACAAAAATTCAAAGTGAATGCAAACTTAAATATGTGCTACCAGTTTTAAGCCTAACTGAACACTGATACCATATTTTTCAGATAAATATGGAACTTTAGAGTAAACACTGTTATTTCGATTCAATGAATCAAAAATGATAACCAAAGCATCTGCTTAAGGAATGGTTATGAACCATATTTCAGTAATAATAGAGTTGTTTAAAAAGCAGAACTAGCCTATGTCGTGGTATTTAAGGAGGCTGGACCCCATATGGTCAACTATTCAGTTTGACTCCTGGACCTGTGACTTAAAAAAAAAAAAAACACACCAGGCACATGTGTGTGTGTGTGTGTGTGTGTGTGTGTGTGTGTGTGTGTGTTCAAAATCCTGAGAGGAGAATATAGGAAAGGTATTGCAGCATGGCCATTCCCACTGGGGCGGGGGTGCTTTGTCACTTTCTTTTTCTCTTTCTCTCTGTTTTTCTCTGTCTCTCTGTCTCTATTTGCCCTTAGCAAATTAAAAGTAATAAAAATGAATATCTTTGACTTAAGTCTTCATTATCTATCTGTAAAATGGGGGTCATGAGAAGGCAAACCATAGTTTGTCGTTAGGACTGAATACAGGAAATGAGAAGTATAGTTAGGCATTTGTAAATGCTTAGTACCAGTTAGTTGCCAAAAATGTTAGCGAAGTGATTTCATCAAGATAGATTTAGTGGGAGGTTTTTGGTTGTTGTTAACACAGCTTCCATATTAAACTTGAATAAAGACTCACCTGATGCTATCAATTGAAATAAGAGAAAGACTCTCTGAAAGAAAATATTTATTCAGGTGTGAGAATTACAAATTCAAAATACACTTACCATGGTAAACTATAGGTGTATTCAGGGATATCAGAGAAGGGAAGGAAGGGGCTCTTAAAAGAAAAATGACACAGCTGGTGGCATGGTGATTAGAGACTGGATCCCATATAGCTAACTACACAGTTCAAGTCCTGGACCCGACAGCCTGAAAACCATGCTGAGTACGTGTGCATGTATGCCCAAAATCTTGAAAAGGAGGAGGTGGAAGACCCTCATCCTCCATAGGGGGTCCTTTCTCACTCTCTCTCTCTTCTGTGACTCTCTCTGGCAAGCTCATGTATCCTCTGGCAAAATTTTTTTTAAAAGCAAAGTAAAATGAGCAGAGATTATGTTGTAGTTTGCAGACAATTATTCTTAGCTACCAGAATCAATAACAAAGGTGGCTGAATGAGGCAGTTTCTGGGCACATGGCCGTAGAGAAGTATGTTTTCATAAGGTAGCAGGAGCCAGTGTGCAAGGCTGGCCCCTGTGTGCTGGCCGAGTCCTGTGATAGTTCTTACCAGGCACGCTTCATGAGATTCCTCCATTTCACGGCCTTCCCCAGCTCCAATAATTGACTGCCTCATTGTTAGGGTTTGGATGCAAGTTGACATGAATGACTCTATTTTGAGGCTGACAACTTTCACATGCTAACCGTGGTTATATCCAATTGGTACAGTAAGAGAAAATTTTAGGTGATAAACAGTCATATGCTACATAAGGAAGTTTCAGCCGATGATGGTGACCCCAAAAGGAACATTAATTAGGTTATACCACATGGCCTAGGTCTGTAGTAGTAGGCTATACCCTCTTACATGTGTATTATTATAGTCTATTGTGCTTGTATAATAATGAAATTGACTAACAAAACATTTCTCAAAAGGTATCCTCATCGTTAAGTGACAAATGATTGTATTTTTCCACTCTGTCAGAAAGTTTTGTCAGATCATTTGTATCTTTTTAGTAAGCTGGTATTCAGTGAGTTACATAATTGTTTCTTTTCATGATATGGATGAATAGATAGATATACAGATAGACACAGACATAGACATAGATATAGATATGCCACCTGGCCCACCCCTTATCTCTAGACTGGAGGTGGTCTCCCAATTGTCTTTCTCACAATCCTTAAAGACTTTGGCACCTGACTTAGCTTCTTTACACTTCAACTCCAGGTATCACTCTTCTGCGCACCTTAACCATTCTACTGCCTTGCTTTTCTGATTTCCTACACTACCTATTTTTCATGATATGGCATATTTCTGACTTTCCTTACTTTTTTTTAACCGGTCTCCTATATGATTTTTACTTTTTACATTATTTTCATCACACTCAAAGCCACAAGTTTCACATACCTGCTGGCATTCTAATAAGCTGGTTGGTGCCTCTCCCCACACAATGTCCTCCCTCCCTATTCCTGCCTGGTAAAGCCTCACTCCTATTTTTGGATTCAACTCAGACATCTCTTCCTTGAAGGAAGCATGGCTTGGCTCTCTTCCCTCCTTTCTCCTCTTTCCTCCCTCACTAACTTCTGCATGCATTTACTAAAGTGCATCGTATGAAATCTCAAGGCTAAAGATGTTGAAAACTGCCAATCTGCCCCTGTGGGTTCACTCTCCACTATTCCCCAGTGTTTGGTGTCTCTAAAGAGTGGCCCCTGCCATAGGAACCAGCAGTTAGTGTAATGGCTATGTCGCTGGACTCCCATGTAGTCCACCGCGGTTTGCGTCCCGGACCCGGTGGCTTAAAACTCACGCCAGGCACGTGTGCATGCATGCCCAAGATCCCAAGAGGAGAACAGAGGAGAAGGGATTGTGGCGTGACCATCCCCCCTGGGGGGTGATTTCTCGCTTTCTGTCTCTAATGTCTCTGTCTGGTGAGAGCACGCGCCCTATAGTGAAAATCTCTAAAAAAAAAAAAAAAAGAGTGGCCCCTGCTCCTGAAACAGGAGTCTGTGCCTTCCGGCAAGAGACGAGAAGGTAGGAAAACTGGGATGTGCATTTCTGTGCATTGCTCTCGTGGGGTCTCTCTCCTGTGAGAAAATGCCAGGCTGGCTACATGCTTCCCCTGAGAGTAAGTACACTTCCCCTCAAAGCAGCCTTTCTTCCTACCACTTTTCTTTTGAATCCAGGTAGCTGCCTGGTTTTTGGCTCCTTTGGTCCTGGTGGGCATGAATCAGTCTCTCTGTTAGTGGCTCCAGGGCACAGCACTCTCGTGGTTTCCTACTCCCTGCTCACATCTCTGTGAAGAGTCCCTTCATTACACCCTCTGGAATTACTCTAATTTGTGTGTGCCATCTGTTTCCTGCTAGATCCCTGACTGATACCCTAAAGAAAGAAAATGATTCCTAATTACAAACAGGTTAATTTCCTGTAACCTTCTTGGACCATGCTGGGTATCTAAGAAGTTCTGTGTGTTCATTAGCTTAGGAGAAACCAGATTAACCCTTTAAAGTCTTCATAATAAGACAAAGCCTTCAACCACAGAAAGTGAGAGCCTTGACCATCACTAAGGCCCTCTACTCTTCATTACACAGAAATTTCAAAGGAATTCCTTAAATATGGAATACCCTAGTTCATTGGAACTGAAAAAGTCCATTTCTGCCTCTTAAAATCGACATTTAAGACAAGGATAATGCATCACTTATTTTAAATAGTCTGTAAAAATAACCATTCTGTTAATTTTATAGATTCCCAAACACTGATGTTCCTAGTTTCTTACTCTAGAATTTTAAAATATAACTATTTATAAAATGGTATGCATGTTTCTGCTTTTTAAGTTGAATGTAGTAAGTATAAATTAAACTTTTCTTAATAGTGGCAACCTTCATGACTTTGTAATCAATATAATTTATAATTATTATAATAAATTTAAGGAGCTGATTTTTATTTAGATTGTTTTTATATTTTACTGTTTCCATCTCTAAGTATACATGCTTCCTGCATTTCCAACTGTTTCAACTAGTTGCTTTTAGTCTGAATAATCAAAAACCAAAGTAGAATTGTTTACAAATAAATAAGTCTTATATAATGACCTGATATCTTGTTCTCCAAGTAGAGTGCATAAAACTTATAATAAATCAGAAGATTTTCCAGACTATTCTAAAAGGTCATCGTATGCCCTGGGTAGGATTTTCAGAAGTCTCATATGCAGATTATATAATCATTATTTTAGAATTAGTAGATAGTTCAATTTCAGTCCTTTCATTCTCTTAACTAGAAAGCCTGGGGATGTTAAGAAAATGATTTAAGTTTATCTAACTGACTTTAGAAGAGTCATTACTAGATTTTAAATCTAATTTTTACTTACATTGTTCACCCTAAATGTTCAAGTCTACCATACTTGGAATATACTAAAGAGAAAGGAACAGATTTTCTTTTCATATATAGAAGTTCAACTTTTGACTTACAGAATTGAAATCTATAAGTACTAAAATACTTTGAATTAAAGAAATTTCCAATAAAACACTTGTGACAAAAATATATGTATAAGGCCTTTTAAAAATTCATGATTAGGGACCAGCAGTTAGCATAGTGGCTATGTCGCTGGACTCCCATGTGGTCGACCATGGTTTGCGTCCCAGACCTGGTATCTTGAAACTCATGCCAGGCGCATGTGCGTGCGTGCCCAAGATCCCGAGAGAAGAATAGAGGAAAAGGGATTGCAGCATGGCCAGCCCCCTGGGGGGTGATTTATCGCTTTCTGTCTCTCTGTCTCTGTCTCTGTCTCTCTCTCTCTCTCTCTGGCGAGCGCATGCGCCCTATAGCAAAAAAAAAAAAGAAATTCATGATTCTACCATATTAATGTTTGTAGGTTATGGGGACAAAAAGAGGCTTGTATGTCATTCGAGTAACTACTTGGATTCGTTGCAAGCTTTAGGAATTTAGTACGGTTCTAAATATACTGCAAGTTGAAGTTGTTCTCTTTTCCTCTTCATTTAACTATTTTAACTAATAGTTATTAACAGAATCCTACATAGTGAAAAGAATATACAGTTTGCTTTTAAATGTCAGTATTCAAGTATAATACATTTCCTCTCACATACCAGGCTACATTAGATAGTTTCCTATCATTAGATAGTTTCCTATAAATCAGGTATTTTATTTTTTAATTTAAAATTTAAAAGAAATACAGTACTTCCTCTGCTAGCTTTGTAATCTAAGACCATGAAAACAACTTTCAGTTTGCATTTCTGAGAATGAATTAAGTATTCCTTCTCTGAAATACTTGAGACTAGAAGTGACTCTGATTTTTAATTTTTTTGGATTTGAAAGTATTTGAATACATATAATAAGATATCTTGGGGATGGAACTTAAGTCTAAACACAAAATTCATGTATATTTCATATATTCCTTATGCATATAGCCCAAAGGTAATATTATACAATATTGTGTATTGCTGTGTTTTTAACTTCCACACAAGGTCAGGTGTGGAATTTTCTACTCTGCATCATGTTGGTGCTAAAAAAGTTTTAGATTTGGAGCATTTTGGATTTTCAGATTATGGATGTTCAACCAGTATTAAAATTTGAGGCATTATTTCTGCTGGGAAAAGTCACACACTTAAGCAGAAAAGTACAAGAACCAAAGTGAGTGTACTTTCATTGAAATCCTACCATGGTTACCTTTTAGATGTATCACTTTTTTTCTTTTTCTTTTTCTTTTTTTTTGGGGGGGGAGGAGAGAGAGATTTTTTGCTATAGGGCATGTGTATTCACTAGAGAGACAGAGAGAGACAGACAGACAGAAAGCGAGAAATCATTCCCTAAGAGGGATGGTCACACCACAGTCCATTCTCTTCCATTCTCTTCTCAGGATTTGGGGCATGTACACACATATGCCCAGCATGAGTTTTAAGCTACTGGGTCTGGGACTCGAACCAGGTCAACTATGTGAGAGTCCAGTGATGTAACTATTTCACCATCTGCTGGTCTCCTAGCTATATCACTTTCATAAGCTCCTTAACATATCTGAAATTATTTCATCATCTACAAACAGAAACTTATAATAATATCAACCCCAAGGGAATATTTTGAAAATAAAATGAGATAATAAATATGAAATGCTTGTAAAACTTAGTTTCTAATTGTCAGTTGTCCCTAACATGCTAAAATCCTGCACACAAAGAAAATGGCTTCCTATTATTCACTCAATTACAAATATCTCAGTTCCTTCCACATCTTAGAATTATTACTCTAATATTTAAATGTCTTAAATTTATTACCCTCATATTTTTTTAAAAATGAGAGATACTTATGTCCTAACTCTTTCCTATTCTATTTGACATAGAATTAAATATGGTAATGCCATAGAAGACCGTGCTATGGCATATATTGCATTAAATCCACCAGATTTAAGTCACTAAACCAGTGACCTTAGTCACTGAATATCCATTTTATTAGTGTTTTGGGGATGCTTTTACATTTTTAAGTACTCTATGCATAATCTCTAAAATTTCTATGTGCTTAAAGAGCCAGAGGTAAAATACGATGCCCCCAAAACCATTACCACACCAAGCAGACTTCAAATGTTTTAATTTCAAATCTAGTTTTACAGTTATATATACTATCTCAACTGACTTTTATTTAGTTCTGCTGTTTTCTAGACACTCTTGTGGGTATCTTAAGATATAAAATGTCCTTATTCTATAAGGCCTACTTTCTAGAAAAGGAAGACAGGTAATCAAGAAGAAAATATACAATATATCTGATGAAGAGAAATTTTATATAAAGTGTGGTATGTGAAAATAGTAGTGAGGTGGGACCACCCAAGAAGTGGTGATCAGATAAGGATTCTAATATGAGTGACAAGAAATGGAAGCCAGAGACAGACTGAAGGTCTGATCATCTGGAGCCATTAGCCCATGGAAAGAGCTTTTTGTTTTATTTCTGAGTGACATGTGAGTTCACTAATGGATTTTGTTCAGAAATGAACCATGGTGTCACTTAGTATCAGTAAGATCTCTGACTACCTGGTAGAGAATAACTTTGACAGGCAAGAGTGAGACCATGTAATGAATTTAGGATAAACTTTAAAATAATGAAACCAAGTTCATCCATTCTAGGTGTCTATATACAGCAATACTAGAGGGGTTCCTTTAAGTAGGGATTTTATAAAGGTATTTAAAAGCATCGAGGAACTAACAGATGGTGCAATGGTTATATCGCTGGACTCCCATATAGTCGACTACAGTTCAAGTCCCAGACCTGGTGGGCATGTGTACATGAATGCATGCCCAAAATCCCAAGAGAAAAATGGAGACGGGATTACAGGATGGTCATTGCCCTCCCTCGGAGGGAGGGTGATTTCTTATTTTCTGTCTGTCTGTCTCTGTCTGGTGAGTGCATGTACCCTATAGCACCCTCTCGCTCTCTCTCTAAAAAGAAAAGAAGCATCCAACACTCTAAGAAGAACTGTATACAGTTTATTGCACAAATTTCTATCTTGCTTAAGGTTTGAGAATAAGTCTCCAGTACCTTTCGCCAAGAAGCATATGAAGAGATGAGTTCTTATCA
Source organism: Tupaia belangeri chinensis (assembly GCF_000334495.1). Taxonomy (NCBI): domain Eukaryota; kingdom Metazoa; phylum Chordata; class Mammalia; order Scandentia; family Tupaiidae; genus Tupaia; species Tupaia belangeri. The sequence continues at coordinate 2,148,547 of NW_006205376.1, read as the reverse complement.
AATTTGCATTTTCTTGTGTCCCAAATTGCTCTTGTCCCAACATCTATGTTGGGCTATTCTCTCTGCTTTGGCATCTGTCTTACATGGGCAGTATGAGATTTGTTTTGTTAAATCAGGAAAGGTTGCTTTAAGCAGCTCTGCCTCTTAACTTGAGCACTTTATGGCTTCTGGTGAGTCAAACCGATGGCTGTGTTGGACAGGATAAGAGCCAAGGCATTTTGGCAGACAGTTATTTGCTACCTAGCTTGGGAACTGAAAATGGATCTCCCATGGAGCAGAAACATGAGCAATCTTAAACAGCAACTTTGGCAAGTAGCACTGGGTTATTGCTGTTAATTATTGAATGTTCAGAGGGGCTTGAGATATTCCATCTCTAACATTGCCATGTTGCTGCCCTATTTCTGCCCTCACTTCAGTCAGCTTTCACCTGGACTTCATGCTATGACCAAACACAATGCTATGTAAGAGTATGTGCTTCGTACAAAATGCCTTCCCCTTTTGTGCAGAAATACAAGAAGGTCCTGCTAAAGCACACTCAGTGAGCAATTTCTCCATCTTCAAGTGGAGATCAATAATGAAAATATGATGTAAAAAAAATCCAGAGATCTTTGGCCAAGAGGTGGTTAAGGTGCTAGACTCCCACATGACCAACTATGGTTCAAGTCCCAGACCCAGTGGCTTGAAAAACAAGCTGGGTCCATGTGCATGCCTAATCAGAATTCAAAGAGAATAGAAGGGAAGGGATTTCAGTGTGGCCATTCCCTCTGGAGAGTGATTTCTCACATTCCCTCTGTGTCTCTCTCTGCCTGTCTCCAGTGAGTATAAATGCCCTATGGCAAAACCTAAAAATATTTAAATTAAAAAACTTTAAAATCCAGGGATCTAACTAGATTTTGTGACAGAGGCCTCTTTTTCTCCTTATATCCTCACTCCTATCAAACATAATGAAATCTGGTTTAATCAGAATCACAAAAAGAAGAAAAGAGCTGGAAGGGAAAAGCTACACAAAAATTGTCATTTTTTGAAAGAAAAGAGAGGAAGTGGGCTAGCAACTGGAAAAGGTTATAGTGTTAATTAGCTTTCCTAATTATATTTTATCAAATGGTTTCCTCCTCATTTGCCATCAGAAGTCACTATCCAGCCTGTGCTGGCTGGTTGGGAGAGATGGCCAGATATTCATAGAAAAAAAGGCAATTTAGAGACCTTAGGGATACATTTGATTGTGAAATTTCAATGCACTATGGAATTACAGTAGAGACGATCCCTGATCACACTAGGATAGAAAGATCATTAGACAAATAGGGTTCAATAAAACTAATAGGTTAGTATCCTCTGCTACTTCCAGAACCTTACATGCATCTTTTTTTTTTTTTTGGAGGGTTTTTTTTTGTTTTGTTTTGTTTTGTTTTGTTTTGCTATAGGGCGCGTGCGCTCACCAGAGAGAGAGAGACAGAGAGACAGAAAGCAAGAAATCACCCCCCCCCCAGGGGGGATGGCCACACCGCAATCCCTTCTCCTCCATTCTCCTTTCGGGATCTTGGGCACACACACACACGCACCCAGCATGAGTTTTAAGTCACCGGGTCCGGGATGTGAACCACAGTCGACTACATGGGAGTCCAGTGACATAGCCATTATGCTAACTGCTGGTCCCTTACATGCATCTTTAAACGGCTCAAAACTGTTACAACTACTAGTTGCTTGTCTTCTCAGGACTGTACTATATGGGTAAGCCCCTGCTTAATTGCTGGGGGATTCACTCACAAAGGCCACAACACCCATAAGAAGTGTCTTCGCTCACTTATTCTCCGGTTATGGAGTGGTCTTCATTCCTTCAAACAGTAGATGCCCCTGCAGCAACTGAAATTATGCCCTGGCCTGATACTTTTGTGATATATTCATTCATTTATTCATGCAATATGCTTTTTATTGAGCATCAACCCTATGCCAGTCATTGACTTCAGAAAAATTGTTACACACAAGAAAAAAAAAGTAGTACTTTTTCCAAGCACCTACTATGTGTTAGGCTAACAAATGGCCCCAGGGCATAAATATCTCTCTATATTATCCCTTTTGAATGTAACTCCAGGTCACTGATTTTATCCATAAAAATGGATCTCATCTGAACTTAGGCAAAGTCAGAAGTGATCTGTTTAGGGACCAGCAGTCAGCATAGTGGCTATGTTGCTGGTCTCCCATGTAGTCGACTGCAGTTCAAGTCCCGGACCCGGTGGCTTAAACTCATGCCAGGCATGTGTGCCCAGAATCCCAAGAGGAGAATGGAAGAGAAGGGATTGTGATGTGGCCATCCCCCTGGAAGGTGATTTCTCACTTTCTGTCTCTCTGTCTCTCTCTGTCTTTCTGGTGAGCACACACGCCCTATAGCAAAAAACCTCTCCAAAAATAATAAATAAATAAATAAATAAATAAGAAGTGATCTGTTTAGATGTTCCTGAGGAGGGGTCATTTAGAATAAAGCTGTTTTGTTGCCATTCAAATTATATTCTGGCATTGTGAAAGCCCACACTTACTGTTTGAACTTCTGGTTATTACTGGACTCTCTGTCTCATTTCTAAGCCTTTTTACATACCTCTCCCTTTGTTTTAGATTACCTTTGCCTTTACTCATTCTCCAAGGTTCAGATTAATTGTTGCCCACCTCTGAAGCCCTCCTAGATCTTCAGGGAAAGAATCCGGCACTGTTATAGATTGTTAGGGTCTATGCAAGGGTACTTGAAAAAGTCTGTGGAAAAATGGAATTAAAGTATGACTTTATTTTGGTGTAAAAAAATTGAAAGACCTGTATAACTCTTTTACAAAACACATTCTCCAGGGACCAGCAGTTAGCATAATGGCTATGTCGCTGGACTCCCATGTAGTTGACTGCGGTTCGAGTCCTGGACCCAGCGGCTTAGACTCATGTCAGGCGCATGTGCGTGCATGCCCAAGATCCTGAGAGGAGAATGGAGGAGAAAGGATTGTGGCATGGCCATCCCCCCTGGGGGGCGTGATTTCTCGCTTTCTGTCTCTCTGTCTCTCTCTGTCTGGCTGGCAAGCGCACATGCCCTATAGCAAAAACCTCTCCAAAAAAAAAACCACATTCCACATTCTCCATAAACTTATTGAATATCTCTCATGTGTGTCATGTTGAGAATTTCGGATTTTATACTGTAAGCCCTGCATGCTCAACAGATACCAGATGGTCCTTTTGGGACTTTTAGTAGAGCCAGAGGACAACTTTAAAAAGCTTGTGCATTCATTATTCTATAGGATCTTTCCTTCTGGATCTCCAACTACATCAACCCTAATACTCTTTGCCTTGAAGATAGGATCCTTCCTCATACAGCACATTGTCTGGAACTTTAAGAAATAAAATTTTGTGGAGGGAGGAGGTGGTTTGCCATAGGGTACATTCACTTGCTGGAGAGAATCAGAGAGGAAAAGTAAGAAGTCACTCCCCAGAGGGGATGGCCACACTGCAATTCCTTCTCCTCCATTCTCTTCTGGGATTTGGCCATACACACACACAACACCCAGATATGATTTTCAATCTGCTAGGTCTAGGACTCAAACTGTGGTTGGCCATGTGGGAGTACAACACCTTAATCACCACACCATCTGCTAGACCGAGATAGATGTTTATTATGACCTCATGTTCTTGACCTTGAAATTGAGATCTTAGCATCAACTGATCTTCTGAGATCTTTCAATGATGGTCCTGCCAGCAATATAGCAAATAAGACCTAAATTGGTCTTTCCAGACCTGCTTGAACATGCCTAACCCATATATGCTATTTAGCCCTCATTTTTTAAAAAGTCCTGGAAATTGCAAAACATCAGAGTCAAACAAAAATTAGTTCACCTCCTTGAATAACCTCAAGTTATACCAAAGTAACAGGATAAATGAGGTTAAAGGATTTGCTCAAGGTTAAATTCCATAATTTTCTCAAGTGAATGAGAGGTGTGGGTCAGGGAAAAATAAACCTTTTACAGTAATTTTAATCCTGTAGACACACTCTGGGTCTGCATTTGACCGTAGTTCACTTTGTGAGTAGGTGGAAGGACTAGTAACTTACGTAGAAACTCCTCTGATCTAGTAGCACATCTTGCTTTTAAACAGTGGAAGGAAATCGTTTTCTTACCACTAAGAAAATGTGGAAGGCAGCCCGCTTTTAGGGTGCTAAGTGGATGTGATGACTACTGTCACCATAGCAGCCAGATAATTGTTTAAAGTTCTTGTGGTTTTGTTTTTGTTTTTGTTTTAATTTTGCCAGAGGATACTCTCACCAGAGAGAAACAGAAAGGGACAGAGAAAAAGTGCCCCCAGTGAAGAATGGCCACACCACAATCCCATCTCTCCCTCACTTCAGGATGTTGGGTACTAATATACATGTGCCAGTATGTTTTTCGAACACCTGGATCCAGGACTCAACCAGTACTGTCGGTCATTTGGGATCCAGCTGCCTTAACCACGAGGCCACCATCTAGCCCTAAAGGTTTCCCCCTACCCCCATTAAGTCTTAATGATTCTTACTTCCCAATATATCCCTAAATTTAAACCTTTCCTCAGCCCACAAGTTCCCACATGTATTTTATTCAATAGTCTCTCTTTTTTGTCTTTTTTCATCCTCATCTATCCTACTCAAGACAAAGAGATATTTTTCAAATATTATTTTTGTTAACATGATTATTAGGTCATCAGAAAAGTTGTAACACATTTCTACAAAGAAAAATAATGTCATGATTTTTGTGGTGACCCAATATTTTTTGAGTGTCAATTTTAATCAGGTACTTTGCATACTTGATATGTACCTTGAAAGTAGATACTATTTTTCCCATTTTACCTGCCATTAAACTAAAATTCAGGAGGTCATGTATTTTTGCCATGAGCTTGGAAACTACTATATGGAAGATTTAGGATTTTTATTCCAGTTTTTCCAGCTGAGGAATCTATACCCTTCCCACTCTGCCAAGTTCCTGTTCTTTCATGTCACCACAACTTTGGATCCCTATGGCCCATAGAAACCATCAAAAAACTACAACCAGCCTATGCCTCCTCTAACACATCACCAAATCCATACTTCTCAACACACACTGCTCATTTCTATCTCACAGTATTTATCACAGTACTCATGTGCAACATTATTCCTCTTCTTCCCTATGAAATTCCACCTCTTTAACTCTTTCCGCTCCAATATAACGATTGTACTTCCATTAATGATTACTCCCTCTTATATTGCGCTTTAATATGCCTCATCTCCATTTCTTAGTCAATTGCTACAACTTAATTTTACTATTAATTTAATTAGTACTCAAATAGAATGTGCAATTTTTTTCTATTTATCTAATGATATTTATTTTAAAGAAATAGCATATAGAAAATATAACTATGACTATGTTGTAAGTTGACTACAACAAATCATCAGAATATAATCTTTATTTATTCTTCTCTATGTTGTAAAGAAATTAAATCTCCTCTTGACCTAGACCCAATCTTAGCCTTTTTTAGTAAGCCCCTTTTTAAGTTTGGACTCAGAAAATTATCACTGTGAATGTTCAACCAAATAAATTAGTCCATATGAACCATGTTGGATTCCATCTCTCAAAGACTCTTTTTAATGCATTTAATTGCAACATAATTTTGACCATCTGTATCTAACAGATATTGATAAACCAAGAAGTTAACCTGAGAAATTGATCAAACTATAAAACCAAATAAACACAAAGCAAAGAGCACCCTTAAAAGGCTATCTTTTAACATAAAACAAAGCTTTGGTGAATAATTTTCTCATGTTTACACTGTATGCTCAGAAACTTTCAACTTGTTTCCAATCCTTTTGCTGAGCACTAGAGAGCTGGGATTGCTGGGGCTAAGTACGGCTTTATGAAAAACCATGGTGCAGGGCAGACTGAGAGGAAGCAGTGACTAAAACTCAGTCTTCTCATTTGAGTTAAAATATCAGTGTGGAGACGGATTTAGTGGTGAATGTGGAAAATTAGTGTCCACTGTAGCTCAGAGCACCACAGCCAAAATCTAGAGTTCAGTGTTATATCTCTTATAGGACCTTTTTAAAGGTCATACAGCCACTAACCTTCATTAATTCATTTTCTTATGAGTATCTATTATGTCAGGGGTCCCCAACCCCAGAGCACAGACTGGTACTGGTTTGTGGCCAGTCAGGAACCAGGCTGCACAGCATGACGTGAGAGGCAGGTAAGGAAGCAAAGTGACATCTATATTTGCAGCCGCTCCCCATTGCTCCCATTACCCACTGAGATCTGCCTCCTGTCAGGTCAGCAGTGACATTAGATTCTCCTAGGTGCCCCCAGTTACAGGATTCTGCATTATGGTGAGTTGTATAATTATTTCATTATATGTTACAATGTAATCATAATAGAAAAAACTACACGAAAATGTAATGCACTTGGGGCCAGTAGGTGGCAGGATGGTTAAGGCAGCTGGACTCCCACATGGCTGACTGCAGTTCGAGTCCCAGACCTGGAAACTTGCTTTCTCACTTTCCTTCTCTCTCTGTTTCTCTCTGGTCAACTTTAAAAAATAAAATAATAAAAATGAATACAATAAAATAAAATGATTCTTAAAAAAATGTAATGCACTTGAATCATCCCAAATCACCCTGCCTCCGCTTGGTCCATGTAAAAAATTGTCTTCCATGAAATCAGTCCCTGGTGCCAAAAAGGTTGGTGGCTGATGTCTTAGATCAATTCTATATTTTAAGTTTAAGAATATCAGCATTTATCTTAGAAGTACTCTGCCCTTTTCAGTCTGTAGCAGCTTGTCCTTTCATATTCATATTTCCTGAAAGAAAACTTCAGTCTAATGAAGAATTAAACTTTTGTGCAGTTATTATAGATGCATACCATTTTTACCATCCAGTTCCTTCCAGTTTCCTTAAAACTCTTGACTACATGAAGCTTGACTATTTAGAGTTCTTATTGCAGTAGAAATTAAGCTGCCTTGTAATACAGAGCTGTTGGAAGATGCTCTTTAAGGGTGCTCTTTGCTTTCCATTTATTTGAGTTAATGCTCTGGTCAATTCTGAAGTTCAGCCTCTCTAAGTTATCAATAGCTATTAATAAGCGATGGTCAAAACTATATTGCAACTGAATTCATGGAAAAAATTTTCAGAGATTGAACCAAATATTGTGAACTTTCTTTACTTCAGTCAATAAGCATTTAATATATCTAGACAGGTAGACTATGTTTTATTTGGTTATCCATTTTAGATGACTCTGTTTCTGTGGGTTTTTTGTTTGTTTGTTTTCATGTGATGCATTTCCTGTTGGAGCTAAGATTTTGTGCATGAGATCAAGTGTCCTGTTTCTTTCCCGGCTTCTCCATCACCATAGCCACTATGAGGCATCCTACAATAAAGTGCCATTGTCTACCTTCGTATTCACTGTACACCGTCTATGCAGTCAAAATAAGCATAGAAATCTACAGCAGGGCACCGTGGACAGTCCTATTTTATAAATGAAGCAGAACAATACAGTTTTTATACTGAATTAAATAATGTACCCATTCCTTTAAAAAAAGTATATACTGAAAACCATCTCTGCACCAGGAACTTCAGTGGGATGTAAATAATAAGACAGCCAAGATCCTGCTTCCCTGCATATTAGTGGGATTCAGAGAAATTTTTAAAAAGTAAATTTAAAAGATGATTTTAGACAGTGATAAAACAAAATATGTAGGGTCTGGGAATGAGGTGAATATAGGCTCGGAAAGAGGTGCTAAGTTAGAATGAAGGACAGGGGAAGTTCTCACTCGAGAGGCTGCTTGCACAGTCCTGCACAGTGCAAAGATGGCAGCCACATAAAGCTCTCAGAGGACAAAGTGCTCATCAGGGAAAAGAAAATACAAAGGCCTCAGAGCAGGAACAAACTTCATTTGTTTGAATTACTGAAAACATGCTTTTGGGTCTGCATCAGGGCCACAGGGAGAGGCACCAGATGAAGTGAGAAAGGTAGGGTCCAGATAATGTAGACTTTTGGATGTCCACAAATACACTTAAAGATTGGAAGAGGGGCAGTAGGTGGCATGTTAATTGTGGTGCTAGACTCCACATAGCCAACTGTGGTTCAAGTCCTGGAGCTGGCAGCTCAAAAATCATGCTAGGCACATGTGTATCTATGCCCAAAATCCTGGGAGCAGAATGGAGAAGGAATTACAGTATGGGCATCCCCCCTGACAAGTGCACACATACTATAGCAAAACCCTAAAAAAAAAAAAAGAGTGGAAGGGGAAAGTCTTTCTTAGTAATTGTATCAAAACCACAGGTAGACACCAGGAATTTTTCAGGCCCATCAGGACTTCTTGTAACTTCCCTTACATACCATGGTAAGGAGTTTGAATTTTACTCCAGCACATGTGAGAGACCGTAGAGAATTATAATATGAAGAGTGATATAATTTGATTCGCATTTCATAAATGATCATTTTGTCTCCTGTGTGAGGATTAATTTCTGGAAAGAGAGACCAGTTTCAGACGTTAAAACATCACGTTGGCAAGAGAGAATGGTGGCTTCAATGGTAGCAATAGAGCTTGAAAGAAAGTCTCTGAGGATATACTTTGTAGGTAACGTAGACAAGACTTGCCCATGTATTACATGTAGACGTAAGGAAAAAAAAAATGTAGGCCAAAGAATAAATGCGACAGTAAGTTTTTGACTCCAGCCTCTGGGTGGACTATGATACCATTTGTTGACTGTGGAAAAACTGACAGAGGAGGAACAGGTGGAATTAGCAATCTCATTTTGACTATGTTAACTGTGAGATTCTGGTTATAAACACAAATGGAGAGGTCAAATAAACAGCCGGGATACACTTCTTTTCTCTCACTCTTCAAAACAGCTTCCTTGCACTGTTACTTGTGATCTCAATAAAACAATCGAAAGTAGCATTCCAGTGTTCTATTAAAGTGATTTTTCCTAATTTGGTGTGTGAAATCGCTAACATTACTGATTGCCTTTCTAGGAAAGTATAGACCTGGGTGAAATCATGTTTTCCCTTTGTTATTTGCCAACTGCCGGGCGTATGACACTGACAGTCATCAAGTGCAGAAATCTGAAGGCAATGGATATTACTGGCTCTTCAGGTAGGTACACAATTGGCTAGCCGGCAAAGAGGACATACCCCGATACAGTAGCTCATGTATATAAAATTATATATGGTTACTAAATTATCTGTCCATAGTAGGGTACTATAAGAGTGATTATAAATTCAAATGTTCCAAATTATCTCTTTAACTTACATTACCATTATGACATTTTTTAAAGTTTTTTATCATAGAATGTGTGCATTCACCAGAAAGAGAGAAAGAGGCAGAGACAGAGACAGTGAGAGAGAAAGTAAGAAACCAACCCCCAGGGGGATGTCTATGCTGAATTCCCTTCTCCTCCAATCTCCTCTTGGGATTTCTGGACACACACACACACATACACACACAGAGCATGATATTCAAGCCACCAGGTCTGAGATGCGACCTTTTTTTTTTTTCACATTCAATATATTTTTATTGTATAAATTATTCTCATCTCTAGTGCCTTCTCTCAGTTTATAAATGACAATATAGATACCCAACAATCATAAAGCTAACCCCGGGGAGAATCCCCTCTTCTCAGTAAGGTTAGTCCTCCATACACTTGCACATTTTTATGAGATTCTTGTCCTTGCAGATGCAAGTCAAAGAAACTGCACACTTATCCTTCTCTGATAGTATGCCGTCTCCAAAGGGACTCCTTTCTTTTATTACTTTGCTGTGGGAGTCCAGTATCTTAACCACAATACCACTTGCTGGCCCATCATTTATGGCATTTTAAAAGGGTATTATCAAATAGATTGACTTTGAACTTGAGTTCTTGTTTTTATTTCATTCTCTACTGATGTAGTTCATCTCAGACATCCAGAGTTTATCATTTACTGTCCACTTCCGGTTTGCCATTTGTTTATAAGAAAGGATCCTAGGACTTTAAACTGTGAGTGAGGACCATATAAAGACATTTAGATTGAATTTATTTTCCTCACCTGATCTGCAAAGAAACAACCATATTCCAAGAACACCATTTTCATTTCCATTCTTGTCACCCTTCTAACTAACAATTTGGGCACTGATGTGACTGAAAGAAATAATGAAATAAAGTAATACACCTTGAAATGTCTTAAGTTCTTAAAGAAAGCTTCTCATGTGCTGATAGTGGTAAAATCACATCATGCTCCTCTCTCCCTTCATTTAAATCACTGCAGTCTTGGGGGATTATTTATAATTTGATATGTGAACATCAGAATCAGTCTATGGAAGAAAAGCAATAAGGGGACACAGGGAAGTTAGCAAGTATATGCTGAACTAAACAGCAATAAGAAGTAAGAGAGGGGATATAGTAAAGAATGACATTGGGGAGGGGGAGATCTGTAACTCTGTAGTTCTTTAGAACCAAAAAAATTTTTTAAAAAGTTAAATTTCATTATAAAAAACCCAAGAGGACTTTATGTTCTAATGTGGAAAGAGCTTCAGAATATACCAGTGAACAAAAGAAGAGGTACAGGGTCAGCCTGTGGTGTGGTGATTAAGGAAGCTGAATCCCACATGATCAATCGCCTGGTGGGACTCTTGGCTCCTATGGCTTGAGATACACATGTGCCCAAAATCTTATGGGAGAGAGAAATGTGGAGAAGAGATTGTAGCATAACCATTTCCCTCTATCGGTCTCTTCCTGGTGAACTCATGTGACCTCTGAGAAAATAATAATAATAAAAAGAGGTAGAAAAATAAATATGGATATTATGTTCCCCTCTGTGTAAGAACATAGAGTTTAGGACATAAATTCATTTGCCAATATTTGCACAAAGAAAGAATGATACAGAAAATAAAGGAGATGAGAAAGATAGGGACAGATGGGAGAGAGACTTAACACACATCTCTATCATCTTGATTTTTGAACTGTGTCATGAATTACCTATTCATCAATATAAGTTTGCAATACATAGTGAGTATGTAAATATAGAACAGCAAGTAAATTCCACATTTATTTGGGTGAAAAAGTCCTGGGTCAGTAAATGTTGAGCAATTTCAGATAAACAGTGTACTCTGCAAATTACTGTTTATTTTACTCTTTTTACCATGTATCAAAAGAGATCAAATTTTAAGACAAGCAAACAGCATCAAAGTTGTAATTAAGTACAAGATTACTTTTTATTTATATGAAGCTTTTCATCTGAGGAGTGCGTGCTTTGAGAACACCACCTCATTAATCCTCACAACAGGCTTATGAATCAACTCAGGAACCAGTAAATTATCCTTGTCACAAGCAGAGCAATGTAGTCAGGGACGTGAGGAGGGTAGCAAAGGATAAACCAGGCCTCGTTCCCATTGCTAATGAGGCTCTGCCTGCAGGCTCAGACCCAGAAGTGTATCACAGAAGTGAACTTCTCATGGATCATTCTTCCTGTTATCTTGTTTTCCTCTACATATACTTTTTTTTTATTTTTTAGAGATATTCTTGCTATAGGGCACGTGCACTCACCAGAGAGATAGAAAGCAAGAAATCAGCCCCCAGGGTGATGGTCAAGCCACAATCCTTTCTTCTCCAGTCGCCTCTCAAGATTTTAAGCACACATGCACATGCATCCAGCATGAATTTCAAGCTACTGGGTCCAGGACTTGAACTGCAGTCGGCCATGTGGAAGTCCAATGACATAACCACTATGCCATCTTCTGGTATTAATATATACTAGTATTTCTATCCACAACATACTTCTTGTTCCTTGATGGAAGTGGTTTTTGAAATATATGGATATATTTTTCTAGTTGCAAAAGCATTCAACCACTTAAATAAATCAATATCACCATCATTTTGGCTCATTCTTAGGAAATAAAATCTATTTCTATAGAAATAAGAGGAGATGGTGGTGCCATAGTTGGAATGTAGCCAAAATGAAAACTTAAGATAGAGCAGACACTGATTGTTTTAACTATCTCTCATGCTCATCCCAGTGTCAATCTTCACTTCCAAAGCTGCGCTTCCTTGAATAATAAGGCACAGAAGTAGAGCTTCCTAGAAACTTGTATAATTTGTATTTTTTTGTAATACAGGAACAGTTTTTCCTACTTATGATGGTAGGGATAAGATAGTAAGTATCAAATCAGTTGGGATGGAAATTATTTGATCCCTTTGGCCCATAAAAAAATAACCCAACTAAATTTTTCTCTTAGGCATAACATAAACAATGTCAAATCAAGAGACTTCTGTGGCCATCTTTAAATCAAATATTCCTTTTATTATCATATACTTCTGTGCACTTAAGAAATTTTTGTAGTGATCAATTCTCCAGTCTAAGTTCCTTATCAAACACCAACATATGACTAAAATGGTACTTATAATTTTAGTACTTTTCCTGGCAATTAAAGAAAATTCCAATGTGCTTTTTAATTTGATTCATTGTAATTACATACTTTCTAGATACCTTGTTACTAAATCTTGTACAAGTTTTAATTTTATTACAACTTATTCTGAAGAAAACTAACCTTAACATAATTAATGTTGTTCGTTAGGATTACATTCTATAAACCACTTCCAACAAAATATGTCCTTAAATAGCTATAGTTAAAAGATGTGATTACAGTTCTGGATTGGGCCTTGAAAAACTAGAAGGGTTTTTCTCCTGTATTAAAAACAGTGAGATCAAGTTCATTCTTTTCTAGTTTATTCAAGATAAATTGCTTACATTCAAACTAAGAAGTCTTAGAAAATCTATCACCCTTAAATAAGTCATTTGAATTCAAACCTGGCAATATAAACATTTTAATGCAGCACTTTCATATTTAGTGAAAATAAACAACAGGTTAGTTATGCTTAGTAGTATTACTTTTGTTATAATAAAATTACTTTTCCACTCCTAGATCCTTATGTCAAAGTGTCTCTGATGTGTGAGGGTCGAAGATTAAAAAAGAGGAAAACAACTACAAAGAAAAACACTCTAAACCCTGTGTACAATGAGGCTATTATTTTTGACATCCCTCCAGAGAATGTGGACCAGGTCAGCCTCTCCATCGCGGTCATGGATTATGATAGGTACGTGTATCTCTCCACTCACAGACTAGCCATATGTGTGCAGGCTAAATTCAGCTTTTCAGGGTATTTTGCTGCTACAACAATTTTAACTTAAACTGAAGGAGGGAAAAATGATTCCTTGAAATTCATTGTTTTTTTATGTGATAGTTTTAGCAGTTTTTTTTTTTTTTTTTCCCAAAAGTACTTTTTAAGTTAAAATTTTCCCCAGGCATGTAGCACATGCCGAATTCTGCTCTGCTGCTTGGCAAGTTGAGGCCACATGGGAGGCTCAAGTTCAATTTCCAGGCCCCCCTAAAAAGCCAGGCACAGTGTCATGTACCTAAAGTCCTAGGGACTAGGGACGCTGTAGCTGGGGGATTGCAACAGCAAACCCCTGTCAATAAAATGGATACACACCACATATGCACACATGCACACACACACACACACACACACACAATTAAAACTCATTTGGGGCTGGGGAAAGAATGATGTCAGAGGTAAAATGGAATACATTATATTGGGTGGCCAGAAAAGTCACAATGCATTTTTGCATAGAGAAATATGTCATAGCTTTTCTAATGACCCAACAGCACTCTTGTGAAGTCTTTTTACAGTAATAAGAGATTACAATCAACAAAGCTTGTTTTATGAATGGGGCTGGCATGTGAATATCATGTTGCTTGCTCGAACTGGTTCACTAACTAGGTGTGTGAGAGGGCAAGTTGCCTCATCTCCTTGGGATCCACTTTCCTGTCTGTAAAGCTCTAGCATGAGAGGGAACTATGAACAGTAGGTATTAACAGTGGAAGGTGAATCATGGTCATGGAGGCACAGCCGGGCTGCTTTCACAGTGAGGGCACTTGCAGCTCACACACTGAGTCACTTCCTGCGTAAAATAAATCACTGATTCGCCTGGACTCCGGACTCCTGGGGCAGCTCAGGTGGTTCTTCCTGCTGCAGCTCCTGCATCAGCCTCCCCATTTCCCTTTGTCAGAGGCACCCCCTACTGTGTGCCTTGCCCACCTTGGCTGCACAGCTCAGCTCTGTCAACATGTCTGTCTCAGTCCTCAGCTGATCAGACTTTCTACTCTGAGCTCTTGTCCCACTAAAGAAAGGTTCATATTTATTTCTTTTCTATTTCTAATTTTTTTTTACATTCTTTTTTCTTTTAACTTTATACATTCAATCACTGCACATCACTGCAGCTTGCAAACTAGATTTTCCCAGCATGAACATACCGTACACCTATCCAAAGACATCATCACACACGTCATCATGGGCAGACAACTTTCATTTCTGTGTCCCTTAAATGTTCTGCTTCTTTCTTTTTCTCCTTGCTTTCTTTCTTCTCACCCTTCCCCAAGTTCATATTTCTTATTTGGCCTACACTATATATGCATTTTTTGTTACTTTGCTTTTTATACTTATAAACTTTTTAGAAAGGAATTCTGTATCTTTAACATACAAAATTATCAATGATGACCCAAGTGGTACAAGACACACATACAGAAACACACACAGAGTATCCATTTTATAGTATCATGAAAATGGTAGTGACCAGGACTTTATAACCTCTGGCTCAGAGCTAGCAGAAAAGAAAAAAGGTAGGAAGCAAAAAAGGAAGGAAGGAAGGAAGGAAGAGGAAGCAAAAAAGGAAGGAAGGAAGGAAGGAAGCAAAAAAGGAAGGAAGGAAGGAAGGAAGGAAGGAAGGAAGGAAGGGAGGGAGGGTGGGTGGGTAAAAGGGAGGGAGAGACTCAGGGAGTGGAGGGAAAAAAGGAATGAGAGGGAGAAAGGAAGAAAAGGAAGAAGGGAGGAAGGAAAATGCACCCATTGGCAGCCCTATTCTGCTTTACCAGTTACTCCTGCTGGTTACTCACTGCAGAGAGCACAAAGAGACACAACCAAGAATCTGTCATCTGGGCAATTTGAGGGACATACACGGGACTTCAAAAGCTCATGAAAAAAGGAGTTAATATACAAGGGGTTTAGGGTGCAAAAAAAGTAAATGTGAGCTGCATACATCGTTTTTTCACAATACATATTTTCTATGAATTGTTGACACTTTTTCTCCAACATAAAAGATGAGACCAAAAAAAAAAAAAAGATTTTATTTCTAAAAATATGCTTATTTGGGAAACCGCATACTGAGGAAAATGATACTGAATATATAGATCTACATCAGTGACACACAAAAAAAATTTAAACATTCTAAAATCTCCTCAGAATTCTCTTCAGAACTGTCTGCCAAAATAACTCTGTATAAATTCCTTTATAGGACATTCCATTCTTGAGAAGCAGCATACCCGTGTGTTCTTGAGTCCACTGCCCTGACTGAACTCCTGCCTCTGCCTCTTATTACATGTATAAAGTCAGACTGCTTTCTGTCTTCTGAGCATTTATTTATCTATTTATTTGTAAAATGAGCTGAAAATAATGATATTCATGGTCATGGTGTGAGGATTAAGTGGGCCAGTACATTTAAATTACTTAGAACAATGTCTGGTACATAACAAGCTCTTGAAAATATTATCTTATCATTATCTTATTATTTTTAATTCATTGCCGAGAAAGCAGGACATGAATAGGAAATAAGAACATCGTCCAGTATGCTCTCTGTTACGCAGTAACGGAGCCAACGCCGTGGAACTGAACATGTCTCTGCCCTGCTTAATTGTAGTGCAAGCGGTAACACACGCTGACATGTCATTCAGTCAATTAAATATGGTCTTTCACACAAGAAAGTGAGTACTGTGCTCTTGTTGAGAAATTAAACACCATTCTACACCGTTAAGCCTGGTGGAAAGAACAAGATTTGATCTACTTGACTCGAGTTTGCTAGGACTGCTTCCCAGAAACATGATCTCAGGACCTGCTGGCATTTCTCATTGGCACTATTTTTGTTCTTGTGAGCTCTGCTCAAGTTATAGAGCACTGAAATGGTTTCTGTGTGCTTCCTACACATATTCATTTGTGGATAGTGGTATTATTTTAGTAAAATTTTATTTACCTGAGACTTTTCATTTGGTCTGAAGTAAGATGATTTGCAAAATCACAGAATCTATTATTTTAGTCGTCTGCTTACAATTCTATTAAGCATTGTGACACTCCATTTGTCTTGGGGGGTCGAAAATGAAAGTCTGATATTCCACCATCACAGGGTAGGACACAATGAGGTCATAGGAGTGTGCAGAACAGGGCTGGACGCTGAGGGTCTTGGGCGAGACCACTGGAACGAAATGCTGGCCTATCACCGGAAGCCGATTACACACTGGCACCCTTTGCTGGAGGTAAGCCCCCAATTTTCTGACACATTCTTTCTTTTAGTTATTATTTATCTGCTAAGCTTAATCTGACATTTTACGCGTTCACTTTTTAAAACATTGCTCCTGCTTTTGTCCCACACTATCGCACATGGCATTCGAAGTTCTGTGTGCCTTGTTGGATTTCAAAAGCCACTAGATTTCCTGGGCCTCCTGTTTCATTGGACAATAAACCCTCAAGTCTATTATTTTCTTCACATAGTCTGAAAATTTACATGCATGAAGGAGCAATCTGTTAGGTTGTCAGAAAAGTCATGACACGTTGTTGCACAGGAAAACTTTGAAAAATACGTCCTGACTTTCCCGACAACCTAACAGTTCATTTCTTACTAACAGGAAACCAAATTTGAGTGCTTCTCTTTTGTGAAAACAGTCACTTTACCTGAAGCTCCCCAGAATCCCTACATAAAGGTGCCGTCACCAATGTGAAGCTTCTGTGTAAGGGGACAGGTGTATCTTCCTCAGACCGTAACGTCAGGAAGTAGCACTGCTCACAGAGGCCAGAGCTGGCTCTGCTGAGGACTTGTCACTGCAGAATCCTGGGAAAAGCACTGGGACTCTCTGAGCTTCTGCCGAGACTGGACTAACAGTAAACTCAGAGTAAAACCCAATCACTTCTTGAGTACTAAAGGGCACAGTACAGGGTATGGCACAATAGTTATTACAACTATTATTAATAGCTATGTTAACCAGAGGAAGTATCAATACTGGTTTTCAAGATTTTTACGTGAAGTTACATGTCCACCTACTCAGTAATACCAAATACTGCTAAACTGAGTGGCTTTCTACAAATTTGCTGGGGTTCTTGAAGAATCATAAAATAAGTAATTTGTAGAACTTAGTTAATTGGAAGGTAACACAAGTCCATAGAAGGATGTGTTGTTAATGATGGGTGTGATGCACTTTAATAAAAAGAGTCACTATAATAACCACACGGGACATAAATGACACAGGTGCCACCTCCCTGAAGGAAAGGTTCTGTTTCTTTTTCTGGCACTAGCCACCAGATTAAAGGAGAGAGGCTGCAACTGACTAAACATCAGTGGAACCGGGTTCTAGTCTCAGCTTAGTCATAAAAACGTGATGTTGGCTGTGTTACTCAAGATATTGTAGGGAACACTGGATGAACACTGTACGAGTACTGCATGCTAGACAGCAGTGGTATAGTCATCATAGACATTTGTTCATATGTGACTGTCTCAGGTCTTTACTGAATTCAGAATTTAAATCACAACACACATGCACACACACATTCCCCATTTCACTAGAGTGTTTCAGACCTACAGGCAGGTGTATTCTCTGAATCGCTCAACAAGTCTTAGAAAGTTATGTCTCAACAGTGGGTATTGTCTAATGTATACAGCTATCTAGTCCTGGTTCTCATTTCTATTTTTTTTTTTCCATTTGAAAAGTAAACATTAATCCTAAGAATCCAAAAAGGAGAGGGAAGGTTCGTGGGCAGAAACCATCCTAAATGGAGCACACGTTCTAATCTGTGTTCTTCAGACTGTTCGATCCTGGGCGGCTTCTTACTCAGCCTTCAACTGCGCTTCTCCATATCTAATGAAAATAAAACCATGTGCCCCTACATAGGGATGATGCAAGGAGAAAAGAGAGAACTTGAGCAAGAAATTTAATCTAATGAGAAGAAAGGTGCTGTGTGACCTGAGGAATATAGTTATTTTATAACTCTGTTTAATAAGCAGATACACATTTATCACATAAGTGGGGAGCTAAGAAGTGGGCATGTGCTTATGTCTGAGAACACGTGAACACTCTCAGTAATAACAGAATATACAGAGAGATAAGTCACAGTATGGGCATCAGGAAAAGATCCAGATAGTTTCCTGTTAATTGAGTGCCAGAGAAAAGTGGGAGTGCGGGACCAGCAGTTAGCGTAGTGGCTATGTCACTGAACTCCCACGTAGTCGACCGCGGTTCGTGTCCCAAACCCGGTGGCTTAAAACTCATACCAGGCGCGTGTGCATGCATGCCTGAGATCCCGAGAGGAGAAATGGAAGAGAAGGGATTGCGGTGTGGCCATCCTCACTGGGGGGTGATTTCTCGCTTTCAGTCTGTCTCTCTCTCTCTGTCTGGCGAGCGCACGCGCCCTAAAGCAAAAAATTCTCCAAAAAAAAGAAAGAAAAGAAAAGAAAAGTGGGAGTGCAAGATCAGGTAAAAAGGGTATTGTCAATCCTATCTACCTATCTATCTATCTATTTTTAGATATATTCGGTCATTGGAAAGGTCATGATGCATTTTTGCATAGAAAAATGACATTTTTGGTGACTCTCTCTATATATATACATATATATTTGGAACATCGAAAAAAATCCTAGCAGAACAAAAATCAAAAGAGCAAAGTATAATGTAATGTTCTTTGTAGACAATAATGTGGTAATACCCTTGATTTGAGTATTATACACTGCTTGCATGCTTTGAAAACCCATACTGTAACCCACAAGGATGCACAAGTAAATGTATTTAGGAAATTATAGAACATAATAACTTTAAAAGATTATGTGAATGTACTTCTCCAGCAAATAGTTCATTTTTTCTAAGCCTCGCTCCTTATTAGTCAAAGAGAACATATGGTCTGGAGACCTAAGAACTGGCGGGCCTTTGTATTATGGGAAAAATAAGTGTGTAATTACATATGTTCTTGCTAGAAAAGGGATAAATATGAGAAAGGAACAGTTATTCAAGAGCTGGATAATTAGGTGAGACAGAGATTTTCGTTTAGAAATCTAGTTACTTTGGGACCAGCAGTTGGCATAATCGCTATGTCGCTGGACTCTCACGTAGTCGACCGCCGTTCAAGTCCCGGACAGGTGGCTTAAACTCACACCGGGAGCATGTGCATGCGTGCCCAAGATCCCAAGAGGACTGGAGGAGAAGGGATTGTAGCATGGCCATCCCCTCTAGGGGGTGATTTCTCGCTTTCTCTCTGGCGAGTGCACACGCCCTATAGCAAAAACCTCTCCAAAAAAAAAAAATCTAGTTACTTCTACCTATGCAGTTAAAAGTTTATTCTGTTGCAAATAAATATCTTAAATATACCACATAGGTAGTTAAGGATCATTATAAATCACTGGTAACTTGGGACTCCCACCTGCCAAACGCAATCCTTCACATCGCATTCCCTGCCCCATAAAAGTCACATCCTGCCTTACAGTGAGTGGAATACAGTCTCTTATATCTGAAGCTCTTAGGTAACAATTGCCCCCCACTACAGAAAAGCATTCATATTTTACAAAAAGAGCTCAGAAGCTGTCATAAATTGTAACACTCTTCTGCAGCCATAAACAGCTGTGTGTGCAGGACTGCTCTGTGCACCACCCATACACCACGCTCTGCATACATCTCTAGATGCGAGGCATTTGTGTCCCGAGAAGGTAAGTTCTGGTGGGTAAGGGGAGTAATGTCTATCTTCTCTGTGGAGACTTTCATGTAGTGTGTTCATATTAAAGTGGAGCAGGAGTTACCCCCCCCCATATTACTTTCTATGCCGGATCATATCTTATCAAATTACTGTCTTTCAGTTACCTGGCCGGGCGACCAGTTTTGATAGTCAAGGATCCTGTGTCTATCTTCTCTGTGGAGACTTTCATGTAGTGTGTTCATATTAAAGTGGAGCAGGAGTTACCCCCCCCCCATATTACTTTCTATGCCGGATCATATCTTATCAAATTACTGTCTTTCAGTTACCTGGCCGGGCGACCAGTTTTGATAGTCAAGGATCCTGCTCGTCTCCCAAACCACCTTCCACGCCATAATGCCTCCAAAATAAGATCACTCTAATAAGGACCTTGGGACACGTGCTTATTGGATCAGGGGGAAAAAAAGGTGGAAGGTTTGATTTCCTCATTTAAACTAAATCCATGGTGACAGACAAACTTGATGTGCAATTTTTTTTATTTACTTTTTTTGGTCTGTTTTTAAACTTTAAACATCTTAATACATTGTACTTGAATACAAATAGTCCTTAGTTACATAAGGCATTTTATCGTTCTTGTCTTATGCCTATTAGCACAAAAAGTGTTTTAATATGTTGTAATTCTTTGCATGAGCAAAGAAGTTGTTTTTAAAGAACCCATACTTACCTAAAATTAAATAGTTTTGTTGTTATTGTATAAAGTAGCACACGTCACGTATGTATAGTTTTGCCTTTGTTACAAGTGTGTTCATTTTCAACTGCACACATAGATCTATATAATCTTTAGTGGAAATTCTGAACGTACCTTACATAGCATTAAATCCTTGCACAATCAAGTTAATGTTACTTAGCCATTTTTTTGATTCTCAGCAAATTATTTTCATGGTGAGGGGCTCTGCCGAACTCAAAGGTTTGTCTCTCAAGCTTTTCTTTCAGCATACAGATAAAGCTGCATATGTAAAGAATCATTTTGAATATCAATTTAAGAAGTCATTTTTTTGGTAGCTGGAAAATGGAGGCTGAGCCATTTTGGCTCCTGTTTTATACTATCGGTTACCTTAGTTTGAAGCATTTGTTGCACTGTTTAACTGATATTTTAAAAATTCGAATAATTTTAATCTCAAATGTAGCATTAGTATTCCTAAGTGAATAGAATCAGCAGTTTTTATGCAGTGTTTGTAAGATTCTCAAGTACTGTGACATGTATTCTTAGTGCCATGAAGTTGTTGTGTAGATCCTCTATTTCTGACAGACCACATGAAGACACCAAAGGTACAACACAGCTGTCTGTGGTCTTCTTGTCTAGATTGTACACAGTAATGGTGATTCTTAAACCAATCAGAAGCCAGTCATTGGAACTGGATATTTTCTTCAAGAAAGGAAAACTTACTCTTCAGCAAACTCTAAAAACATACCGTAAATAATATAACTTCAACATTTAATAAAAACAAATTAATTCTAAAGACCTTTACCTCCAGTCTTTTCATGAAAGGCACTGGCCTTTATAAGGGTCAAAGATTAGGTCACTACATGTAAAAACTATGCAAACGTTTTTACAGGACAGAACTTTCTTTTAAATCAGTTCAACTTTTTATCGTCTCATTTCCAGACCCTACTGAAAGGTAATCTATACTGAATGACCTCCAACCTTACTTATGAGATGTGCTCTATGACTACTTCATATTTCAAGCTTATCTAACATAAAAGATTCAAAAACAGAAAGAAAATTTATACTTGGATTATAAATACATTCATCAGGAGCAAAAACATTATCAGTAGTTATGAAACTTTTATTTTCCTAAAATACTTTATTTCTAAATATTAAAACAAAATTGTAAAAACCTAGAAGTTTTGTTTGATGGCATATCTTATACTGATGGCTTTACTGTTAATTAAGATGCAAATATTTTACATATTAACATTTTAAAGGCCAACAGTTCTGCCTAAAATTTTTCAGATATGCTTGTACTATCCTAATGAAAGCAACCACTGGTAGCTAACATTTTCTCACTGAAAGTGATAGAAGAAAACTCTCTGGAAACACTCGGCGCCCTTTATCAAGCCTACAAAAAAGGCTTGCACAGGCAGAATGACCGAGATAACACTTAGCGTTTTGGAACTCTGTTTAAATATTGCCAAACAGGAAGACAAAAGTTATATGCTTCTTATAATTTTAAAAAATTTATCATAGAGAACATGTGCTCACCAGAAAGAGACAAGGTGTGTGTGTGTGTGGAGTGGGGGGGAGTGAGGAAGCACTCGCCACAGGGCACAGTCATGCCACAATCCTTCCTCTATTTCTCGTCCTTTTGGGATTTGGGGCAGCACACAGGCACACACACCTGGTGTGTTTATCAAGGACTTGAACCAAGTAGCTGGTTATGTGGAACCCAGCCTCTTCAATCCCCAGGCCATGGGCAGACCCTATACTCTTAATACAAGGACATTTTTGGAGACAATTGTTTCATTAGTAGATATAGCTACATATTCAAGTACCATAAAAACTACATTTCCTAAGTAAATGTAAAAATTACTTTTCACCCGAAAATATGCTTTAGGGATTTACCCATCCTCAGAAGCTTATGCTTTTATCTTTTAAAAAGTCAATGGTTGTGATTAAAAAAAAAAAAGAAGAAGAAGAAGAAGAAAGAAAGAAAGCAGCTAGGCAATCAGGAGACTTTAATATGGGAATTCCAGATTAAAATAAGTTTTTTAAAAATTTTTTTCTTAAATGTTTCCTGAGAGTTAGAATAAATTCTTCATGCCAGTATATTTTTTAATTCTGTGAGAGATTAAGGAGAGGAAACTCAACACCACTTATCTTTCATTTAATACATGAGAGAGGTTTATCTTCAAATTAATAAACATAATTGAAATAGAAAATGATAGCTCATGTTATAAAAAATATAATTCTACCACTTAAAAAAATGTAGTTTGCTCTAGGGCACATGCGTTCACTGGATAGGGACCGAAAGTGAGAAAGCACCCTCGGGGAGCGGGGGTTGGGGGTGGCCACACCACAATCGCCTCTCCTCTATTCTCCTCTCAGGATTCTGGGCACACATGTATACACACATCCAGCGTGTTCCTCAATCCAAGTTTGATTAAATACATCCTTACTCGGCACAACCACACATGAAAACAACTTTCTTTCTGTTTGTGAATGAAGATAAAATATTTGTAGTTTCAGTAATGAAAATAAGGTTTGATGTTAAAAATATCCTCCACTAATTGATGTGGGACGCCACATTTAAATGATAGTACTGACACTTTATGAAGTTGTTCAGGTATATAATGAATACCTACTTTCAGGGAATTATTCAGGGATTTATCAAATATAAATCTAGGAAAAAGGAGCAAGTGCTGATTCATTAGCATAACACTAATATTCTTTTTAGTTCTCTTTGGGGAGGAGGGTTGCTGTCATTTTTGTCTGATTCACCAATAAGCAATCAAGAGAGCAAGTAAATTGAATATGGGATGAACATTATTGTCTGTGGGATACACAATCCTTTCACAGAACTCAGGACAGTCAATGTTTTTATCACACTGGTTTCCTAATAATATTACTCTTGACAATTTTAATTTTCTTTGTCAGGCCAACTCTGTATTTCTGGTACTTTATTTCATATGTAAAAATCACCATATAATACATTAACAGTTCAGTGACAAATATTAGGTCTAATGCCAGGGGAATAGGGACAGGAAAGCAGAGCCAAGCCCCCACTTTCTACATAGTTTTGGGGAGTTTATGCACGTTCTAGTTACTGCAGGGAGATCACAACTGATCAATACTGACTCAGGTTTTAGATAAAAGCAAATATATTTGAACCTATTAGGTGATATTTAATTGACATTTTAACTGTGTTTATTCTCCTCTAATGTTTAATACTTTAAAATTGTACAGGCTCATTAAAGAGCTATCAATCTCTTAAACCGTCATTTAAGGATTATTTCAATATTGAAAAAGCCAGCTCTTCGCCCATCTTAACTTTTAGTATCCATAAAATAAAATATAACTTATTTCAAAAATGTGTTACTGAAAGAGCCGAAGACTATTACAAACAAAGGGACATAAAATCTTGACATTGAACACGTGGTCATTTCTTCACCTTCTCAAAAAAAGTACCTGGTACTACTTAAGAGTGCATATTTCACAGAACTGAGTTAATCTGTGTTTGGTGACACTATAGTTGTGATTATAAGTAGATAATTTAATTGCCTAGTAATTCTTTTTTAATTACAAAACTCGGGTTGGTAAGATTTAAGATCGTTATTCCATCTCTATTGAATCTAAAGAAAATGTATTGATCTCTTTCCTTCCACGACATGTCGAAGTGACTCCAGTTGTCCTGAGGTACTCTAAATGATCTAGATTTGTAGATTTGGATCATTTTTAGGTTAAAAATGTGTTGTATTAAATGAGAAGTTATTCAAAAGAACTAAAAGTGAAAAAATTTGAAGAATCCACGTAAGTAACAGTTAAGCAAAAACGTGAAAGTATACAGAAATAAAAATACGGAGATGAAAAATTAAAAAAAAAAAAACACCTCATTTGTATTTACCTTCCAGTGGAAAGTTGGCCCACTGACCTTGTTTAATACCATGTCATAGCATTTACTACTCAGAGACGTGGCTCAGGATACAATTCATCTGAACCTGCTATAAGGACCCATTATTTGAAAGAAAATAATGAGTTTATCTTTTCTACAGGAAACAGAGCTAATTAAACTAAATGCTGTTTTCAATATGTTACTCTGTGATATGCTTTTAAGCAAGAATTTTCTGTTTTATTAAAATACTCCTGTATTTACTCAATATTATGTTCATTAAAGTGAGTGGTAATTTAATAAATGATGTATTGGTAATTACATGCCATCTGCCATTAACAGTTAACTGAAAAGATGTGTGTTTGAACAGTGGCAGTTAATATTCAATTCAAATGCTTTTTCATCAAAGTAAAAAAATTATTTTCATTGTCACCTGGTGTCTCATGAAGATATGAAATAAGGATTGCTTTGGTGGCATGACAACACCACACTACAGAGACCTAAAAAAAAAACAATTAAGGACTGAGATGGGACTTAATAATTTATGGAATGCAAACATTCTGAATATTAGAAAACCTGATTGAAAATGAAGTAGATGCTTAAGAGAAAAAACAGACTTCTTCATGCCTGAAATGATTTAAATATACTCCTGCCAAAAGGAACTGGTTAGAATAATCCTACTTGTACCTATACTGAGAGACTAGAAATTATTTTTATGAATATATATATTTATATGGAAATATTTTAATATCAAATTGACAATAATGTCTTCTAAACTCAACTGGACCATGAGAACTCTCTCCAAAGAAGTAAAACAATGCCTGACCTTGTGAAATTTTGTTATGAGTTAAACCACTGTACACTTGAATCCCTATACACTGTGTAAGGTGGTAAGTTTCAATTATTCAATCTCATTTTTTGTTTGCTTAAAAAAATTACAGGGTATATTTAGATGAGTCAAAAATTGTTAAGAGAAGTAAGTCTCAATGTTGGAAAGCTAATGCATTGTATTTTTATCTCTGTCAATCCTTTGGAAAAAAAATTTTTAAAGGTTTTTGCCATAGGGTACATGAGTTTACTGAAGAAAACAGAGAGAAAGAAAGAGAGAAACTGAGAAATCAAATCACCCCCCAGGAGGGATGGCCACAACACAGTCCTTTCTCCTCCATTCTCCTCTCAGAATTTTTGGGCACTCATGCACACACACCCGGCATGACTCTCAAATAGCTAGGTCCAAATCATAAACCACAATTGGCCATGTGGAAGTCCAGCGCCTTAACCACCATGCCACCTGCTGGCCTCTCAGAATTGGTTTTATTCTTCCAATCTGATATAAATGCAGGAAGTTATTACATTTGTCTATGATTCTGCTACAGAATAAAGTTTGTGAACTCAAAAGAAAACAATAATCCCTAAGGCTATGTACAAACTGGTTACAGAATCACCCTATTTTAAAAATTGCATGGTTTGTTCTATTTGTATCTGTATAGCTTGTTTTGTGGGTTTTATTATAATATTTATTTGTTCTTTAAAACATGCCCTTTAAGCTTTCCATTTAAAGAACACAGTAATCTCATGTGAATAGCTTCATAAATTCTATCACTGTATACATAAGAAAAAGGTAGGCCAACTCTAATATAGAAAATATTTGCATTTATAGTTTGTTTCATAAACAAAAAGTGCTAACCAAGTTGATATCATTCACATTAACTTGTTATTCACCTTTCCCCTGAGAGAACTGGATTCATCTGTAAAATATGGAGAAATTACAGGACACAATGAAGTGAAAACTTCATTTCACAATGAACAGTGAAGAAGTCAAAATAGAAAAGAACTGCCTCACACTGTAAATGTGATGATTCCACTAATGAATAGTCCAAGATATTTGCCAATTATTCTAGCCTGGCAGGAAGCACTAAAAGTCTTCATTTCACGCATGACGTTGAATAATTTAGATTCGTCCTATTTGATCTTCTTTTGTACTCTTCAGTGTTCAAAAGGTGACTTTTTAACTGAAGCTTGTGATTTAATACTTTAGCCATTGTTCAAATCAGTATCTTTGACTTCCATATTATAGAACAAAAAATTTAAAATCTTTTGAAACTCGTGTTTCTGGCTTTTGTACCTGGTAACCAGCCATTTGTGAAACTTGACAGCGTATAATTGTACTACTTAGAACAAATGTTTTTGCAACCCCATTTAAAAGATGTTACACATTGCAGTATTTTTACAATGTCTTCTTTAGAATGTGTGAATGTATTTGTCAGGTTCAGATGAATTATGTAACAATGAAACCTCAAAGCTGTTATGAAGTGTACAGTTTATGATTACTTTTGTAAAAGAAAATGGAAAAGCACTTGAAATATAATTTTACTCTGTTTCATATGTATTTTGAAAAAGAAATAAAGTGATTATAAATTATTTTTGTCTTTGAAAAAACATCTTTTCCAGATTTAATTTTGAGGCATTTATGTTATGTGTTTCTTGAATTGATGTTATTTTGGCAGTAGGCAGTAGTGCAGAGTAATTTATCAATAACGCAACGGCTCATGCACTGACTATATTTAGAGGTCTTTAATACATATAATACATATTATTTTATCACAACATTATTAATTTGTTTCTGGATTATTTCCATTAAAATGTTATGAAACAATCATGACTCAAGTGTTAAAAGAGGTAACTTATTTACAGTTAAAAGAGACTTTACACAGAAAAGCAGACTTTTAAAAAAAAATCTAACTGCAGCATGAAAATGGAAGCTGTTCTGCAAGTGTTCTATCTGTATTTTCTGCTCAGATTTCTGTTTTATTCTCTGTGGACATTAATGAATAAACCTTCTCTTTGCTCTGTGTCATCCTGAGTGGGCAGAATCTCACACAAAAAGGGATTTTAAACAATGGCATAAATAATGGGCTATTCATGAAGAGGATTATTTCTGCTTCTTTCAGACATAGTGGTGGTAACGGCTCACATCATCTTTGAAATGTCCAAGGTTGTGCAGCACATAGTGGGGCTGGACTCCTAATCTAGGTCTTCAGGCCCCAAACCACGGGCACGTTTTATGTTCTCATACTTTTTTCAGTAGAATGCACTCGACTCACTATGAAACAACGGAAGACTTAAAGACATTTTTTCCTCTTTAGATAAATCACCAGACTGAAAGTTATATAAACCTCAATGATCCTTTACTCATTTATAAATTGAGATCAGTTATATCTGTCTGACCTACCAAGTAGTTCATATATGTGCCATTTTTGTGATATGTAAACACAACATAAATAGTAGGTGCTAGTTTTTGCACTGACATCATTCCCATTAGTTACCCCACACCATGGATGAGATAAATACACTCACATACACACACACACACAATACATAAAGAGAGATAAATATGTATTTTTATGTGTCTGTGTATGTGTGTGTATATATATATATACACATATATATACATATACATATATATATATACACACACACACATTTTATATATATGTGTATATATATATATATATATATATATATATATTATATATTATCTATATATATCTTTAAAACACACAAAGA
>NW_006205376.1:2083961-2120420 GCF_000334495.1 Tupaia belangeri chinensis | reverse complement strand
AGGAGAAGGGATTGCGGCGTGACCATCCCCCCTGGGGGGTGATTTCTCGCTTTCTGTCTCTATGTCTCTCTCTGTCTGTCTGGTGAGCGCACGCACCCCACAGTGAAAATTTCTCAAAAAAAAAAATTATGTATTTTGTTATAACTCTAATTTAATTTATATGGTGATTATTTTTCTTCTGCTAGAATAAATACAGATGGTTAATTTTAGTTTAAACTATTGAAAGAAACTATGAGGGTGAGCCCCATAGGCTAATGGTTAAGGGAGCTTGGATCCTTGCCTTGTTGCTTGTAAAACATGCCTGTGTGTTTGCTTTCGTGCACCAAATCTTGACAGAATGGAGGAATAGAGGAGAAAGGATTGTGGTGCACATGCTCTCTAGCAGTTTATAAAGAGAGAGAGGGAGGGAGAGAGGGAGGGAGGGAGGGATTATTGCTATAGGGCACATGTGCTTGCTGGAGAAACAGAGACAGAAAGCGAGAAATCACCCCCATAGGGGATTGCCATGCCACAGTTCCTTCTCCCCATTCTCCTCTCAGGATTTTGGGCCTGTACAACATCCGCACAGCATGAGTTTCAAGCCTCCATCTCCAGGACTTGAACCATGATTGGTCATGTGGGAGTCCAATGATGTAACCATTACATCACCTGCTTGTCCACAAGGGATAATTTTTTTTTTTTGAGAGAAACTTTTGCTACAGGGCATGTTTACTCACCAAAGAGACAGAAAGCAAGAAATCGCCACCACCACCACCACCACCTATCCATTCCACTCCCACCCCTCCCACCCTACGCAGGGATGGTCACACCACAATCTCTTCTTCTCCATTTTCCTCTCAGGATCTTGTGCATGCATGCACAGGCACCTAGCATGAGTTTTAAGCTGCCAGGTCTGAGACTTGAACTGTAGTCAACTACGTAGATGAGACAGAGAGACAGAAAGCGAGAAATCACCCCCCAGGGGGGATGGCCACGCCATAATCCCTTCTCCTCCATTCTCCTCTCGGGATCTTGGGCACGCATGCGCACGTGCTCAGCATGAGTTTTAAGCCACTGGGTCCGGGACGCGAACTGCGCTCGACTACGTGGGAGTCCAGTGACATAGCCATTAGGCTAACTGCTGGTCCCAGGGATGGATATGGATATATATATATATATATTCTTAAAAGCCATTAAGTTAGGTGTCTGTGCAGCTCAAATGACTGAGAAGGAAGCAGATGCTGAAATGACCTGACCAAAAAGAGCAAAAAAGGGTAGAGGAGCATGGTCCATAGGCTCAAGTATTACAGGCTTCTGCCTATTCCATTTTTTTAGGGTTTTGCCATAGGCTATGTGTATTCAATGGAGAGAGACAGAGACAGTGAGAGAGAAAATGGGGAAATCATTCCCCAGGAGGATGGCCATGCCTCAATCTCTTCTCCTCTATTCTCCTCCTGGGATTTTGGTCACTAACGCACAGGTGCCCAGAGTGATTTCAAGCCGCTGGGTCTGGGACTGAAAATGGTAGTTGGCCATGTGGGAGTCTAGCACCATAACCACCACACCACCTGCCGGCCCTATTTTATTATTTTATATTTTCCGATTGCCACTATCCTAGTTCACATTGTGGAACCTCTTTTCTGCATTTTATAAATCTTATTAAATGGTGTTAAAACCTCCAGATTTTCATAGAAAGCACTCTTTACTCTTATCCATCTTCAGAAAATGTATCTCTAAACATTCCATATCCTAACTCAAACACACTAAATGAATCTTATTGGAGTGATACTGAAATAATTAGAAATCTGTAAGAAAATAAGTGATTCCTACCTCATCTGAAGAGGTAGGAATAATAATAATGTGTATACATAATAATTAATTTGTATACATCAGAAATAAGTGGAAACCTTAAATTAACCTTCTAGAAAATCAAGTACAATATCTTTGTGACCATGGAGTGGTACGCATGGCTAATAGTTTGTAGTTGTTTTTACAAATTATGCAAAACAATTATAGAGAGACTTACAAAGGTAAATGTTTAAATTTCCTCCAAATTTATTTCAAACTACTCAAAGTAACTCCAATCAAAACTCCGAGTATTCTTTCCTTATTTTAATGAACCTTGACAAGCTGATTTTTCAATGTGTATGGAAAATTAAATATTTATGAACAATCATTCTGCTCAAATAGAAGAAAGAGGAGATAAAACTTAGTCTTTGAAAAAAAAAAATCCCTTTGGGACCAGCATATGGTATAATGGGATTGCTAGACTCTCACATAGTCAACCACAGTTCAAGTCCTGGACCCGAGAACTTAAAACTCATGCTGGGCGCATGTGTGTGCATACCCAAGATCCCAAGAAGAGAATGATGGAGAAGGGACTGTGGCATGGTCATCCCCCTAGAAAATGATTTCACAATTTCTGTCTCTCTGTCTCTCTGGCAAGCACACATGCCCTATAGCAAAATCTCTCTATCTCTCAAAAAAAATCCCTTTTTATGAAACTATAGTAATAAAGAGAGTGTGCTGCTAGGGTGAAGATAGACAAATTGACCAAATAAACAGTATAAATGTGTCATATGGAGATAAGAATTTTATCTATCAAGGGGGATATACTAAGTTGTGGGGGAAATGGGACTACCTAATAACTACAGCTATAAAAAATGGTTATTTAGAGGGGAAAACATTAAAATATAGGTGCCCTTTTCAGTCTACACACCAAATTCAACTTCAAATGATATTTCTATGTCAAATGAAAAGTTTCAAAATTCTATTATAAAATATAAATAATTTAGATAGAAGGAATGGTTTCTTTTATTTTTATTATTTTTATTTTTTGGAGAGGTTTTTGCTATAGGACGCACGTGCTCGCCAGAAAGACAGAGAGAGACAGAGAGACAGAAAGCAAGAAATCACCCCCCAGGGGGTATGGCCACGCCGCAATTCCTTCTCCTCTTTTTTTCTCTTGGGATCTTGGGCACACACACACACATGTGCCTGGCATGAATTTTAAGCCACCGGGTCTGGGACTTGAACCGTGGTCGACTACATGGGAGTCCAGCGACATAACCATTACACTAACTGCTGGTCCCAAGAAAGAATCGTTTCTTAAGACATAAAGTGTGTTCTACATTTTAAAAAGACCAATGATTGTATTATATTTTTTAAAAAAAACTTGTCATTATCAAGATACACCTTTGGAAAACGAAAATTCAAGCTCTACAATTAAAGATATTTATATACCTATAACTAGCAAAGGGTTGATAGCAGCTATATAATAAATCTTATAAATCAATAAAAAGAGCTTAACCCCATGTAAAATGTACAAAACCATGAAAGGTCTTTTAAGAAGGAAATGCATATAAACATATGAAGACATACTTTACCTTATTAATCAATGAAATGCAAATCAAGGTTGTAATTGAGATAAAAAATATAGTATTAATTGACAAACTTACAAAGTCTCACTTTACCAACTTGAAGAAGTGGCAAACCAATTGCATTTCTAATACATTTTTGGTGGGAAGATAATACCTAAAAAGCAATTAAATTAAAAACTATTTATTTAACTATACCCACAGAGGAGCATTTCCACCCTTATGTATATACCAGGAGAAATCTTCAACCATCTAGATTAGAAGATATGTGCAAGAATTTTCATAGAACAAGTGCACAAAATGGGGGATACAGGAAAGGAATCATATGCCTATAAAAAAGGTGATTAAAAGTGTGGTATATTAAACAACAAAATATTACGCAGTGGTGGACTGCTGCATTATTGCTACCTACAACATGGATAAATATTAACTTAAAATCTTAAAAAATATTAGAAAATGTTGACTGGAAACATTAAGTTCATCCTTTATATAATTAAAACCCCTAAAGAACACTGAATAATCATAAACAAAAAACCATATACAAATTTAAAAGAGTTAAGACAATAAAGATTGTGATCATTGAATAATAACATATAAATCAATGGAATAGAATTGAGAGTCCAGAAATAAACCTTCATGTTTATGGTTAATTTATTTTTGACATAGTAATGGCAAAAGTATTCAATGGAGAAATAATCGTCTTTTCAATCTGGCTCAATTAGATACCCACTTCCTAATAAAGCTGGACCTTACCTCAGACTATGTAAAAAGACCTAAATGTAAGAACTAAAATGATAAAATTCTTAGAAGTACAAATCATTCTTATTATCTTAGATTTAGAAATAATTTTTCAAAAATAGATAAATTAGATTTAATTGTAATTGAAAACATTTGTACTTCAAAGTACAGCATTAAGGAAGTAAAGAGACATCCACATAATGGGAAAAATTACCTAAGTCATAAGAGAATTGTGTCTAGATATACGAAGGACTTGTAAAATTCAATAATAAAGACAAAATATTTTTTAATGAGCAAGGGATTTTAAAAGACATTACTCCAAAAAGATATGCAATGGCTAACAAGCACATGAAAGGATGATCAATATTGTTAGTCACTGAGGAAATTTAAGTCAACATCACACTCTGAAGACTCTACAATTAGATAATAGGGCCAATCCATGGGCTGGTGGTTAAAGCAAAGGACCTTCATGGACTAATAAAGATAATTTGTTTACAAACCAAGCATTATGATCAATACAATTCTATACAATTAAGGTTCACTTTAAAAATAATGAAAGTTTCTCCATTAAACACTGGAACAAGGAACCAGCAGGCGACATAGTGGTTAAGGTATTGGACTCCCATGTGGTCAACTGTGGTTCAAGTCCCAGACCCAGCAGCTTGAAACTCATGCCAGGTGTGTTCGCGTATGTGCCCAAAATTCTGAAAGGAGAACAGAGAAGGAATGTGGTGTGACCATCCCCCAAATGGCAATTTTTCACTTTCTGTCTGTCTCTCCAGTGAGTGTTCACGCCCTATAGCAAAAATCTCTACCAAAAAAAAAAAGAAAAATGGAATAAGACAAGATTGTCCACTCTCTCCACTCCTTTTTAACATAGTATTGGGAGTCCTAGCCAATGAAATCAGGCAAGACAGTAAAAAGGCATTCAGATAAGAAAAGAAGTTAAACTGTCCCTCTTTGTAGATATGATTACATTCCTAGAAAATACAAAGGAATCCATTAAAAAAATAAATAAATAAATAAAACTTCCAGAAGTAATAAATGAATTCAGTAACACTGCAGGATATGAAGTCAATCTACAAAAATCTATAGCTTCCAGGACCAGCAGAGCAGATGGTGTAGTGGTTGCATTGCTGGACTCCAACATAGCTATCCACAGTTCAACTCCCAGACCTGGCAGCTTAAAACTCATACCTGGCATGTGTGCATCATGACCAAAATTCCAAGAAGAGAAGACAGGAGAAGGGATTGCAGTGCGACCAATCCCCCCGGGGATGATTTCTTGTTTTCTGTCTCTCTGTCTCTCTGGCAAATAGACGCGCCCAATAACAAAAATCTTTCTCAAAAAAAAAAAAAAAAAAAAAAAAACTGTAACTTTTTTATACAACAATAATAAACAGATTGAGGCAGAATTGAAGAAAGCAATCTTGTTTACAATAACTACAAAACAAATAAGACACAGAAATAAATCTAACAAAGAAGTAAAAGACTTTACAATGAAAAGTAGCAAAAACTGAAAAAAGAAATTCAGTATGATGTAACAAAAACAAAAGGATGTCCCCTGTTCTCGGACTGGAAGAATCAAAAATAATCAAAATGTCCATCCTACCCAAATTAATTCACATATTTAATACATTTCCTGTCCAATTACCTAAGACATTCTTCACAGAAATAGTAAAAACAAGTATAAACTTTGTCTGGACTCAAAAAGGATCTTGTATCTCAAAGGCAATACTTTTCCAAAATAATAAACTATGAGACATCTCACTATCTGACTTTAAAGTATACTACAAAGTAATGATAATTAAAACAGCATGGTACTGGCACAAAAATAGATATATAGACCAATGGAAGAGACTAAAGAATCCAAAAATAAATCCCAAATTAATTCATCTTTGACAATGGAAAAGAAAGACTCTGGAAAATGGTGTAGAAAGAATTGGATTTCCTCTACAGGAAAATGAAACTGGACCTCTATCTCTCACCATTAACTAGAATTAACTCAAAATAAACCAAAAACTTAAGTAAAGCCTCTAACTACAAAACTATTGTTAGAAAACGTAGGCGAAACTTTTGAAGGCATTAGAATAGACAACAATTTCTTAAATAAAGCCCTAAAGCACAAGCAATGGTCCCTAAAACAGGCAAGTGAAATTATATCAAGCTAAAAAGCTTCCTCACAGCAAAAAAAAAAAAAAAAAACTATAATATAACTAAAGTGAAAAGACAATCCCAATGTTTGCAAATTATTTCTCAGATAAGGAATTGATATCTAGAATATATATAGGGAACTCAAACGGCTCACCCATGAAGAACGAAATTATCCAATTAAACAAATTGACAAATCTATTGAACAGACAACTCTTCAAGGAAGACTTACAAGTGGCCAAGAGTCATATGAAAAAAAATGTTCAAAGTCTCTCTTAGAAGAGAAATACAAATTAAAACTACAATGAGATATCCTTTAACCACAGGTAGAATGGGTAGGATCAAAATAAATAAATAAATAATGATAAGGGTTGGCAAGGCTGTGGTGGAAAGGGAACTCTTTTACTCTGTTGGTGGGAAAGTAAATTAGTCCAACCTCTATTGAAAACAATATTGAGAGTTCTTGAAAACCTACAAATAGAACTCCCATACAACCCAGCAATCCCACTTCCTAGTATCTATCCAAGGATAATAAAACATTTAGCCAGAAAGATACTTGAACATTTATTGTAGCATTATTTATAATTGTTAAAACAGGGAACCAAACTAAGTGTCCAAAAATTGATGATTGAGTTGAAAAACTAGCACATATATACTAAGAAATAATACACAGCTATAAGAAACAATGAGATCCTATTGTTTGACTCAAAATGGATGCATATAGAAGATATAATGTTGAGTGAAGTGCACCAGACTTTAAAAGGTATACATTGAATAAATTTAAAGAAAAAAAAAGGTATACATTGTACATCCCCACTCACTTTGAGACATAAAGAGGAATTATGCAAAATAAAAAAAAAGTTAAACAGCAAAGCACGCTTGAAACTCTAATATATCAAAGTTATTAGTTATAAATTACAAAACAAAATTTAAAAAATTATTTTGCAACACTATTTATAAACGTCTGCGCTTTATGGAAGAGGTTGAGAAATCTGAAGGTGTTATGATGGAGAGGATTGGTATGAATGCTACCGACAGTAGAGGGGGAAAGTGGTTGTTAGAGAGTGGGTGGTGGATGGTCAGTGGGTGGAAAAAAGTTTTAAAACATTACAAATGAGAAACTTTTGATTACAAAAGAAAACAAATCAGAACCTTTCTTATATGTGTATTATCTGAAACAGTTCATAATAATGTGTATCTGTTCATTTATGTTATCAAAAGAACAGAGTGCCTAAAAGAAACAACTGGCTAGTGTTTAAATTGTTAACATCTTTTGTAAAACTGCAGTTTAATGTTAATTTGTATCTTTAAGTTATTCTTATAAATATCACTTGTATTTTTGATATATGTGAAATTGCAGCTGAGATTTATTTTGCCAATGTCTTCTGAATGAATAACGTTTCTGTCGCCAAAAAAATTAAAAATAAAATAATTAACATCAACTCTAATATTTTATGTATCCCATTTTCAGTTCACAAAATTGGATCAGTGAATACAGTATGGCTAACTAAATTGGTTAAACTGATGAAAAAAATTAATTTTACAACTTAAAGTAAGTGCAAAAATGAATAGGCATTGGCCTCTTTAAAATCTTCCTTCAACTATGCTTAAGACAAATTATGATGGTGTCGATTTCCCCTTTGCTCTCATCTCCCCCAAGCTCATATTCCTTTTGAAAAGATCTGGCTCATTTTCAAATACCAACCATTATGTAGACTGTTGGGAAATGAAAGGAAGATTGCTGAGAGTAGCAGTGGGGGTCACAGGGCTGACATATAAAGTCTGGCTAGACAGCGGAGATTGGGAAGAGTGTTCTTATATTACAAAGTATTGTTTATAAATAGTGTTGCAAAATAATTTTTAAATTTTGTTTTGTAATTTATAACTAGTAACTTGGATATATCAGTGTTTTGAGTGCTTTTTTGTGTAACTTTTTTTTATTTTGCATAATTCCTCTTTATTTCATTCTCTTAAGTGTTTATGTCTCTTCAATGCTTTTACTTTGGAAAAGAAAAGGGGGGACATGACAATAATTTTACTTTGGCACCCTGAGACACAATCCCTAACCTTTAATATGTGATGTAGAAAATTATAGAAAAGATCAAATTCAAATCTGGAAACCAATCCTAGCAAGTCACTCCAATCATTAGCCAAGTTGCATTTCAAAAACATTTTGCTTTACAGAATCCCTGATGACATACAATTCTATGTATTTACAACAAACTATCATTTCCTACATACTGCATGTTCTCTTCACAATTATTCTGAGAAACAAAATGCCTCTCATATCTCAGATGCTAGTCACTTAAACTTTCTTAGAGTTTAGAACATTTTAGAATTCCCTTACTCTACAAAGCTTCACTATTGTTAAATCCAAAAGATGGAGTTTGTATATCACCATCAAAACTTAAAATTTATGTAGATACCATAAACATAAGCACAAATATTATTCAAATCAGTGATGATTTATTAAAGATTAATGATAAGAATCTATGTTGCTCCCAGCCATTTTTCAATAGTCATGAAATTTAAGAATCTTTCTCTAAATAAATCTTGATTTTTAATTCAGCTATCTTACATAAACTGACAGCTGTCATTTATTTGCACATCAACACTTACATCAAAAACAATCAAATAAGCCAAAAGGGATGTAGTTATCAATGTCATGCAGCGTTCTATTCCTTAGGATTCTATTTTAAATTTGTGCAGTTGTGTAGGAATATGATCTTAATAACATACTGAAATATGTCTCCTTCTATGGTCTGTATGCATGATAAAGTAGATCATATATTTTACGTGTAGACATAGTTGGATAAGTAAATGTAATTCACTATGAATTCAGATGTATTAAGTTAACCTGCTGTAAGTGATTAGGCAATTTATTATAATTGTAATTATATTGTTGTAATTATCAGCAACCATTTTACCATGAAGTTGGCATTCAGTCTATAACTGCCTTGATTTAAATGTATTTAATATCTGATATTTTCTAATGTTTTTGATATTGTATTGTTTAAATTAGAATGTTTTGTATTATAAACAGCTGTCCTTCATGGGTATATGTTTATTGTTGAACAAATTACAAATATACATATTTCCTATATACAAAATGTTGAAAAAAATCTAAACCAAGATGTTCTAAAGTTCCATGGTTTTTTTAGAATTATTTATTAATTTTATTTTATTATTAGGTTGGTATAGGGCACATGCTCTCACCAGAAAGAGACACACAACGAGAGAGAGAGAGATTGAGAGAGAAAGAGAGAAAGCAAGCTTCCAGCTCCAGGACTGAACCACTGTCAGCCATGTGGGAGTCTAGTACCTTATTCACCACGCTACCTGCTAGCCTCAAATTTCAAGTTTTGATTTAAAGTTTATTTGTTTTAAAGTTAAATGTTGATTGACACTATTTATTTCTTGTATTCATGACTTTCAAACCATAAGGATGATTATAGCCTCCTATTGTAACCTCAATATATTATTATATTGGCACTTGATAGAAACTTCTAAATAATGTTTCATTACACTGTTTGCTTATTGACTGAATTCATAGAAACTGTTATAAGAATAGTAATAGTTGTTTACATTACATTTTTTAAGAGTCATCACAGGTATTAAGAAATATACTACGTCCAACCACAGCTGAAATTTAGGAGACTTTATGGTCTTTGCATGATGATATTGTAGTGTCATGAATAAATAAGTATGGAGCCAGCAGATTGCATAGTGGTTAAGGCATTGGACTCCCACATGGCCAACTGCAGTTCGAGTCCCAGATCCAGAGGCTTGAAAATCATGCTGGGTGTGTGTGTGTGTGTGCACATGAGCATGCCCAAAATCCTAAGAAGAGATGGGAATGTGGCGTGACCATCCTTCTGGGGAATGATTTCTCACTTTCTTTCTATCTGTCTCTGCCTCTCTGGTGAGCGCATGTGCCCTGTTAAAAAAAATCTTCCTCCCTCCAAAAAAAAAAATTAATAAATGAATATGTTTGAGCACACATGTAGGCAGGGCATAGCAGAACAGAGATGGTGAGACTGAAGTACCAGAATAAATTATTCTAATTGCTTTCCAGTTGAAAATATTGCAGTGTTCACTTTCTCACAAAGGAAAGAGATATATGACTTATCTTTATGTCATAAACTGCTCATACTTTTAGAAAATGTACCACATTTTAACAATTTTTCAATTCTCCCTCTTCAGATTGTGGGAACAGAATAGGGCATATAAACTGCAAAGCTGTGGGGTTTTTTTTTAAGATTTATTTATTTATTTAATTCCATTTGTTATTATTATTTTTTAATTTGACCAGAGAGAAAGGGAGAGAGAGAAAGGTAAAGCGATAAAGCAAGCCACTAAGTCCAGGACTTGAACCACAGTTGGCCATATGGGAATCCAGTGCCTTTAACCACCATGCCACCTGCTGACACCTCTCCCAAACTTTTTAAAACTATATATATACACATATATACTTTTTCTTTTCTTTTCTTTTTTTCTTTTGAGAGACAGATTTTTGCTATAGGGTGTGTGTGTTCACCAGGGAGACAGAGAGTCAGAAAGCAAGAAATCACTCCCCAGGGATGGCCATGCCACAATCCCTTCTCTGTTCTCCTCCTAGGATCTTGGGTATGCACGCACACACCCCAGTGTGAGTTTGAAGCCACTGGATCCAGAATTCGAACCACGGCTGGCAATGTGGGAGTCCAGTGGCATAACCATTACTCCATTTCTTGGTCCCTAAACCATATTGTTAAGATCATGAAGTAAAACAAAAATTTTCAGATTCTTCCAGAGTAGGAAAAAAAGCTGTAACAAAAGAACTCTATTCAAGGCTAAACAATAAAAGATATTTTTAGGGGTCAGGCAATAGCAGAGTACATTGGGCACACAAATGCCCATTATTAGGGCTGGATGAAAGTGAAAGTAGTCACAGCATTTAGACCTCATTGAGGGGTCAAAAACTCATAGTCAGGGTCAGTAGGTGGTATGGATAAGGCAGTGGATTCTCACATGGCCAATGGCATTCTCTCTCTCTCTTCTGTCTTGCTTATGAAATTAAGAAATAAGTGAACTTTTAAAATAAAGTATTTTTTGATATACAAGTGTTCAGAAAATATAGTGCATACATATACTAAGTACAATATATTTGAATAAGTAATCCAATAAAAAGGGAAAATAATTTAAATTCAAAGACTTTTTTTTTAGGTTTTTGTCATAGTATATGTGCCCCTACCAGAGACAGGGAGAGAGAAGGAAAGTGAGAGATCACCTCCAGGAGGGATGACCAAGCTACAATCTCATCTTCTCCATCCTTCTGTCAGAATTTTGTGCACGCATATACATGCGCCCAGCATATTTTTCCAAGTCACTGCTATTGTGACTCAAACCACAGTCAGCCATGTGGGAGTCTAGTGCCTTAACCACTTTGCCACTCACTGGCCCCCATACAGTAGATTTACTTTCCCTGGTGATTAGTGATGTTGAGCACCTGTTCACATACATGTTAGCTATTTTTATGTCTTTGGAAAAATATCTGTTCAAGTCCTCTGTCCTTTTTCTAACCAGGCTGTTTCTCAGCTCTTGAGTTGTGAGAATTTTTTTTACAGTAGTATTTTTATGTCAACCTTTTTTCAGATATGTGGTTTGAAAATATCTTTCCAGTTAATAGACTGACTTTTCATTTGTTGATTGTTTTGTTATACAGAAACTTTTTAGTTGATGTAGTTACATTTATTTATTTTTGATTTTGTGGCCTGAACTTTTGGTGTGATACTCAAAAACTCATAGTCAGGGCCTGTAGGTGGTATGGATAAGGCGGTGGACTCTCACATGGCTAATGGCAGTTCGAGTCCCAGATTGGGCATCTTGAAAATCACACCAGGCACATGTGTGTGCATGTCCAAAATCCCAAGAGGAGAATGGAGAAGGGATTGAGTCATGGCCATCCCTCCAGAAGATGATTTTTTGCTTTCCCTCTTTCTGTCTCTCTCTTTCTCTCTGATGAGTTAATGTGCCCTATGACAAAAACCTTTAAAAAACAACTAAGACCATAGTCAAGGAGGCTACATTCAATTAGTTTTTTTCCTGTGTTCTCTTGTAAGACTTGTATGGTTTCAGACCTCACATTCAGACCTTTTACTCATTTTGAGTTGAGTTTTATGTATGGTGTAAGATAGAATTCATTTTTATTCTTTTGCATTTCGAAATCTAGCTTTCCTTTTTTTAAATTACAGAAATATTTTATCTAGGACTCTCATAAGA
This sequence comes from Tupaia belangeri chinensis, assembly GCF_000334495.1. Classification (NCBI taxonomy): domain Eukaryota; kingdom Metazoa; phylum Chordata; class Mammalia; order Scandentia; family Tupaiidae; genus Tupaia; species Tupaia belangeri. The sequence goes on along the minus strand of NW_006205376.1, from coordinate 2,107,914 downwards.
CAACACACATATTCACATTTGTCTTACAATTTAACAGGGAGAGGTTCATCTGAGAAGTTTTCTCCAGGAGACCCACAGTCTTTTGGCTCAACTGACCCGTTAAAAGTCCACTTAAATCAAGTGTTTGCCAGTCTGGAGCTGTGTTTTCTTTGATCTGTTGTCATATGTTCACAGTCTTCTAAAATGTTTGCCAAAATTAAAGTCTGCTGTATGGTTTTTGCCTTAACCCAAGTTCTTCCATTCATTCCAAATACTCTCTCTAGTGGATAGGGTTTTCCCACTTCCTGTATGCTTTCACAATCTGGAGCTAATATCTTTCTAATTAAAACCAAAGTCACTTTAAAAAGCAGATCATCCTGTCCAATCACACTCATTCCATTGACCTGCCCACAACTGTCAATACAGACCATCTTGGGTTCCATACCTTTATTATCAACCACAAACTGGCCAGAGATGAGAGCTCCACCCTGCACATTCGGTCTGTTTCTTTTAGTCCTATCACCACTTATTGAGGAGACTCTTTACCCCACTGCATCATCGTGGTGCCTTACTGACAATTAGTTGACCATATATGTTTGGACTTATTTCTGGGCTTTTGTTCTATTCCATTAGTCTGTGTTTCCATTTTTGTCCTATTACAATAATGCTTTGATTACTATAATACTGTGGTATAGTTTTAAATTGGGAAGTGTGATGTCTCCAACTTTGCTTATCTTTTTCAATATTTCTTTGACTATTCAGTGGGGTTTTTTTATAGTATTATATTAATTTTAGGATTGTTTCTTCTATTTCTGTGAAGAACACCACTGGAATTTTGAAATAGATGGCTCTTAATCTATATATTTCTTTGGGTAGTATGGATAGTCTAATAATATCAATTCTAGACTTTAAAAATTATAAGATTTTGCCATTTGCCAAAACGGATTTACCTCAAGAACTTATAATAAGTAAAGTAAGTCAGAACAGAAAGCAAAATATTGCATGATTTCACTTATATATGAAATCTAAGACTGAGAGAGAGAAAGGGAGGGAAGGAAGAAGAATGAAACATCAGAAATACAGAAATGTAATATTAAAAAACAGCATTTACCTAGGTAGGAACCAGGATAGAAGAGGATGAAATGATGAGAAATAGGTCAAAGAGTTCAAAGTAAGTAGCAGATATGAGGGATGATCAAATCGAGAGAGCTAATAATATTCAACATGAGGGCAATAGTTAATAAAACTGTATTGTATTAAACCATTTTGATAAGATTCTAGCTACTCATTGGGAAAAAAGGTAACTACGAGATAAGAGGTATGTTAATTTGCTTCACTATACTAACCATTTTCGATCTACTTATATGTCTCATGATATCATATATGATCTTGGCACCAGCAGATGGCATAGTGGACTCACCAAGCTGACTGTGGTTTGAGTCCCAAATCCAGTGGCTTGAACATCATGCCAGGCATGTGTGCACATGTGTCCAAGATTCCCAGGACAAGAACGGAGGGGAAGGGATTACGGTGTGGCCATCACCCCAGGGGGGGTGATTTCTCACTTTTCCTCTCATTGTCTCTGTCTCTCTTTCTAGGAAAGTGCATGTGCCCTATGGCAAAATCTCTTTTAAAATATCATATATGGTATCAAAATATGTAAAATACAATTTACTTTTTTAAAAAAAATCACATTTCAGAAGAGTATATAATGTTAACAGAAAATTATTTTTATGAATCTTAGAAAGCCTTTTTTTTTTTTTTTTTTGGAGAGATTTTCACTGTAGGGCGCGTGCGCTCGCCAGACAGACAGAGAGAGACATAGAGACAGAAAGCGAGAAATCACCCCCCAGGGGAGATGGTCACGCCGCAATCCCTTCTCCTCCATTCTCCTTTCGGGATCTTGGGCACGCACGCACACACTCCTGGCGTGAGTTTTAAGCCACCGGGTCCGGGACATGAACCGCGGTTGACTACGTGGGAGTCCAGCGACATAGCCATTACGCTAACTGCTGGTTCCCAGAAAGCCTTTTTAAAAAAAAAAAAATCATACTTTTGTGCTCACCCATGAAGACAGTGCTCCAGAAACTTCTCCATCCTCTCATATCACACTGTTCTTATTTACACTATTAATCCCAACAAGACATGAGCATGATGGCATTGTTCCTTTCCTAACTATTCCTACTCTTTGCTTCAGTGTTCTCAGTGGAGAAGAAAGGAAGTGTGTCAGCTGGGAGGAAAGACCATAGGGAAGTATTCAAATTCTGAGAAAGGAAGCAGAATAAAATCATACAGGAGAGTTGGAGGATGAAGAAGCACACGTAAAGGTACTATGATTACAGAGCAGAATTAAGGGTCTGTGCTTAGGCTTGGTGTTATGATATTAAAGGGTAAACAGTCAGTGCAGTTGAGTGTTTTTCTCTAGTCATGTTCGGCTTCAGAGGTATAGACACAAAGTTTTGATGGAGAAGAAGTAATAGGAGGAGTGAGCTGGAAAGACTGGATACTGATCCAAAAGTAAACTACATTGGGGACCAGCAGGTGGTGTGGTGGTTAAGGCGCTGGACATTCTCACACGGCCAACCACGGTTCAAGACCTGGACCTGGTGGCTTGCTTTCTCACTTTCTCTGTCTCTCTGGTCAAAATAAGTACGTGAATAAATAAAATTAAAAATAATTTTAAAAAGTAGACTACATTAAATTGAGATGATAAAGAGATTGCAATTTTCTATGAAGAAAGAAAAACATACCACTCTAAGTCACAATAAAGATATATAGTAATATGTAATACATATGTAATCTATAGTAAACAGGCTGATTTAAAGTCACTCGTGTTTTGAGAAATCTCATTGTTGAGGATCAATATGGGTGAACAAAATGGACCGAGGTCCTCTCATTATGAAGCTTACCTTGTAGGTAGGAAAGAAATATTAATCAATGTCTCTAATGAAGTCATGCAACTTAATATGTCTGATAGAGAGCTTGATCAGTGGAAGCTTCATTGGAAAGTGGAGTATTTTAGTTGAGATATGAAGAACAAGAAAGTGAAGCTAGCTTCTGGTGCAACAGTAAACAGACAAAACCACCTATACAATGACTCCAAGCACATCAGAAGATATGAAAAATAATGACTATGGTGTAAGAAAAACATTGGTAGGGGACCAGCAGTTAGCATAATGGCTATGTCGCTGGACTCCCACGTAGTCAACCGCGGTTTGTGTCCCAGACCTGGTGGCTTAAAACTCACGCCAGGCGCATGTGCATGCGTGCCCAAGATCCCGAGAGGAGAATGGAGGAGAAGGGATTGTGGCGTGGCCATCCCCCATGGAGGGTGATTTCTCGCTTTCTGTCTCTCTCTGTCAGTCTGGCAAGCACACACACCCTATAGCAAAAAGAATTTAAAAATAAATAAATAAACATTGGTAGAGTGAGGAGCCACATGAAATGAGGGAGGAGAAATACAAAGAGAGTAGCCAGCTCATGCAGTAACATAACTACTAGCACTTGTAATTTGCAATAGGGGCAATGGGAATCCTATAGACTGAAGACTTTCAGGTTGACAATTTTAAAATATTGAACTACTAAATCGGAGACATCAAGAGTGAAACAGACAGAGAATGCTAAAGGGGTGGCATATTTAATAGAGAAGAAGGGTTCAAACAAGATTTTTTCAACATACTGAGTTTGAAGTGGCTGAGACACCTGCTTCACTGTGTTCAATAAATGGATATCAAAGTCCAACTAATCATTTACTAAGAAGAGAAAGTGAAGAGGTTATGTTTTTAAGGATAAAGTGGAAAATTCTGAAACAGCTGTGAGTTAAGGATGATGCTGAAGAACTGAATCATAAAAGTAAAGCATTTATGCCAATAGACTATATATAGCCAACATTACAAATAGGGATATTCTGGTGTTTTAATGAAATGTCTGCATGTGCGGTTTTAAAGTAGAACATTTTGGGGTGACAAAAGATACAAGATGCACGCTTAGAAGTGAGACTATCGCGTGGATAGGAGAGTACCACTTAAGACAGGTGGTCAAGGCATTAAAAGCCTGTGTATTTTACATAATCTGCCCCATAGATGAGTGGGATGTTAAGAGATGAGCCGCTACTGCTTGAGAGATGCTCCAGAAGAAGGTTTGGTTGAGGCAAGTATGCAGAAGTTAAAGATATTTAAGTTTGCTGATAGGTGAGGAATGCCAAATGGCACAGGAAAGGGTTCATGGGAGCATAAAAGCAGTGAGATTATGGGTGAGTGGAGAAGAGCCCTAGGGCACAGTGAAAATGTAAACTTGGAAATGGATGGTTGGCTTGAAGGTTTGAGGAAAGCAGAAATGCTGAGTGGCAGATTTCACCTCAGTAATATCTGGAGGTGCTAATTCTTAGTTCTTCAGGTTTAATAAATCTAGAAAGGTACTTTGTAATGTGTCAAGGAATAAGCATTCTGGATCTCTTTGGGTGACAGCTTTGGAAAGTACCTAGAGAGCTTTTCTTTTAAAACTGCATTATCTAACATGCTCAATTGTACTTTAGTTCTCTGAAAAAGTTTAACAATTTTCCAAAAAAGAAGAGAGATTAAATAGCTTTCAGTCAGGGTTAAAAGCATGAGTCACTTAATCTCTTGGGACCACTCCCATGCCCTATGAGCCTATCTAGAAGCAAGCTCTCTTATATAATGTATTTTTATTTTCTGCTATGTGATAGTACTTAACTTGGGAAAAAGTGGTATATAGTTCTACCATAAGTGGAGACTCTTCGGTTGAGTTCATACAGTCTTCAACTAAGTCATTCTTTTAGCTTAGGTTGTTTTTTGATAAAAGTCAATTTATGCGACCCACTTTGGTTAAATGAATCATTCGCATACCCTTTCAGATTATACTATACCATGAAAGCAATGACTGAAACACTTCAAAATCACTTTACATAATTTGATTTGTTCATCCTAGATAAGGAAAGGTTTATGAGTTTAGTCTATTAGATAACCTTTACGTTGTGAAGGAAGCTGTACAAAGTCTGCATGCTGAGCTGTTCAAGGGCACCCCCCAAAAAAGCCTCAGCCAAATGTTTATTTCTTGATTGGGCTGCAATCTTCACTCTCTGCCTCATTTGTACCTTAGCAAATAAACTTGGACAATTTGAGAGTGAAAACAGATTTGTTTTACGCACTCTCTCTCTCTTTTTTTTTTTTTTTTTTTTTGAAGGAAAGCACTAAGTAGATCCTCAGGAGAAAACTGACACCTCTCCATCCTGGTTTCTTGTTTTACAGAACCCAAGACCATTATAAAAAGCATGTAGTGCCTTGATTAACTGGGAGAAGAGCAAGAGCTCTCCAACTCCAATCAGAAAAGGCACCATCCTCCAAAACGTCAAAGGATGTGCGATTTTCTCTTGGTTTCTGAGTTTGGTAAACTTATTATTTTCTTAGGAAAGCTAATAATCTTCATAACATTGATAGACACTGAGCGCTTACCAAGAACTGTTTATTAGTAGCAATGGTCTTGGTAAGGGCATTTACAACCCTTTCGACTAACAGATAAACTTCATCCTGGAATCTTTCAGTATCCTCTGAATCACATACTTTGTAAACAGTAGAAAGAGATTTTATTCTGGAAGCCTAGCTCCAAAAATTTACATCTTAAAAACTGCACTCTGTCACCTTAAGGAGGCTAGAAGAGGGAGTGAAATTACATACCTGTCAGCCCTATTTTCTCCTGGAGTATAAAATATTGTTCGGTCTCTGTGTTTTAATTCAATGATTCATAACTGTAACAGGTCCTATGCTCCCTTTTATACAACAAAAGTTTTGTAATACTCCTTTTCATATTTTGAAATAAAATTCAAAGTGTGTAGTAAACAATTCACTTAGCAGACCAAGGTTGTCCAAACTTCCATTTCAAACAAAGGTTTCACCCTTGACCAGCTCCTAGAAGATATCTCTGAACCCTAAATAACAGGCTTGATAAAAGGGTTGTTTACCTACATGCTTGGCCCACAACAAACAGCTTATGATAACAGTGTGATTTTGGTGGGAGTCTTATGCAAGCCACTGTTTATGTGATCTCTGGAGAAGCTGGAGACCAAGTAACTAAGGTCAATGTTTTGTACTATTATAACAAAATATTTAGGGTAATTTATAAGTAAGAAAAATGTATTTCTCAAAATTCAGGAGGCTAGGAAGCCAAAAATCAAGGCATTAGCAGGATTACTGTTTGATGAGGATTTGTTCTCTGCCTCCACAAAGACACCTTGGTGCTATGTCCCAGTAGGGTGGAGGGGATAGAAGGGCCATGTAGCTCTGTGAAGGAGCCATGTAGCTCCGTGAAGCTTCATTATGGCATTATTATCATTCACTAAGGCAGAGCTCCCAAGTCTTAATCACTTCTACAAAGGCCTCATCTATTAATATTGTCACAGTGAAGATTAAGCTTTAACACAAATTTAGGAGAGACACATGCAAATCATAGCAGTCAGTCACATGAACCTTCCATGGCTATATGACCAACATCCAATTTAAATCCTAGACATTTTGGCTCTGGTTAACTTCTCTTATTGACATTACTTACAAATGTTAACACATATTGTAAATTTAGTACTATCTACTTGAATCCACTGGGAGAGAACAACTAGAAATTAGTGCCTGTTCTTTCTAGATTCTGCCCTATGCAACATTTGCCTTTGTTAAGTTTAACTTGCACTCGACCATTGTAATAAACCACAACTATGAATTTAGTAGTTTTTCTGAATTCTAGGTATCCTTTTACTGGATCATAGAACTTAAGTGTAGTTTTGGAGACTCCCTACTACCAGAACATGATATAATCTGTTGAGACACATAATTTTTTAAAAACACATATACAATCTTTAGTATAATATAAAAGTACAGATGAAGAGAAGGTTATCTGTATAAAAATAATGGCCTTGAAACATGAAATTTTGGGAGTATGAATATAATAAAATGAAGTAGTCATATTCTTAAACTTAGGCTTCAAGGCAACTAGCAGCATTTCCCTTAATTTCCCCTTATGAAAGAAGGAGCACAGGGCCTATTAAGATAGAGAATCACTGAAAAAATTACAACCTTTCCTCATAGGATTATTTCAAAAAATAAATATGCTGATACTATGCAAAAAAAAATGCTTTGCTTTTATGTAAATCAAAGAGAGTTAAATTCAAAGTTCACCTAATATGAGCATATGAGCAGGCTTTCAGCTACATGGCTGTCCTATGGCTCAACTAAAATCATATGCCAACAGATTAAGACAACCTAGAAGAAATGGATAAACTATTAGAAAATACAACCTACCAAAACTGAGTCATGGGGAACCAGCAGTTAGTGTAATGGCTATGTCTCTGGACTCCCACATAGTCGACCGCGGTTTGTGTCCCGGACCCGGTGGCTTAAAACTCACGCCAGGTGTATGTGCATGCGTGCCCAAGATCCCGAGAGGAGAATGGAGGAGAAGGGATTGCGGCGTGACCATCCCCCCTAGGGGGTGATTTCTCGCTTTCTGTCTCTATGTCTCTCTCTGTCTGTCTGGCGAGCGCACGGGCCCTACAGTGAAAATCTCTCAAAAAAAAAAAAAAAACTAAGTCATGAAAAAATAGAAAATCTGAATAGACCAATAGACCAATACTGAGTAACAAGACTAAATCAGTAATAAAATGCTTCTCATCAAACAAAAGTCCAGAACTTTATGACTTTACCACTGAATTCTACCAAACATTTATAGAAGAGTTAATACCAATCCTTTTCAAATGATTCCAAAATACTGAAAAGGAGGAAATACTCCCAAACTCATTTACAAGACCCAAATTACTCTGATATTAAAGTCAGACAAGGATACAGAAAAAAATTTCAGCTCTGTATTCATATGCACAAAGATGTGAACATCCTAAAAAAAAAAAAAAAAAAGAAAAAATACAAGCACATTAAATGTATCAGAACATTGAAAAGATGATTCACCCTGACCAGGTGGAATTTATCCCTGGAATGTCAGGATGGTCCAACATATAAAAATCAATAAATGAGGTACACAGCATAAATGGAATGAAGGACAAAAGGCATATGATCATTTCAGTTAGGTGCAGAAAAAGCATTTGACAAAATTCAATGTCCTTTTATGATAAAACATCTCAAGAAATTACATATAGAATAAATGTATATCAACACAATAGAGGCTGTAAATGACAAACCTACAGCTAACATCATTACTCAAAAGTTGAAAGCTTTTCCTCTAAGACCAGGAATAAGGATAGCCACTCGCTTCTATACAGCATTGTATTTTAAGACCTCTCTAGAGAAACTAGGCAAGAGAAAGAAATAAAAGGCGTCCAAATTAGAAAGAAAAAAGTTAAATTGTCTGTTTGCAAACAATATCTTATACACCAAAAATTCAAAGAGTTAAAATGACTATTATCAAACATAAATGACAACAAGTACTGGAGAGGATGTGGAAAAAGGGGAACCCTTGTGCACTTCTAATGGGAATGTAAATTAGTACGATCAGTATAGAAAATAGTATGAGGCTGCTCAAAAAATTGAAATTAGATGTACCACTGTAATGGTTTAGGTGATGGTTCGCCTGCTAAAGACATGTTTTGTAATTTGATGTTGGAGGGCAGTGAGACTGTGCGGGTGTTAACTGCATCATGGTGATTGCATCATGCAGGCAAGACTTTTATGAATATATCAATGGTGTCTCACAAAAGGTCTAGTGAGCTCTAATTGTCATGAGAAAGCATTAGTTCTCATGAAAGCTAGTTATCAAAGAGACAGAGCTGCCCATAGCTATCTGTGTCGTTCTATATATGTATTCACCATCTTCTGTGTTTCCACTGGCCATATTGTAGGCCAGCCTGACGCCAGGTCTATGCCTTTGACTGTCCAGCTACCAGAAATGTAAGTCAAAGTAAACTACTATTCTTTTAAATACCCAGTCTCTGGTATTTCTGTCAGCAACACAATAATGGACTAAGACAACCATATAATTCTACAATCCCTTTGGTATATATCCAAAGTAAATGAAGGGAGTTATCTGCATATACACGTTCATTACCACATTATTCACAAAAGCCAAGGCATGAAAACAATCCAAGTGTTCATTAACAAATGAATAAAGAAAATATGGTATACATACGCAACATAATACTATTCACCCTTAGGGAAAAAAATAAGAATAAAACTGTCATTTTTAAACTAGGAGGACATTATGTTGAATTAAATAGGCTAAGCATAGATAAATGCCATATGATCTCACTTATAGGTGGAATCTAGAATAGTTGAACTCATAGACACAGAGAGGAGAATGGTGGTTGCCAAAGACTGTGGAGTGATGGCGGAGGACTGAAGAACAGAAGAGATGTTGGTCAAAGAATACAAAATTTCAGCTAAATAGGAGAGAAAAATTCAAGAGATCTATTATAAATCATGGTGATTACAGTTAATGACAATAAATTGCACACTGGAAAATTATTGCAAAGGTAGATTTTTTTGTCCTCACCACAAAGAATAGATATTTGAGGTAATGCATGTATTATTAGCTTTGTTTAGCTATTCCACAATACATACATATATCAAAACATCATATACTATATCAAAATAGATACAATTTTTGTCAATTAAAATTTTTCTTTAAATTTTAAATGAAAAAATACGAGGTAGATGGGATGCTGGACAATTTTTCTTGTCCAAGCTTCTCTGAATATTGCAGAACATCTGGCACATCTTGTTCTCTCTCATCAAATGAGACAGTCAAGTGACCCAAAAACACTTCCTTGGAAGCAGTGTCATTCCTAATGCTAATCAATGATCTAATGACATTACTTCTTTCTCCTTGATTTACATCTAACATTAACATATCACTTTAACATTTCTAAAATCACTCCTATTGGCCACTAGGTCCTTAAAGTCCTCCAAAAGAAGCTAGATAACAGAGCTTACAGCAGTTTACATGCCCACATGCATATAACTAATGGTAGAACAAACATAGCAGGACAGTATTTTTAGATATTGACATGCTACTTTCTTTATCCTTCATCCTTGAAGTTGACTTTTTTTTTAACTCCCTATCTTTCCTTTTTTTTTTTTTTTTTTTTGAGAGGTTTTTGCTATAGGGTGTGTGCACTTACCAGAAAGACAGACAGAAAGCAAGAAATCACCCCCCAAGGGGGATGGCCATGCCGCAATCCCTTCTCCTCCATTCTCCTCTCAGGATCTTGGGCACGCACACACACATGCCTGGCATAAGTTTAAGCTACTGGGTCCAGGACTCAAACTGCAGTGGACTACGTAGGGGAACAACGACACAGCCATTATGCCAACTGCTCCACTTTCAATGCACAAAGCACCTAGATTTCCATTTTCTCCTGAAAAAATGATCATTTTCTCATCATGGCATGGAGATGACTTAGTTAAAATGAGGTAGAGATTTCTTTACTTCAATTCCTATGAGAGTAGACAAGTTTCTAGAGATTGGGTGGTGGGGAACTGAGTCAGGGGTAGGAAGGCCTGCCATAAAGTAATCATCTGAACAGAAGTGAGGAATTTTAAAGCAAAGGATCGATCTAATGGGACATTTTATTCAAAGTTGTCCATGTTCCATTTCCAAGAGAGGGAGCCCTGTCTATCACCAGTAGCCACTTATGAAGCTTTCTACTGATCAGAGAGGGCTTCTCTTAGACCACAGCCAACTCTACAATGAGTACACCATCAAAAAGAGTGTGCTACCCATCTATGCTGCAATGCTGTTAGGACCTTTTCTGAGGTATTCCAACTACCACTTACTCACTTGCATCCCTTAACAATATCCCAAGACAGAACAATAGCTAGGAATTAGACACATAATAAAATTGAAGTTACGGAAAGTCGTTGTAACTGTGGATGGGGATGCAGCTCAAGAGCTTCCTGAGCCAATGGATTGTTTAATGCATTTCTATTCTGCTAACAAAATTGGAGTCAACTCAAGTATGATGTCATTTCAGACTCACTTAGACACAAACCAACACGCATCCATCATTTCTCCTTATAGCAAAGAGAGTAGTTTCAGTATTCAGAGATGAGATGGTTTTTGCCTTCTTGTTGATTTGTGTGGGAAGGCAAGAGGTACAGAAGTGTTTGAGGCTTTTTATTTTGATCTTGTATTTATTGTTTTACTCTGGAAGCACACAAATATTGACAATACATGACTCAGCTCATTTCTACAGACCTGAGTGTTGATCTCAGGATGTCCCTGAATGTACAAGACTATGTAAAGCAGAGCTTCTATTGGTCAATGAACCATTATCTTATAAAGGGTATGAGATGGGCATAAGCAGGTATGACTATTCCACTAAGTCCAGATAGTCTCTCATTTTCCTTTACCCTCCCTGTTTTTCTTTTCTTCCTCTGTTTCAACTTTCATCTTTGGGAACTTTCTGACATTCTGAAAAGTACAAGATAAGAAATAACTGTTGTGGCTCTTGCTTCACGTAGAACTTGCTTTGATTTAACTACCAACAGAGACTCTCCTTGAGCATGGTAGTGTGGGTAACTCCAAAGGTCTTAAAGTCCCTGAGTCCAAGCTCAAGTAACATCTGTCCACCAAACCACTGCACAGAGCCTGCTGCCCAGAAGTCACATGGAGAGATCTTGAAAGCAACTGGGAAGCAATACACTGGTAAACTGGATTTCATGGGTGTAACAGAACAAAATTGGAATAATCCAATATATAACTTTTTATCACTATCACATTTGTAATTTTACAATTCTTCTGAGTTAATGCAATGCTAGCATCACACTAAAAAATTAAATAAATATTTTTTTTTAGTTATCAACACTGGGGATCTGGCAAGTTTAGCTGCTGGTCTCAAAGCTGCTGCTGCTCCACCCCTGCTTCCCAGATTTCAGGTCAATACTACATGCTCTATACTTTTCAGCCCCATGACTCAGAAAGAATAGGCCCAGGAAATTCAAGATTCATAGGCATGTGTACATAGTCATGCAGAGTGGTTTGGCATTTTGGGGGTCGGTTTATTTCTTGTGAGGCTAGATATTGATGTTATGTATGTGAATTTTAAGTTCCTATAGCATAAGCAAAACTTTTCAAGTGTAATGGAAGAACCTAATCCTAACCATAACCCAAAAAATAATCCTAAACCCTAATCCTAACCTGAACCCTTACCTAAACCAAACCCTAATCCTATATGCTAACCTTAAACCAATACCTAACCTAACTCGACCCGTAGCTAAAATCCTAACTCTAACCCTAACCTTAACCCTAATCCTACACCCTAACCCTAAACTCAAACCTAACCTAACTCTACCCCTAGCTAAAACCCTAACGCTAACACTAAACCCAATCCTACACCTTAACCAAAACCCCAAATCTAACCTAACCAAAAATCTATCTCAAATCTTAACCCTAACCCTAACTCTAACAATAATCCTACATCCTAACCCTAACAACAACCCTTACCTAACCCTAACTCAAATCCCAACCCTAACCCTAATCCTACACCCTAACCCTAACCCCAAACCTAACTTAACCCTACTCCTAGCTAAAACCCTAACCTTAACACTAACACTAACCCTAATCCTACAACCTAACCACAATCCAAAACCAATCCTAACCTAACCCTAACTCAAATCCTAACCATAATTTGAACCCTAACCCTAGCCCTAGCTCTAACATCAACCCTTATCTAACCTTAAACCTAACTCAAACCCTATTCCTAACTGTAACCCTAATCCCACACTGTAACCCTAAACCCAAACCTAATCTAGCCCTAGCCCTTGCTAAAACCCTAACTCTAACCCTAAGCCTACACCCTAACCCCAAACCCAAACCTGATCTAAATCTACCCCTAGCTAAAACTCTAACCATGACCCTAATCCTACACCCTAACCACAACCCCAAACCTAACCTAACCCTAACTCAAATCCTAACCCAAACCCTAAGACTAACAGTAATCCTACACCCTAACCCTAACACCAACCCTTACCTAACCCTAACCCTAACTCAAACCCTATTCCTAACTATAACTCTAATCCTACACTGTAACTCTAAACGCAAACCTAACCCAGGTAAGGGGTGAAGTAAGGGATAGGGTGTAGAATTACTGTTAGGATTAGGTTTAGGTTTAGGGTTTTAGCTAGGGGTAGAGTTAGGTTAGGTTTGGGTTAAAGGTTAGGGTATAGGATTAGGGTTAGGGTTTGGGTTAGGGTTTTAGCTAGAGGTAGAATAGGGTTAGGTTTGTTTTTAGGGTTAGGGTGTAGGATAAGGGTTATGGTTATGGTTAGGGTTTGAATTGGGTTTAGGTTTGGGTTAGGTTTGGGTTAGGTTTGGAGTTAAAGTTAGGGATTAGGGTTAGGGTTAGAGTTAGGGTTTGAGTTAGGATTAGGTTAGGTTTGGGGTTAGGGTTAGAGTTAGGGTTTTAGCTAGGGGTAGCATTAGGTTAGGTTAGGGTTTTTGTTACATTTAGGGTGTAGGATTCAGATTAGGGTTAGGGTTTGAGTTAGGATTAGGTTAGGTTTGGGGTTAGGGTTAGAGTTAGGGTTTTAGCTAGGGGTAGCATTAGGTTAGGTTTGGGTTTAGAGTTAGGATGTAGGATTAGGGTTAGCATTAGAGTTTGAATTATGGTTAGGGTTAGGTAAGGGTTGGGGTTGGGGTTAGGGTGTAGGATTATGGTTAGAGTTAGGGTTAGGGTTAGGGTTTGAGTTAGGTTTAGGTTCAGGTTAGGTTTGGGGTTGTGGTTACCATGTAGGGTTAGGGTTTTAGCTAGGGGTAGAGTTAGGTTTGTGCTTAGGGTTATGGTGTAGGATTAGGTTTAGGGTTAGGGTTAGGGTTTGAGTTAGGTTTAGGGTTGGGTTAGGTTTGGGGTTAGGGTTAGGGTGTAAGATGATGGTTAGGGTTAGGGTTTGAATTACTGTTAGGGTTAGATTAAGTTTGGGGTTAGGGATAGGGTGTAAGATTAGAGTTAGGTTAAGGGTTACAGTTTGAGTTAGAGTTTGGTTTAGGTAAGGGGTGGGGTTTAGGGATAGGGTACAGGATTACTGTTAGGGTTAGGGTTAGGATTTGAGTTAAAATTAGGGTTAGGTTAAGTTCGGGGTTGTGGTTATGGTGTAGGATTAGTTTTAGGGTTAGGGTTTTAGCTAGGGGTAGAGTTATGTTATGTTTGGGTTTAGGGTTAGGGTATAGAATCAGGGCTAGGTTTAGTGTTAGGGTTAGGAATTGAGTGTGAGTTAGGGTTGGGTTAGGTGTGGGATTGTGGCTAGGGTGTAGTTGTAGGATTAGGGTTAGTGTTAGGGTTAGGGTTTTACCTAGGGGTAGAGTTAGGTTCGGTTTAGGTTTAGGGTTTGGGTGTAGGATCAGGGTTAGGGTGTTAGGATTTCAGTTAGGATTAGGGTTAGGGAAAGGGTTAGTGTTTGTGTTACAGTTAGGATTAGGTTAGGGTTGGGGTTAGGGTTAGGCTGTATGATTAGGGATAGTGTTAGAGTTAGGGTAAGTTTTAGGGTTTGAGTTTGGTTTATGGTTGGGTTAGGTTTGGGGTTAAAGTTACTGTATAGGTTTAGGGTTAGAATTAGTGGTAGGATTTGAGTTAGGGTTAGGGTTAGGGTAATGTTTTTGTTAGGTTTAGGGTGTAGGATTCAGATTAGGGCTAGCAATAGGGCTAGGGTTTGAGTTAGGGTTATGTTGGATTTGGGAGTAGGGTGTAGGATTAGGGTTAGTGTTAGGGTTAGTATTAGGGTTAGAGTTAGGGTTAGAGTTTGAGTTAGGTTTAGGGTTGGGTTAGGTTTAGGGTGTAAGATAAGGATTAGAGTTAGAGTTTGAGTTAGTGTTAGGATTAGATTAGGTTTGGGGTTAGGGATAGGGTGTAGGATTAGAGTTAGGGTTAGGGTATGGGTTAGGGTTTGAGTTAGGGTTTGGTTTATGTAATGGGTGGGTTAGGGATAGGGTGCAGGATTACTGTTAGGGTTAGGATTTGAGTTAAAGTTAGGGTTAGGTTAAGTTTGGGGTTGTGGTTTTAGTGTAGGATTAGTTTTAGGGTTAGGGTTTTAGCTAGGAGTAGAGTTAGGTTAGGTTTGGGGTTGTGGTTTTAGTGTAGGATTAGTTTTAGGGTTAGGGTTTTAGCTAGGAGTAGAGTTAGGGTTAGGGTTAGGGCTTGAGATAGGTTTATGGTTAGGTTAGGTTTGGGGTTAAAGTTAGTATGTAGCATTAGGGTTAGTGTTAGGGTTTGAGTTAGGGTTAGGTTAGGTTTTGGGGTAAGGTGTAGGATTGGGGTTGATGTTAGGGTTTGAGTTAGGATTAGGTTTAGGTTACGTTTGAAGTTAAGGTTAGGGTGTAGGATTATTGTTAGGGTTAAGTTTTGAGGTAGGTGTAGGGTTAGGTTAAGGTTTTTGTTAGGTTTACAGTGTAAGATCCAGGTTAGCAATAGCATTAGGGTGAGGGTTTGAATTAGGATTAGGGATAGGTTAGGGTTGGGGTTAGAGTTAGGGTGTAAGATTAGGGTTAGGATTAGGGTTATGGTTTGAGGTAGTGTTAGGGTTAGGCTGTATGATTAGGGATAGGGTTAGGGTTAGGGGTAGATTTAGAGTTTGAGTTAGGGTTAGGTTAGGGTTGAGGTAAGGTTTAGGGTGTAGGATTATTGATAGGGTTAGGGTTAAAGTTAGGTTTTGAGTTAGGGTTAGGGTTAAGTTAGGGTTGGGGTCGGGGTTAGGCTGTATGATTAGGGATAGGGTTAGGGTTGTTAGGGTTAGGGTTAGGGTTTGGGTTAGTGTTAGGGTTAGATTAGGTTTGAGTTAAGTGTCTAACTCCCAACACTTCCAAGGTTTTTCTTCCCAGACTGTAATTCCAGGGTATGCCTACTAAGTTCTATATATAAAAGAGAAAGGGAGTGCCAATATCCAGGCTATCTGCCCCATTCTCTCTTCCTACCAGCTGTCCCTTTTGTGTTTGGTAAGGGTATTCATCCCTTTACCCAGTTCTGCCATGCACATGGGTTCTTTACTGGCATTCATTCTGAGCGCTATTAGTTTGTCAGGCTGCCATAACAAAAATACCAGAAACTGGATGGCTTTCAGACATTTGATTTATAATATTTCTAGGGGCTGTAAGTCCAAGATCAAGGGGCCAGCAGGATTGGTTTGAGTTAGGTATCTGCTCCGGGCTTACAGACAGCCCTCAGTCTTTCTTCTGTACATACGCACAGTGAAATTCCTGGCATCTCTCCTGAACACCATTCCTATCAGATTAGGGCCCTACCCTATGACCTCACTTAACCTCAGGTGTGTTTTTAAAGGACCCATCTCCAAATATAACCACACTGGGGACTAGGTCCTCAACATATGAATCTGGGAGAAGACAGAAATACAGTTCAGGGGGGACCAGCAGTTAGCGTAATGGCTATGTCACTGGACTCCTACGTAGTCAACCACAGTTCGAGTACTGGATCCCGTGGCTTGAACGCACACTGGGCGCATGTGTGTGCGTGCCCAAGATCCCAAGAGGATAATAGAGGAGAAGGGATTGCAGCATGGCCATCACCCTTGTGGGGTGATTTCTTGCTTTCTGTCTCTCTGTCTCTCTCTGTCTTTCTGGAGAGCACATGCGCCCTATAGCAAAAACCTCTCCAAAAAAAAGAAGAAGAAGAAGAAAAGAAATACAGTTCAGGAGATCAAACTGAGTACTGTAGCCAGGAAAAAATCTGATGGCCCATGTGTCATCCAGTCTCCGCCTTCCCCTTGGTTTTATTCTCTATTTCTCTCTGTCTTATCTCTGCTTCTCCCCAGCTCCATCTTTTTCATTTTTATTCCCCTCTGTACCATAGAACCAGGAAGGATCTATAGCTCCTGAATTTGGTAAAAATAAACATATTCTAAGTTGAGTAGAGACTAAAAAAGCTTTTCCTAACTTCCCAGAAAACAATGGATCTTTAACATTACCATTTAATAATACAAATCCTCTTTCCTTTACAGCTACCGTACGTTATATGCAGACAGCATAAACATCAGGTGTTCATTCTTGTTTGTGAAATATTTCACCAAATTATGTTGTTATTTTTCTCTGACATGAAAATATGCTTCAGATTCTAAGTACCTGAGAACAAGCTTGGTCACACGGTCAGCTGTATTTTATTATCTATCTCAGAACACTTCATCTTTCTATTCTGAATCACAAAATGACCTTACCAGTTAACCATCTATTACTGAAATCAAATATAAATAGCTTCTAGAGCTTTGGCTGTGTCTATATGCATGGAAAAACTGAATATCACCTAACTTAGTCTAATTCACTTGATGTAAATCAGCAACAAGCCTGTCCATTTCTACAAGCAGTGGAAACCAGAAGATTCTACATTTCTAAACAAAACACTGTAAATACCATGAAGAGTTAGTCCAATGAAATTTGAAAATTAGACAAAAATTCACAGCACAAGGGGTAAAGAAATGTATATGCCCTTTGATGGAAACTGACCTCTTTTCTACTATGTCCTCTCCTTTCCTCCTTCACCCATCCATTAATTTAACTCCTGTGTGCTCTTTAAGGTCAAAGTCTCACACCCTTCAATTAGGGCCCCCATTAGATTCCAACATAATTTTTAAAAAGAATTATTTTTTATTTAAATTTATTTATTATCATTATTATTTTCCAGTTTGATCAGAGAGAGACAGAGAGATAGAGAAAGTGAGAAACAAGCCACCACGTCTGGGACTTGAACCACGGTCGGTCATGTGGGAGTCCAGCGCCTTTAACCAACATGCCACCTGCTGACCCCAGCAACATAATTTTTTTTAAATACCTAATTTTTACACTATAAAAACTAGAACTCGATCATATATATATTGAAACGCTTTTCTCACTAGTTTTTTGTCAAGATTCTAAAACCTCAGTAACGAAGGCCACATATTATTTTATAGCATACAATATAGGACTAAGCTACACATGGAGATGATAAGAAATGGTTTTTGCTTTTATATTATATAGTTAATTTTTAATTCAATTAAGAATCCCTTAATTCTTTTTCATAATTATTTAATTTCATTTATTTATTATTATTCTTCATTTTGACCGGAGAGATACAGATAGAGAGTATGAAAGCAAGGTGCCAGGTCTGGGACTTGAACCATGGTTGATCATGTGGGAATCCAGCACCTTAACCACCATGCCAGCTGCCAGTTCCTAAGAATCTCTTAATTCTTAACTGCACAAAAAATGTATGCCTTATTTGAAAGAAAAAAAAACATGTTGAAGAACATGATCGCATTAGCAGAATCAATGAACTATAGAAGGACTAGAAATAGCACAGAATAGGACTAAGATGATCACATATTGTATTCTTATTTTAATTGTTTCAATTGTTTTATTTTCTGTTTGGTCTTTAAAATAAAAATCTATATGAAAAAGCCATCTTGTATGTATCAAAGTTTATTATTTTCTTTTTTCTTTTTATTGGAGAGGTTTTTCCTATAGGGCGCATGCACTCTCCAGACAGACAGACAGAGACAGAAAGTGAGAAGTCACCCCCCAGCGGGGATGGCCACACCACAATCCCTTCTCCTCCATTTTCCTCTTGGGATCCTGGGCACACACACACACGCACTCGGCCTGAATTTAAGCCACCGGGTCTGGGACTCGAACTGCAGTCAACTACATGTAAGTCCAGCAACATAGCCATTACGCCAACTGCTGGTCCCCCAAAGATTATTATTTTATTATTATAAACATAAATTGTCAAAACCTACTTCTTGCTATGCAAGAATCACTATTCCATGCTTATTACCATTATTCTATTTCTCCTGGAGAGAACTAATGAAAAGTCACTACCTAGAATTTGTAATGGTAAATTTCTACAAGAAGAAATTGTTCTGTTGTATTTTCTTTCCCCAGAGGATATTCAATGTTCTCTCTAGCAAAGAATGTAGGTGTAAGAAACCATGAAATTTTAATCACAGAAATAACCCTCTCAGCTTGATAGTCAGCTCTATCACAGTGAATAAAGATTTGCTAAAATTAAAAACCAAAGTAACAAGAAATAAAGTGAAGGAGGTAGATGATGTAAGATTAGGGTACCACCAGTGTTTGGTCTGATTTTAGATTGGAACGCCTGTGGAATTTGTATTGCACAATGCTGTGAGTATAAATAATGTCACTTATAACAGCATAGCAATGTCATTTTTGTGAACCTAAGAAAATTAGAAGAAGGGTAAGCCAATAAGAGGTGAGATGACCATGGAGTAACTCTCAAAGAGAAATCTCATTAAAATAAGGATACCTGAAAAATTCAATGCTTTATTTCTAAACATGACACAAAAATCAAATTGAATCATAGAAATGTAATGGTATCTGCCCTTTTCATTTGGATTTATTTGTAAGAGAAATCTAAAGTGTGATATAATGACAAAAACCACATGAAACACAGTGAGAGGACCAACATGTTCAGAATCTATCTTACACAGATGTCTGCTTGTCCCTATAGGAATGGAAAAAAATCACAAATTCATATAAACTGGAGTCTATGACAAAATCTAAGATGATAATGGGGAAGGCAACAGAAAGAAGGTCTGAAATGACACAGACAGACAGCCACCAAGAAACCTATCCACTGCAGATGTTGAATTCCCTTGCTCAAAAGTGGTAGAGCTGGGAACCAGCAGTTAGCGTAATGGCTATGTCGCTGGACTCCCACGCAGTCGACTGCAGTTCGCGTCCTGGATCCGGTGGCTTAAAACTCACACCCGGCGCGTGTGCGTGCATGCCCAAGATCCCGAGAGGAGAATGGAGGAGAAGGGATTGTGGCGTGACCCCCCCCCCTCAGGGGGTGATTTCTCACTTTCTGTCTCTATGTCTCTCTCTCTCTCTTTCTGGCGAGCGCACACGCCCTATAGCGAAAACCTCTCAAAAAAAAAAAAAAAAGTGGTAGAGCTCATCACTAAGGCTTAGGACTATCTGGTCACACTGGAAGCAACAATAGCTGACTTGATACTGAGTGAATGTACAACTGGCATAGATTTTTAAAAATTGCTCTTGCCAGGGATCAGCAGTTAGCGTAATGGCTATGTCGCTGAACTCCCATGTAGTCGACCGCAGTTTGCGTCCTGGACCCGGTGGCTTAAAACTCACGTCAGGCGCATGTGCATGCATGCCCAAGATCCCAAGAAGAGAATGGAGGAGAAGGGATTGCAGTGTGGCCGTCCCCCCTGGGGGGTGATTTCTCACTTTTTGTCTCTCTGTCTCTGTCTGTCTGGCGAGCACACGCACCCTATAGCAAAAATCTCTCACAAAAAAAAAAAAATTGCTCTTGCCTTGGTCTAGAAGTTATACTCAAATTTGGAGTATGTATATACTTGCAGAGGGTGATAAATAGCTTCAGATTGAGTGCCTAGAGAAATGCAGAGATGAGAATTTCAAGAGCACATTCATTCTCTGAAAAATAAATGGGCTAGACTTTTTTTTTTAAATAAATTTTATAATTGAGAATTATACAATGCAAAATGCCTATGAAATCCCTAGGATTTATTTCCCTCTGAAATCAGGGAAATGAAACTATGGCTATTTTTTTAAGAATTATTTATTTAAGTTTATTTATTCATTTATTTGAGTTTGACCAGAGATAGATAGAGAGAGGGTGAGAAAGGAAGCCACCTGGTTCGGGACTTGAACCGAGGTCAGTCATGTGGGAATGTCCAGCTCCTTAATCACCATGTCATGCGTTGGTCCCCAGCACTGGCTATTATAATCTTAGAGTCCACTGACTTAAAACAATTTTAGTTTGATATTAAAACCATATAGTTCATATAATACAGTATTATACCTTTCAAATGTATACGCTTTAAGTTACCTTGACACAATCTCATTGAAAAAGTTTACTGTCATGATTTTAAACTTATTATCACTTCCAAAGGAATCGTGAAAGAAGATTATGAAAAATAGAAGTGGATTCCACTGTTGACTCATATTTTAAAAATTATATCAAGGTTTAATTAGAGGCCACAGAATTGCAGTGGTAACTCAACACTTTGTAAGGCTGACCCCAAAAAACTGGAGGGGTCTCGTTTGTATAAGGTCTCTGGATACATACCTGGAACCTCCCCATGTAGACTCCCTGAATATAACAGCCATGCGCATGTCCATGACCTAGGCGGACTAGGGGTGGACTGCAATGTGAAGATTCTGCTGGGGTTCTTATCTCTCTGTCTCTCCCTCTTTCTTTCAGTCTGTCTCACTCATGGAAGAAATAGTAAACTTAAATAAATTAATTAAAATGAGTATTACATTCTTTGACACTTTGGCATTCTCAGGTTAGTGTATGTATGTATGTATGTGTATGTATATATATATGTGTGTGTGTGTGTATAGTATGTATGTGTGTGTATAACATAATGTGCTCCAATAATATAAATTTTCTCCATAAATTATACTTCTAGAGGCAGAAAGTTCAAAGTCACAAAAGAGATTCAATCCGTGGCACACATTTATTTATTTTATGATCTTGGTCAAGTAACTGCTGTGAGCCAGACTCTGTTCAGATAGTTGCAATAGATCAGTCAGTGGATAGACAGGACTGCCGTGGTCATAGTGTTTATAGTCATGTCTGAGGTAAAGAGACAGACAATAAAAAATAAAAATATCAGATTGTGGTAAATGCTAAGATGAAAATAAAGGAAGAGAAATGAATGGGCCTCTTTGAATAAGATAATCAAAGCAGACCATCTGAGGATGGCACATTTAAGCTAAGAGATGAGATGAGAGCAAATCAAGAGATGAGCTAAGATGAGAGCAGACAGACAGCAAATGCCAATACCCCAGGCAGCAAAGAATGTGCTGGGAGAAGAACTGAAGGAGATGCTCTGGGTTTTATGTCCTTTAGGGACAAATTATTACATTGACATGACCCTGTTCTCCACCTGCCAAAACAGGCCTGCTTCAAAGTCTTTAATAAAGATTTCAAAATTTGAAGATCTAGAGGTTCATGTAATGGGAAGGAAATGGGATGGAGTAGTGTAAGATTATACTAGTGTTACAGTGAAGGAGGCCAGGAGCCATGGGGATACCTAACAAGAACCTTAGATATCGTTCGAGTATAACAGAGATATGAAAGAGTTTTAATCATGAATGTGAAATGAAGTTATTTGAATTCACACATATACATACATCTATTTCTTCTATGAATAAGCTGGAGAGAGAGACAGCAGCCCCAATGGGATCTTGATGCTACAATCCATCCCCAGACTTCAGCCAGCCCTGAATTATGGGCATATGCATGCCTGGTGTAGTTAATGAGGTCTCCGAAGGCATACTTGGAACCTCCCCATGTAGGCCAGGCTTACAGAAGATTGCATTTTACTGCTGCCACCATCTGGCCTCCATTTTTGACCAATTGCAGTGGCTTCCATGTTTCCTTCTTATTCCTAATGACTTCCCTTTCTCATTCCTAACGACTTCTCTATTAGGGAGTGGCTAGTCCAAGAACCCTAAGAAGATGGAAGCATTGCTGTTGAGTAAACAAAGTGAAGTCCACGCAGCTGGCCCTGGCCCAGACTTCAGGTGAAAATACTGTGCCCAAGTGAGAGTAACTCCTCCCTAATAGCTACTGATGTCTAGGGCTGCAAGGACTGCAAACTCCACACTAATGCTATTGTGTTTTCACAAGTTTATATGATTAAGATGTCACAACGATTACTAAGAAGTCATTGGAAGTGATTTTTCTCCTCTTTTTCAAATTTGCCACAGGGCACGTGCACTCACAAAAAACAGACAGGAGCTCCGAGGCAAGGAGTAAGAAAGCATGCCCATGGGATATAATCGCACCATAATCCCTTCTCCTCCATTTCTCCTCCTTTTGGGATTTTGGGCACACATGTCCAGTGTGTTCTAAAAGCTGCAGGGTCTAGGACTTGAATCACAGAGTCAGCCATTCGGGATCCAACCACCTTAACCACCATGCCAGCAGCTGGCCCAGGTCAGTGATTGTCAACAACATACCACCACATAGCAGTGAACACGGTGAAAGAGCCACATTGAACACTACAGATCCTTTGTGTCCTTTGAGAGCAGTTAATCACCTTGTCATGGCCCTGCTTGCCACCCCCTGAAACAGGTACTTCCAAGACTTTAATGTAAATGTAAAAACCACCAATGCTTACAGGGCTCAGGGGAGAATAAGAATGATTGAAACAGGTCTGGTCCAATCATAACTGAAGTTGGCAACCACTTAGCTAGATTGTTGCCCTGAAGGACCAAAGTTCCGTATTTTAAAGAGAAATCAAAATCTCTGCTAAATGAGAATTCAAAATCTCTGCAAAATCTCTTACGACTAACTGAAATGTGTTCAAATCACTGTGCCAGTCAAAAAATTTTAAAAAGAAAAAGAAATTTCAGTCTTTCAGCCTGGATCCAATCTGTCCAAATAAATGTACAAAGTCTCCCTTATGGTACCTTTGGAATTTCACACCAGTTCAGGCCCCTACTGAATTCCCAAAATACCAACAGAGTCTACTAAGACTTAGACAAATTTTTCAGAAGATCCAGTAAATAATACATTGGTGGCCCCAGGAATTTTAATATTTCAAGGAACACTTAAAAAAAAAACCTACAGTATGAATAACCAAGGAAAAATGAGAGTGAATGAGAGTCAAAATTAGAATTGAAATGAAAAAAATCAAATGGGAGGAATAGTAACAAGAGAATAGAAAGTAAAAAGCAGAAGCTTTTTTAAAAGTGTGGTTTAAGGGACCAGCAAGCAGTTGGCATAGTGGTTATGTCTCTGGACTCCCACGTAGTCAGTTGCAGTTTGAGTCCCAGATCCAGTGGCTTAAAACTCACCCCGGGTACATGTGCATGCGTGCCCAAGATCCCAAGAGGAGAATGGAGGAGAAGGTATTGCAGTGTGGCCATCACCCTTGTGGGGTGATTTCTTGCTTTCTGTCTCTCTGTCTCTCTCTGTCTTGTGAGTGCATGTGCCCTATAGCAAAAAAAAAAAAAAAAAAAAGGGGGATAT